>NC_092808.1:36254863-36858792 GCF_040954645.1 Diabrotica undecimpunctata | reverse complement strand
ATGTTATATCAAATATAATATGAATTTTGTTGTTGTTGCACAATATCTAACGCCATGTAATAGTTATTATTTAAGTTACAGTGCGTTCTCATTTAGGATTTAAGGCTTCAACGAAAAGTTGTACACAGCAACTGCGTTCCTCGACGTGAGTAAAGCGTTCGATAGGGTATGGCATCTGGGTCTACTCTATAAAATGAGTAACCTAGGTTACAGTGAGGCGATGACATGTCTTCTTGCGTCATACCTGGCCAACAGAAGGTTCAGAGTTAAGATAGGACCAACACTATCTGAGCTCGGGACTCTGGAGGCGGGTGTGCCCCAGGGGGCGGTGCTGTCGCCTTACCTGTACACTATCTACACTGCTGACACTCCGACAGACCCCAGAACACTGGTTAGTCTGTACGCGGACGATACAGCCATAGCAGCCAGTAGCAGAGATCCAAACCTGGCTGCAAACCACCTGCAAAGTGCTCTGAATAGATTCCAAAGATGGTGTATAAAGTGGAAAATTGCACTTAACCCCGACAAGACACAAGCCGTTATGTACAAACACAGAAAAAAGAGACCAGACAGGGAGATCACGGTAGGAAACACCCCTGTAGAATGGACGAACGAGGCTAAATACCTCGGAGTCACACTAGACAGTAAACTCAACTTTACAAACCATGTAAAACAAACTGTCTACAAAGCAAAAGCACTAAGAAGTCAACTCTCACCGCTAACAGGCAGAAAGAGCAAACTTCGCTTTAAAACAAAAATGAGAGTAGCTAACAGCATAATACTACCCTCCTTAACTTATGCATCTGCCGCCTGGGGACACACATGCAAATCCAACAGAAAGAAAATCCAAACAACACAAAATTGGATAATAAGAGAAGCTTTAAACCTACCAAGCTACGTACCGCTAAGATACCTCTACAGGGACTCAGGAGAGAAAAGAATATTAAGATTCATGGACGAAAGAGCCCATAAGATCTTTAACGAAGCCAGAAACCATCCAAATACAAAATTAAGAGAGTTGACTAACTACGATATAAACCACAGACTGGTACATAAATGGCCAATGCAACAGCTCATAGGATATAGGAATTAATAAACATGAAGAAAAGAGATAGCCACCGAGTAAACTGAAAGAAATAGGTAGACAGTGAGCAACAAAAAAATCTAGTTTTTTTTAAGTACAATATACACCGAGGTGTGTGCAGGCACTATACACCCGGGAATGCACACCTCAAACACACCCACACATAGCAGGTAGATTAGAATAAGTTAGATATAGGTATATACACGGAGTGTGTGAGAGCGTTATACACTTGGGAATGCACACTCCATATAGTTAGGTTAGCATAGGTAGACAATAAAACAACAAAATGCTCACTGGCTAACAAAGCCACGCCAATAAAAAATAAAAAATCAAAAAACGCACCTTTCTTAACACCATCGTTAAAAAACCAGGAAAAAGCTCACGAACTAACAACGACGGAAATTAGCATAACCCGCGATACCGGGAATTATATCATCTGAGTCTGTGGCTAACCGCCATATAGAACGGAGATAATTAATAAACCGAGGAAAAAATGTTTGGAAAAAATAAAAATGTTGAAAAAAACTGTATGTCAATTTCATACAGTTACGAATTTTAAAAATGATAAGTAACAAAAATATAGTCATAGCCAATAGGCACAGGCCCTTCAGGCACAATAAATCGCGAACTCTGAGCATTGAGACCATGGGCGGCAAACATGAGCTTGATGGCCGGAACATCCTATCGAGCGCTCAGCCGACGAGGAGAACAAAAATCCGTTTTTGTCAAATCGTCGGCTGAGCGAACGAGCACACACAAAACACTTCTGATCAGAGAGCCACTAGTCACGACTGGGGACTCTCTGATCAGAACCCACGAAAATTTTTAGGGACTCCAGTCCCGACGTTAAGATGACATAAAGAAATAAGTAAAGTAAATAGGGAGAAAAGCCGACATTTAGGCTACCCCTACAGTAAGGTGTCATAACCACAATTATTAAAAACGGAAGGTACTTCATTACCCAAAGTACCTTAGTAAATTCTAAGATCATAAGCCTCCTCACGTTATTAACACGCTGAGGAGGGGTGGAGGAAAAGCCTGGGGGTCAGATAGGTACCAACTCGACTAGCGAGGTGTGACCGGTTTGATCTTCGAGCATGTAGATCCCTCTCTTATATTGGTATACACATGCTTCTAGGGGTAGGGTTGATCACCTCGTGTGTTAATGTGTGTGTGTGCATTTAGGATTATTTTAATATTTAAAATCTTAAATGTTTCAACCCTTTCATTACTGATTATATAGTAACTAAATAAAACTGTTTCATATGACTTTAATGATACCTAGAGATCTAACAATGCGATTACAAGAAACAAATATACAGAAAATAAACAAACTTGTATTCAAAATAAATTAAATTAAATTAATTAAATTCTCGTCCTATTTCTCCTATTTTGTCTAACCCAAATGACCTTCTTCCCCTTACCCCTGGACATTTTTTAATTGGTCGTCCGATGACAAGCTATCCTGAGACTGACTTTTTGGATATGTCAGCCAATAAATTATCAGCTTGGCAGCACGCCCAGCAGTTGAAGCAGCACTTCTGGAAACGATGGTATAAGGAATATCTTCATCAATTGATCAACAGCAATAATGTTAATGCTACTGATAATGGAATAGTGGTCGATGCTTTGGTGTTAATTCTTGAGGACAATTTGCCATCGTTACAATGGGCAGTTAGACGCATCACGTCGGTGCACCCTGAGGAGGACGGCATTGTCAGAGAGGCAACCTTGAAAACCAAAACTGGAGAGTACAGACGCTGCGTGAAGAAGTTGTGTCCACTTCCGATCAGCTATATTATCGACGTCAACCGACAACTTCATTTTGAACTTCAGTAGTTCAAGGCGGGCGGCATGTTCCGTCTCATATAATTCACTTCACGTTATTGTCGACTTTATTTTATTATTTTAGATTCATGTCGGTAATTCTTAAAGTTTGGGTAAATTAGCTTCCAGAAATCTATTAAAAGATCAAAATGTTTGTCAGTTTTACATATTTCTGGTGAAAGTTTGTAGATTAAACCCTCCCTTTAGAAAGTAGGTACCCGGCATATCCGTTGGCTGTTGTTGTCGCAGTCGCTGCGTCTGTAAATGGTTCTGATAAGGACAATATGAATAAATTTGTAATTAACGTTATTTCCAAAAGGTAAAATTATATAGTGCTTAGTTACTCCCTCCCCTCTACTAGTGATTTCTGTTAGGCATTTTGTAATGTATTTTTAGTAGTAGCATTCGACACTCAGTTCTGTAACCATTTATAGTAAGCAATAAATAGTTCCATGAAAATTGTCGTCGTATATTATTTTAATTTAATAAAATAATATTTTATAGAAAATATATTTCACGATAAACTAATCGTGGGTCGTTACATATATATATATATATATATATATATATATATATATATATATATATATATATATATATACATATATATATATATATATACATATATATATATATATATATATATATATATTATATAAATATATATATTATATATATAAATATATATAACTGTTTTGGATGGGTTGGAGTCAATAATAGGGCTATTGGTTAACTATTTTTTTATTCTCGAGCTTTCAATTGTGTTTACAATTATTATCAAGAGCTAAAAAAGACAAAATACTTACAAGGTTGAACTAAAGAGAAAAAACAATTTTTGTTAACTTACCAAATAAAAATTAGTTTGGTAAGTAAAAATCACTGCTTACATGTTCAAAATATTTAATACAAAAATGTTTTTATCTAATAAATGTTTCTCTGAAAAATTTTTATAATTTTGAAAACATTTTTTTAATATAAGAATAATTGAATTTATAAATAAGTTCAAATAGCAACCAATTACAAATAGCCTCAATGTCATAAATGCCAACATAAAATTTTTATTTTTGACAATTATATTGCCAAAAGTAAAACTTCGTTTAAACATTCTTTTTTGTTTAGTAACAAAAAGAAGAAGATTTATTCACCCTTGACAGATGTCTTAAAGAATGTGACAGATATATGGAGAATTAAATATGACATTTTACAAGTTTTATATATAAATCATAAAGAAAGAATATAATTATAAATTTTGCTTAAATTTTGAATTTCAGATCTTTTGTTTAAACTCTTATCATTTTTGCTAATACAAACCATTTCCAAAAAAGTCCTTTTAAATTTATTACTTTCACTACATAAAATTTTAATGTTATCAAAATCCATAATATGGTCTTTATCGATTACATGTTCTGCCAAAGCACAAGATGGTTTTTTAATTCTGCAATCACTTTTGTGAGAAATAATGCGATTTGAAAGATTTCTTCCGGTCTCACCAACATATTCAGCCTCACACTGAGTACAACTAATGCTGTATACTAAATTCGTTTTTTCAAATTTGTTTGAAATTATATTCTTTCTTTATGATTTATATATAAAACTTGTAAAATGTCATATTTAATTCTCCATATATCTGTCACATTCTTTCAGACATCTGTCAAGGGTGAATAAATCTTCTTCTTTTTGTTACTAAACAAAAAAGAATGTTTAAACGAAGTTTTACTTTTGGCAATATAATTGTCAAAAATAAAAATTTTATGTTGGCATTTATGACATTGAGGCTATTTGTAATTGGTTGCTATTTGAACTTATTTATAAATTCAATTATTCTTATATTAAAAAAATGTTTTCAAAATTATAAAAATTTTTCAGAGAAACATTTATTAGATAAAAACATTTTTGTATTAAATATTTTGAACATGTAAGCAGTGATTTTTACTTACCAAACTAATTTTTATTTGGTAAGTTAACAAAAATTGTTTTTTCTTTTTAGTTCAACCTTGTAAGTATTTTGTCTTTTTTAGCTCTTGATAATAATTGTAAACACAATTGAAAGCTCGAGAATAAAAAAATAGTTAACCAATAGCCCTATTATTGACTCCAACCCATCCAAAACAGTTATATATTTGTTCCAAACGAGTCACAAGTACTTCTTTTTTCTTATATATATATATATATATATATATATATATATATATATATATATATATATACATATATATATCATAAGAAAAAATTACTTCGTTGCCATTTACATTTGATTTCGATCACTTGATCAATTTGCCACATTTTTGTACCTCTTTTTACTGGCTTCATAGGAAGATACTGCTTCAGGGCAGATCTTCCTCTGATTTTAGTCATTGATTCGTCGATGGACTGATGGGAACTCAGTCCTCGCCTTTACAAAAGTTTATTTCAAACAAGAAACCTCTTTATCGATGTAGTATGTTTTTGATGTATTACTATTTATTTCAGGAATATTATTTAGCAGGAATAAACAGCGATCTCTTGAAATAGCTTTTTTATGAGGGAATTCGAAACAAACGACTGGTCGTTTTATGACCAGTAGTGTGAGATAGATGGTACTTTGTTGTAACACATAACCATGGTACAAGCAATCACTGTCATCATTTCATATCAGATCTGTTTTTTTCATATCTAATTTTATATTTCTATCTTTAGAAGTGCTGCTATTCTATGGTTACAGGAAGCAATATACATAAATATACTACGCGAAAATAATTTTAGAAAGATATTAACAGGACGAGACCTTTATCAATATTTAGTATTGGTATTCCATTTCTATGGGTAGGAATTCCTTTTTTTGGACTAAAGTTTGTATTTGGTATATTCCATTGTGCAGTCAATTTATTCCTTTCAGACTCATCTTCAGATATTTTCGCGCTATCAGAACTTTCTTCGTCGGATGCAGTGATGTTTAGATCCACACGGTCAAGAGTATTCTTAGTTATTTCATCAGAATCTACGGCAGAATTGTCACCAGTACACATCGTACTCTCAGGCAACATAAGGTTCTCCCTCGGATTCATTTTCAGAAATATTTGAGAGGTTTTCAATTTCTTCTCGAAGCTCTTTTTGTGTTAGAAAACGTCTACGTGCCATAGTAAGTCTGCAACCAAACAATACGAATGGAATAAATACGACTCCTTATAAACTAATACTGGGACACTAGAGTCCCGTTTAGAAATTATGGTAAAATCGATGAAAACAATATATCAGTTAAAAAAACAGAGCACCCACTTTTTGTTTACTAAAATTGTATGATTTACGACTTGTTGATGCACGTGTTTAATTTACAATAATTTATAGGTTACAGACGTAATATGTAGGTTGCATACTATTCGGTAATGAGTAAGGAATGTCTAAAAATACGGATGAGTTCAAATAACATGGGCTTTGGGGACCAGCAGATGTCAGCAGATTTTTTGAAATCCACTGGGACTTAAAAATCCCCACAGTGATGAAAGGGTTAAGGTATTTCCTTCATCCATACATTCTACATCTTATACATCTTAATTAAATTGTAATGATTATGAGTGTTGATGTTTTTCTGGACTCTGATTGCTCTTTTAAGGCACATTTTTCAATGTTTCCTATAAATTTCGTTTCTCGTACGGTACTCGCAAAGTTTGTGTCCTATACTTGTTCTGATTATCTTCTTCTTCTTTGGTTTTCTCTCTTTCGTCGTTGAATGCTTGTTCGTAATTTCCATTTTCTTTTTCTGTCATTAACCTTGTAGCCCTATTTATTCTTAGTTTTTATTTTTTTAAGTTCTCAACTGGTATGATTTGTTTCATTCTCGCTTCTACCACAAAGTGGTTAAAGTCTGCGTGTGGCCCTCTATCGTGATGTTAGTAATATAGTTTTCTTTATCCATTTTAATAAGTGCCTGGTCGATCTGGTTGATTACCTTTCCATTTTTAGATTTCCATGTGCTTTTATGTATATATTTGTATTGAAAGTAAGTGCTTATAACAATCGGATTATTTTCTTTGGCAAAGTCTATTATTCGCAAGTGGCCATTATTATTTGTTTTCTTGTGCAAACTGTATTTACCCATCGTGGAAGTATAGATTTCTTCCCTGTCAATGTCTGCGCTTGCGTTCTCTAGTAACACGTTCAGATCGTATTTAGGTATCTTCCCATATGCCTTATTTAAATTACCGTAGAATTCCTCTCTTATTTATGCACTATTTTCCTCTGATGGTACGTATATGTTTACAAGTGAAATCTTTGCAACTATATATCCAATTTGCCCTACCTGGATAGTTACCTATAAAGCTATAATATCAAATTTGTATTTACTTACTTTTCTACCTGGTGTTTAAGCTTTTGTTCCACGTTCCTATCTGTATACATTTTTCTTTTACTAGACATAGCTTATCCATACCTTGTCCTTTCCGTTGCTTTGTCATTTTCTATTTAACTCTGTATAAGCCTCTATATAGTTTGTCTCAAAATATATCGTTTTGACTATCCCGTCCTTAAAGGATTAGTGGTATTATCGCCATTATTAATAGACAAATACGTTTTAAATTTCTACCTGACCGCTCAGGGTTGAATCAGATACGGCTAATGTAATCAGTCATTAAAAATCTCTACTTGCTACTGTGTGTATAGTATATTAGTGAAGATTGTTCGTAACGAATATGTTTCGTCCACGGAAAAATAATCGCTCGAGATCTACTAAACAAAATCAAAAGCATTTGTCATTGGACGCAAAAAAATAGTTAAAAATGTGTGTCATACTTTAATAGATACGGGCCTAATCAAACAGAATGTTGTGAAAAGAACATAATATTTACTTACAAAAACGTCGATATCGTCGACAAAGGCTATTGTAAGCGAAGAACCATTGACAGGACGAAAAAAAGTAGCAATTTTTAGTCTATATATATATATATATATATATATATATATATATATATATATATATATATATATATATATATATATGGCTTTAAAATAATTAACATTTTTTAATAAAGACTCATAAATTTCAGTTTTAGTACTTGTTTGGCGCTTTTTGTAGCTTGCGTTATCCATGACGATTACACTACTTTCAGGAATATTTTTCAAAAAAGAATTTTGAAACCAATTTTCAAAAAGTTCTGCCAAAGTAAGCGAAGAACCATTGACAGGACGAAAAAAAGTAGTAATTTTTAGTCTCATTATTTGGACAGTACTCAATAAGATATTATAAGAAGAACAATAAGTTATTCTTTACGAAAATCAGATAGTTCCTACGTTAGATAAATTAAATTGAAGTTATAGGAAGAAGAAACAAATATAGATACCACTCTCCATATAGTCCTTTCTAAAATAAGTTTTAAACACTTGAAGAACTGAGTATCTCTCTGAAATTATAGGTTAGAAAACAAATCTATCATATATCTGGATAAAACATGGTTTGATACTCATGATATAGTATGTAAAAGAAGGTCGATTTTAGTAAAAAATGTCATACGAAAGCATACGCATAACAATAATTCACGCCAGTTCGAAAGATATGTGGGTTCGAAACTGTTTGTTCTTATCTGCAAAGAATATCAAAGACTTCAGCTTAGACTATCATGAAGATACCAGTGCAGAACTTTTTGAAAATTGGTTTCAAAATTCTCTTTTGAAAAATATTCCTGAAAGTAGTGTAATCGTCATGGATAACGCAAGCTACAAAAAGCGCCAAACAAGTACTAAAACTGAAATTTATGAGTCTATTAAAAAATGTTAATTATTTTAAAGCCATATATATATATATATATATATATATATATATATATATATATATATATATAGACTAAAAATTACTACTTTTTTTCGTCCTGTCAATGGTTCTTCGCTTACAATAGCCTTTGTCGACGATATCGACGTTTTTGTAAGTAAATATGTTTTTTTCACAACATCATACTTTAATAGATAGGGGCCTAATCTGTTTGATTAGGCCCCTATCTATTAAAGTATGACACACATTTTTAACTATTTTTTTGCGTCCAATGACAAATGCTTTTGATTATGTTTAGTAGATCTCGAGCGATTATTTTTCCGTGGACGAAACATATTCGTTACGAACAATCTTCACTAATATACTATACACACAGTAGCAAGTAGAGATTTTTAATGACTGATTACATTAGCCGTACCTGATTCAACCCTGAGCGGTCAGGTAGAAATTTAAAACGTATTTGTCTATTAATAATGGTGATAATACCACTAATCCTTTAACGACGGGAAAGTCAAAACGATATATTTTGAGACAAACTATACCAAATTTTATTAAAATAAAATAATACATAATGGAAATTTGGATATCTATGCCCCTTAGTTTATAACGATGATGATGTATTTAAATCATAAATTTAATTTAGAATAATTGATTTGCATGAAATATACTACTGGTATCAGAAAAGATATTTTAAAGAACTATATTAAAATTTATGAACTTTATGAAAAATTGTATATTTGTTTTAATATCTTGAAACAAAGTTATACTTACTCATTATAAGTAGTACTACGTTGTTTTGCAAAGTCATTGCTTTAGACAGAAATGTTACACATTTTTAAATTATGCAAAAATATTTGCATGGCAAACTCATTTTAAAACTTTCAGAGTTACGCATGGCAAGCAAGGAAAATTAAAAACTTCACGTTCCCAGCCGCCCTAAGGATTTTCCAAAGCAAACGAAATTTAATTTGTGGTAAAACCACCCCAGCTTTCTGTCATATGGAGACTACTAACGCTATTTTGTGGAAGCTTCTGGGCTTTTATTTTGACTGAATCGGACCACGATATACTTACTTTTTTATAGGCCAGTTAAGTTTTTATTTTTGTATTTACTGTTAACGTTTTATTTCTCTGCTGATCTTAAGTTGATTATATTAGGCAACTTTCTTTTTATAAAACGTTTTTAAGTCGATCAAATAAGTTTAAACTAGAAAAATTTTTCATTGCGTGTACTTGTTAATTATATGTAGTTAACATAATTATATGAGTAGATTGTCTGGGTACAATAATTAACGAAAATAATGAGTACACAGAAGAGATTAAGGCAAGAATAGGACAGGCAAGAAATTCTTTCAACGAACTGAAAAAAGTACTCTGCAGCAGGGACATTTCAATTTCTTTAAAGATAAAACTTCTGAGATGCTACGTGTTCTCTGTATTATTTTATGAGTTGGAGGCTTGGACATAAGAAAGATGTTTTGAACAGATTAGAAGCCTTCAAGTAATGGGTCTACAGCAGGATATTAAGAAATTGGGTGGATAGAGTCACGAATGTCGAGGTGTTGAGAAGAATGGGAAAAGATAAAGAGGTTTTAAAATTTAAATTAAAGTCAGAAAACTGCAATATCTGGGACATGTCATGAGGGGCGAGCGTTATAACTTGTTTCAATTAATAATGCGAGGAAGAATACAGTGTAGAAGGAGTCGCAGAAGAAGACGCATCTCCTGGTTAAACAATTTGAGAGCTTGGTTTAACTGCACTTCTGCTGACCTCTTTAGAGCAGCGGTATCGAAAGTGCGAATTGCCATGATGGTTGCCAACCTTCTTAGAGGAGATGGCACATGAAAAAGAAAAAGATTATCTGTTGAACTCTCTTAATTTACGTATGCGGGGAAAAATAGTTAATATACTATATCAAGTTTGTTCAATAAGTTTTGCTGTTTGATAAGAACACAATTTTATGGTTTGAAACAGACTTTTTTATGTAGTACAGTCTCCCGGAATGTCCATAACACTCACACTTGTTCCTTCTTCTTCTTCTTCCTTCTTTTATGTGGGCTTTAAAATCTGTTTCTTCTTCAATATTAGACTCCTAAATTGTTTAAATTATCGCATTGTTTTCCTTGGTCTGCCAATACTTCTTCGTCCATTTGGTGACTTATTTAGTGCTATTGGTACTATCCTATCTTCTGTCATTCTACTAATTTGTTCGTTCCACTCCTGTTTCCGTTTTGTCACCCATCCATTTATGTCTTTTATATTTCATGCTCTTCTTATGTTTTCGCTTCTCTCCCTATCCAACAGACTTTTCTCTGATATTAGTCGAAGTATTTTTATCTCTGTTGTTTCTAGTAGTCGTCTGGATTTAGATGTGTCAGATCTTGTCTCCGTCGTGTATGTTAATATAGGTCTAATTGCTGCTTTATAGGTTCTTGTTTTTGTGTCTTGTCTTAGGTGATTGTTCTTTCAGATTGTGTCATTAAGAGATCTCGCCGCTTTACTTGCTTTTAAGATGTGTTGTCGTACTTCTTCTACAACATCTCCGTAACTATTTTCGGTACTATTCGTACCTATTCGTACCTAGTCCGTATCTATTCCCAGATATCTAAACCTTGCTTCCTGCTTTATTTATTTTCGCATAAATTTTGATTTTACATCGTAGTGGGTATTTAGATGTTATTTGGTTTTTTGCTGATATTATCATATTGTATTTCTTGTTGGCTGTTGTATTAAAGATGTGTGTTAATCTTTGGAACTAGTCTTTTGTCTCGTCGATTAATGCGGCGTTGTCTGCATACGATAATATTTGGATTTCTTTGTTCCCCATTATGTAACCAGGACCTTTACTTACTACTTATATTATTTCGTTCATTATTATATTAAAGAGAAGTGGGCTTAACGAGTCACCCTGTCTGACTGCGCTTTGTACTAGTATACATTGTGTTAGTTTTCCATTTATCTGTGCCTGTATTCGATTATGGAAGTAGATGTATTCGATGGTTTGTATAATATTGATTGGTATGTTTCTTTTATATAGTAGGTGTAAAACGTCTTCGACTTGGATGCGATGGAAAGCATTGTCAGATTTATAAAACAAAGATTTGCTGGTTTATTGTACTTGGTGGCCTTTCTCTGATTTGTCTTAGTACAAATACGGCGTCTACACAGGATCTTCAGGATCTGAATCCTTGTTGTTCATCTAATAAAGTTCTTAATTTATTGATTTTGTTGATTAAGACTTTTGTGGTAAGCTTAAGTGCGGTGTTCAGTAGATTTATACCTCTATAATTGTTGGGGTCTTCTTTATCCCTTTTCTTGAACCGATACCAGAACGGAAGATCGAACCAGACGGAACCTTAGATGACGAACCACGCATCGAAGTTCCAATTTATGAATTTCATCTCTGAAGTGAGAATCTCGAAAGACTGCAAAATACGTTTCCACAATATTTATGTCCCTCATTATTTAATAAAAAACGCTTTTCACGCATGAGTTTCTTCAGGTATTGAAAGTCTCTAGGGGCCAAATCTGTTAAAATAACAAATCTAAAATACGGTGGATTCTATGAAAAAATTTCTTTCTCATCCCAAGAAACTGATGCTAATGCCTTGGCCGATTTTTGGACATGAACTCGTCTGAGAGCCGAAAAAACAGCTTCACCCTACTCGTTAGCCTCTTGTTTTGATATAGGATCCAATGCGGTACCCATTGTAAACACTGCTTTCTGAAACTCAATAATTTAGTGAAAATATCGCTTAAACTGCCCAATAAAGTGCTTAGTCCTTCTACTAAATCTCTTTCAGTCACTCGACGATATCTTATAGTTTTTCTACTAGTTCTGGTGTAGCCGTTATGTGTATAACTTTGGATAAAAACTTAACCAAAGGTAAAATAAATAGAATATATTCAGATTCGTTCAAAACAAAGAAAGGAACCAGACAGGGCTGCATACATTATAAAAGTACTAGACGACTGGGACGTAGAATTCATTATAGAAGGCAGAATAATCAGTAACCTACGATATACAGACGACACACTTATACTAGTAGTGAATAAAGTTGAAATACCGAACGTCTAAAAAAGATAAGTAAAGAGTTCGGACTTTAGCACCGGAAAAACAAAAATTATGATCGTAGATAGAGCAAATAATAATCTACTGCACACACACACGGCGAGTGACAAATTTTGAAGTGGTAGACAGGTTTGTATACTTGGGCTTCCTGATAACCAAAAATGACTAAACATAGAACCAAACTGTCAATTCTGGAAAAGTTTAATATAAAAGACAGGCTATTAAAATAAGTAAAGCACTCGGTTTACTTTTTTATACCCAAATTACTTCGGACACATAGCTTAAAGAACGGCGACCATGGCACTATTGGTAGTAAAAAAAAGGTAGAAGAGAAATTCACAAGACGAAGATCTTAAATACGATGGGCAGACCAAATGAAGAATCTGATGGAGAAAAATCCTTATGTGAAGCCGTCCATATGGTACAGGATCGTAGCCAATGGAGACAGCAAGCTTACAATATTAAGAGTGTCACCACGCTCTGACAAAGGCTCAAGGAATGGGGAGGAGCTGTTTTGGACGTTCCACACGTGGATCACCTTTAAGGCTCTACAACCAGATTTAAAATAAGAAACCCATCTTTCTACTATACTTATTAAAATCCAATACTGCTCAAACACTTTTAATATTCGTTCATAAATTTCCGTTGCTTTTAAATTTTTCAAAAATAAAAATTCAATCACTACACGATACTTAATTTTTTTTATTGTAAGGATCTGAAAATGCACGTTAAATGCCGTTTGGATAATCGATATACGTTTTATAGATCTGTCCCTGTAGTTCCTCTATTAGTTCCTGCAGGAACATCTCTATAGCATAAGTTTCTAATTGGTAGATGTGGAATGGTAACCTATTATGTAGTTTTAGAGCCGAATATGTGAGACCTGTCATAAGAAGATTCATTATTTGACTGACTTCCATTCGTCCCTTTTTAGAAACGTGACCGTAAACTGCTTTTTAAAATTATATACAGGTTGCATTGCATCTGGTACCATTTCCAACGTTTGATGATTTTTTGTTATCTCTCCAGATTTGATCCCAATATCCTTTCACCCTGCTTCCTGGCATCTTTTTTCTTTCTTTATACTCATACCATCACCGTTTTCTCCATCCTATAGAGGTGGTTGAGGTAATAACATCACTCCTGTTATAATTAACCATGCTTGTCGTTGAAGCGTATTTAACTTCTATCTGGTAGTCTTTTGTTAGCATTTAGATCACCATACTCTTGTTCGATTCATGATCATAAGTCTGATATTTACATAGATCTGACATATTATATAGATTTGACATATCCAAAACGGAAGCTTTGCTTTTTTGGTCATTCTTTTCAAATGGGCGTTTTGTGTAAGCTGCTTATCCAGTATTGCTCCTAGATATTTGGCCTCATTTGCCTCTTTTACAGTTTCTCCTTACCGATCGGGCATCCAGATGTTACCTAGGTTCCCTCTTCTTATGAATCTGACTACTTCTGTTTTACTAGGATTTACAGAGAGTTTTTCCCTGTTGCACCACCTACTAAAAATATATAATGTTCTTTAGGATATACTGGACAGAACATTAGCACTATACTCTGTGCGCAAAGGAGAGAGATCAAGTGATTTACCAAGAGTGATCACATGAGGGGAGACAGCACTCCCCCATGTGTTCATATCTTAGCTGTTTTGGCCAAAATCTTCTCGCCTTGCAGTTCTGTTAGAATCAGCCTATTTTCCAGCACTGCTTTGATCCAGTTGTATGTAGTAGCGGATTTGCAGATATAGAAAATTTGGTAGCACATTATTAAATGCGCCTTTTATGTCTAAATAGGCGGTTAATGCAATCACTTAATTATTAATAAAGAGAGTGATTTTCTGAACTATTTCGTTAATTGCTGTTTTTGTTGAGTTTCCTTCTTGATATGCATGCTGGTTGCCATTGAGAGGATCTCTTAATGTCTTCTCTTTAAGTTGTCTATAAAGAATTATTTTTATTTCCTTCAACAGAAATTATGTAATTTTATCATGTCAAAAGCTGTAACGTTTGATGAAAATTGGGACGAGTAGCTGATCTTATTTTATTGACTTTTCGGTTGGTATCTAAACTCTCTGTGGATGTTATTTATACTAGAGTTTATACAAAAATCAGCTATTTTCTAAATCTCATTTCTTTGCTAGTCTTTATGAAATTCTAATATGTTTGAAATTCTTTTAGTCAGTTTTATCTCACTTTGTATAAAGAAGAACAATTACTGTGTTATTCTCTTTTTGCTTTTTATACACAAACGCGTAACAATCGATAAAGGCAATAACAAAGGTATGAGATTAAATGTAATAAATTACAATTAAAATTTCTAATTTCTAATCTTTTGGTAAAAAAATCACTAGCTATTTATTCACAATTTGTAAGATTCTATATTGTCCAAAAAACCTGGAAATTTTTAAATTTGATCTTTTTTTTTTTCGCAGACTGGCCTAAAAACACATGGCTTTTATTTAATTTTCAAACGTTTTGCGGTTGTCACTGAGAAGACAGTTAAATGGTTTTAATTGGAGAAAGAACAAAAGACTGAGTGGAGGATTATAGTATGTCGATAGATGGGAGGCGAGACTCATTTTGAAAGATTACGTTTTAAGAGGTTTAAAGCTATCAAGTTTTCACGGGGTTTGTCATAAAATAAAAGTAAATAAAAAATAGTTACGAGTAATCGAAAATGCCAGAACCGTACTTTAAATTAAATTAGAAATGTGTATGGTCTCACAATAGTAACTACATGTCCATACGGACATATATTCCAAAATTACGAACATAAAATATTTTAAATGACGTTGTGTAACAAAAATGTGCTAAGGAGTCTGGGTGACTCTATCCAGTGTAGCAAAAGGGTGAACTCTAAAATGTACCTTGATACACCAACGAACTAATATGTGGAATAACGGAAGATGGAAGGGATTAGATAGAATTAAATTATGTAAAAGAAATAAATAAAGGGTAAATATGAATTTTAAAATATAGCAGAATTAAGTGTTGGCTAGCGACTATGCAGGAGAATGACCACTTGACACTCAAAGAAGGATTCGGCCAATTTGCATGCCCTACAGAGACCGTAAGATATAAGAACTAATGACAAGAAAACCACCAAGAAATAAACAGATGAAAGATAAAAGTTGCTCTAATGAATACTTGGGCGTCAGGAAGTTAAATGTTTTCTTCCGAGATATCTTGTATTGCTGAAATATGAAAGATAGGTACTAATTGAAATATTAAATTTTAACCACATCTTTAATAATTACCAAACTTAGGTACAGACTATTTTAAATGCTTATATACTACCCACCACCTCTTATGTACAATTAACTTAGCTATATTTACAGTAAAATCCCTAAATATAATTATAAAACAATTTACCCCTGATATTCCCCTTACTTTCAAATCGTGACAAAAGTTATACTCAATAATAATGTATAAATAATAAATATAATTATATACTACTCACTAATAGTTTAGTTTTCGTTCAAGAATTGTTTAGGTTTTCAAGTGAAAACTCTCTGGATATGTGTGCACACGATAACCTAACAAAGAAAAATTCAAGGGAGAGTTATAACCTCATCCCTTGGTAGACAATAAATAATTAAATTAAGTTACAATGATTAATGTTTTAAGAAAATTGAAGGTATTTATTATTAAGGATATATATTTAAATTAAAAGTGAAACCAAAAGTTAAAACCTTGAAGATGACGTAGCAAAAGTTATTTAAAATAATTGAATGAGAAACAAAAATAAAAGTAAGTTCTTTCTGCCGGTTTCCGTAGGTTGCCCTTGAAGATGATCCGGTGGAGAACTAGACTCAGGTGGTAAAAGGTACACCAAACCTGGATTCCCTGTATCAGGTACTCTTAGACAAAAAAGTCAACTTAAAATTCTTCTTAAATTTCCAATAAAAACCAGTGGACTTAAAACTTCTTCCCCTTGTCCTTAGTAAGTACAACCCAAAAAAAACTAAAAATATTTCTTCCCCTGACTTGCAACTGGATTCTGGGAGTAGGCTAAAAAGGAACAATTGTGTTACTTCATGTTCTTTGTACGTACAAAAGGTATGGAAAAACACAAGGTTTATCAACCTTGAAAGGCGATACAAGAAATGTCACCAAGTGACCTTAAATTGAAATAAAAACCTTGATGGTTTTCGGTAAATAGTGACCTTCGAATGGTGTGACAATGTTTTTATAATGTATGGATATATTAAATAGATAGTTTTAACGGAAAGCATGATCTTTATATATTATAGAATAGGAAAAAAAAGAAATATTAGCCAGTTTAAACGGTATAATTGTTTGCTTTCACTCTTGAAAGGAAATAAAAATTTGAGATAGATATAGAATCTAATACTTATAATTTATTTAGGTATAAAACATTTTCCTTAATAAAATAAGGTGAAATATGACATGTATAAAATATATGAAATACCTACCAAAGAAGAAATTAAAATAGATCTGGATTTTACTAACAATGGCGGATGATATGAAGGATTTTTCCTTATAATTTATTTGTAATTTCATCTTACCGGCTAGGGTGACCCAACTGAAAGTATCCTCGTACAAACAACAAAATAACTCAAATGATTTTTTCTAAAACGAACAGCTCTTGACAATAAAATAAACTTAAACTTAATTTGGGAAAAATGGCACTTCCCAGCCTCTACTATTCTGATCGAAACGATCTTTCTTCGATCACATCCAGTTGACAAGTAACCGTTAAGGTTCTACAAGTCGTCGGATGGATGTACTTTCAGAATCTTACCACTGGTGGCGCGGTTTAATGCCAACCTTAGAAAATAAGATTTACTGGGAGTTATTTAAATATTTAGTTTAGGAATATTTCAATATGAATTTAATTTAGAATTAAATTAAAAGATTCCAGTCACAAAAACAGGTAAACGATTATTTAAGTAACGGACTCGTTACAGTTGGAGATAAAGAACACAAAGTCTTTTGTTGTAATGAAAGGGTCTCAGATATCTCCACTTACTTAAATAGCAGTTTTTGGCTGATTACAGTTATTCGCTATAACATTTATGTATGTCTTACTTAGGCCTTAGGCCTGTCTTCGTCAATATACCAACAATATGTTTTAAGGCTACAGTATCATAGTCCTTCTTTAAATCTACGAATACTAAATGAGTGCGCAAATTTTTGACTATTTTTATAATTTATTGCAGTACAAAAATATGTTACTTACATAATGCCCCTCAGGGCAATATCAAATATTGATACTTAAGTTCTTTCTTTATCATTTAAACATACAAGATCCCCACTTCACTTATAATACTTATACATCTATAATTCTTACACCCGGTTTTATTAACTTTGTTGTTGACTGAGTTTATTATCGCCAATCAACAATTTGCTAGAATGTCTTCTTGTTTTATCAGTCGTTTATTAAAACAATTGAGACAAAAGTTGTAGTACGTTTTCTGATACATTTTTTGAGAATTCTATATGGATTTTCCAGTTCCTGCTGTTTTTAATTCTTCATGTTCTGTAGGGTCCCTCGTATTTATTTCTTAATAATCGTTAATGGTATTACCTGATCTAACAGAACTAAAATCTTTAAATTATGGTCTTCTTATTTTTACTCGTGTTTTATAATACACTTTCATCATTTACATAGTTATCGAGTTTAAATTGATTGATTCTTTATTGTTTTTTTTTTCTTCTTCTTTTCCAGCTTTTCGTTTTTCGCTATTCTTTATAAGCGACCCTATCTATATCGCGACTCCTATTATATTCTATTTAATAGTGGTCGCTATTCTTTACTCTTCGTCACCACTCATTTCTGTCTATCGGGTTTTCTTCACCTAAACTTTTCTCTCTCAAGTCATCTGATATCCAGTCCTTTTATTTTGTCCTCGATTTTCATCTACCTCTTCTTCCATTAAGTTTTAACAGCTCTACCTTTATCCCACGTAGTTTTCATCTCTACGTCTGACATGACTAAACCATTGCCGTCTTTGTTCTTGAATATCTTTTGAGACTGTAGTTACCCCAGCTCTTTCCCCAAATCAAGTCGTTTCTCATCCTACCCCTTTTAGTTTTACCCAACCAATTTACCGTAACATTTTCATTTTAGCTACCTCCGTCTTCTTTCCCTGAATCTTCTTTACAGGCCACACTTTACCATCGTACACTAACGCAGGTCTCATCACACTCCTGTATATCTTTTCTTTCACCCCTACTCAGATTTTTCTATCAAAAAGTTCCTTGCTCATTTGCTTCCAGCTAAACCAACCAGTCTGTATCCTGTAGAAAATTTCTCGATCTGTTGTCCCAATTTCAGATATCTAGGAGCAAAGGTATTTAAATTCTCCTACTTGTCCTAGTTTTTCTTCAAAACCATTATGTCCCAATTATTCCTCTTCTTTACAGCCACATATACTTCGTTTTTTTCTTGCTAACCTTAAGTCCTCCCTCTTCAATAGCCCTTTAACACTTCTCCTCAACATTTCTTTGCTTTCCTCTACTAACATGATATGATCAGCAAAGAGCATTAACCAAGGAGTCCCCTCCCTTACTTTATCTGTCAATACATATATTGTACTTCTTGATGTGCCTATCCGTTACGAATGTTGGCGATCATCATGGCAATCTTTATCTTATACTTTTCAGGAACCTATTTCTTTCTCATACATCTCCATAGCGTTTATCTAGGAACGGTGTCGTACGCCTTCTCGAGATCTATAAATATCAAATGTAGCTCTCTTCTGATCTCGCTCTATTTCTGTATTAATTATTACAACATTAACCTTATCTGACTATAGTTCTTACAGTCCTGAATATCCCCTTTATCTTTATACAATAATAACATAACACTCTCTCTTCATACATTAGGCATCCTTTCTTCCTCATATATCCTACCCATAATTTGTCACAAAATGTCAACTCGTTCCTCTCCTAGAGTCTTCTAAACCTCCAGAATCATTAATAATTAAGATACTCGCGTTTCACCCATATATGTATTAATTTCTTCTCACTTTATACTTCACGTTTCATTTTTTTCTTTGTCATAATTTTCTCATCTTCTTTATTCTGCTAACTATACATTCTCTGGTCTACTGTATTTTTTGTATACGACCAGATTTTGTAAGAATTTTTTTAGTATACTTACATCTACATAGTAGATGTTGCGTCGCTTGGGGCTGGGAAAATTTTACCGACCGTGGGAAAAAGCGGCATCCTTTGATGTTTGCACCTGCTCAGGTGTTCGAGTGACGTCACGCTCACTGACAAATCGAGTCATTTCTTCTTTTCGTTTCTTTCGTTTTCTTCTTTTCTTTAGCTGATCAATTTTTTCGGCTCATGTCACCTTCTTCTATTCACTAATTGAACTTCCACTGCTTGACTTCTTTTTCTTAGAGTGTCGTCTCCTTACGGAGGTTGGCAATCATAATGGCTATTTTCATTTTTTTTTACTGCTTTACAGGGGAACCCAATATTTTATACACTGCTACATATAAGCTTTCGTTCTTTCGTCTAGTGCTCGACACCGATTTTTCGCCCAGTACTCTACATAGGTCTACAATTATTTCCTTCAATGCTCTATATAGGTCTACGATTCTTTCGTCCACGGTTAGACACAGGTCTTGTCGATAATCATCGCACTGCCCAAATTAGATAACCAATATTTTCTTCTTTTCGTCCGTCGTCTCCTTTTTATATTTAGATGCTGGTGTATACAAGGTAAGGTGAGAAAATATAATTCATGTTACAGTGATAGTGGGATATAATCAAAGACGGTTCTTCGTTTAACTAGGTACTAACTTATTTATTATTTCTTTACTGCATGGTTATTTCTTGTTACCACCACTCCAGATTTTGTTGATCTTTTTTCCAATGGATCAATTGGTCGATATATAAATATTTATGGGTTAAACTAATCTGTTCTTAAATTATAAATGTTTAGAAAGCGATATCTGCCTTCTAAATGGAACCGTTAAAATAAATGTAAAATGTAATTCTCATCAAAATCGTTTGTGTTTTAATCCCATATTAAAGAATACATAATTTTTCCTTGTACCCAGTTTCAAGACTTTAGACTTTCCCAGTAAGATTAATGACAAAACCAGATAAACACAGAGATAGACAGGAAATCATACAAGAAAAACTTTAATTAATGTGATACCAAAACAACCTAAGCTTTATATAGTAATGTGATACTCATTTTAACTATCAAATCAAGATCACCTAGTCATTAACAAAATCGAAAAAGAGAATCTTACTGAAGTAGATGTGGGCTAGTAGATTACTAGAATGTTTGATCGCAACCCTTTTATTATTTAGAGTTTGTGGAATCGTTATAAAAGGACAAATCTATATAAAATATATTTTGGTAAGGTTACAAAAAAAAAATTACCCAAAATCAAGAAAAGTTTTAAGTTCTTTCGTTATTTTTGACAGCAGTTTAACAGCAAATAATTTTCGTTCTGCTCTTATAGAAACTCACAAACTATAGCCGGTTCACAATTTGTTGATAGCTCACTACAAGTTTAACCCTAATTAGAAAACTGAAATACAGAGAGGATAGGTAATACGATATAATAGTAAAAACCAACCTAAAACTGACGGTTTAAGACGTTTTCGACTAACCCACCTTATATCTGAAGGAATACAATACCTTATAATCCTATTACGGGGGTATTTTGAATGGTTAGAGATGAACGACCAGTGTCGTAGAGTATATGATTGAAACATTTATTTGAACTAAATAAATATATTTTTTAAATTGTACTTATGTAAATTGTATTTTTTAATAAAACTTATTTATTTTATTCAAAAATAAAAAGTTTCTTGCCATTTGTAAAAGATACATTTATTTAATTAAGAAAAAAGGCGCCAAATGTCGCCTGGCATAATTTCCAATGTGTTTTAAATGTATCCATTATTTTCGAATCCGTAGAAAACTAATAAATATTTTTGAAAAATTTAAACGCAGAATGAAAGATTACATTATTACTGAGGGCAGAAAGTCCCTGAAAACTTCTACAATGTTTATTTTAATATGTTATGTAACAGGGGTGAAAATAAAAGAGAAAATATAATATAATTTTTAATTGAAAATATTGCATGCAAAAGAAACTTTTTATTTATTCTAATAAATATTTTATTCTGCCTTTAAATTTTTCAAAAATGCTGTTTAGTTTTCTCAGGATTTGAAAAAAAATGGATACATTTAAAACACATTGAACATTTTGACAGGCGACATTTTGCGCCTTTCCCCTTTACTACCTTACGATTACAACTATTATTACTTATCTTATATAATTACGATTAGAAAACTATTTAAATTCAAAATAAATAGAATCAACTTCGGAATCCGAGTCATCTTGAGGGTTAATAATTAGCGGTTGTGTCTCTACGGTCGCATCAATTATGTTATCAAGATCACACATTTTTTGTTCTTCTTCTATTACATGCCTTACTGCATCTTTCCAGTTTTGTTCTGTACTATGTTGTAAAGACTCGTATAACAATTCACGTACAGCTTGTAATTTATATAACGTATTTTTTCTAGCCACATAACTTTTCATTTGTGCCCAAATGAGTTCAATTGGATTTATTTCGCAGTGGTAGGGTGGAAGTCTAAGGACTGTAATGTTTTGCCTTTCCGCCATTTTGTCAACTACGTATTCTTTGAACTTAGATTTGTGTTGCCGGGCAATTTTTAGAAGTTCTGCTTTTACCATTCCATCTTCGTAAGGCAGATACTTATTCCGCAGCCAGTCAAGAATATCCTGTTTCTTCCACGCAGTCGTTGAAAGTTTTTCTACTAGTCGTGAATAATAAGGTGCATTATCTAATACTATAATTGAATTTGGTGGTATGTGTTCAATCATCTGCTCAAAATACTCTTCGAAAACATCAGCTGTCATCTCCTCGTGATAGTCTTTTGTGCTTTTGGACTGAAATTTCAACAAACCATGCTTAACAAATCCTTTTTTACTGCCAATGTGAGAAATTATTAATCTACTGCCTTTACCAGAAGGTGGGGAGATACCAGTAGACCAACCTTCCATAAAGGATTGCCTGGAGCTTAATATATTTTTATCTGACCAAATTTTTTTTAGAGTATAACCTGAGTTTACCCACGTTTCATCCTGGTAGAAGATGGGCCTTCCTTCAGCCCGGAATTTTCGTATGGATCTTAGATAATTTCTTCTCCAACATATTATCTCCTCCAGGTCAATCAAAAGTGATTTTCGGTCTGATTTCTCCCACCGGAAATTTAATTCTTTTAAAACTTGCCACAATTTAGTTCGTCCGATATGAGGCAAATCCGGGTCGTCTTTAACTTCTTGTAAAATTTTGTTTAGGTTTGGTATTTCTTTTTTGAAAAAAAATCCATGAATTTTCCTTCGAATACCATTTTTGGCAAATTCATCAATTTCAATAGTCTTTTTCCCTCTCTTTAAGTGTTCGTTTGTGTTTGGGTTAGCTATACCGTGTTTTTTTCTTTCTGATAGGAACCTATATATAGTTCACTCTCCTACGCAGGTCATGTTAGCACAACTTTTGACTATGTTGCGAACAGTGTTTGTGGGATTCTGAGAAACCAGAGCATCGTGAACATTCAGGACAATAGTCTTCTCTCTTGGTGAATAGACAGACTTACTGACTGTACGCAACAGTACCGGTGTAAAACTTGATGATGTTGATGATGAAGCCATCACAAACAATCCAACAAAACGAGCACGAGCGAAAGGTACGTATATGTTCGTAGGTATATGGAATAAAAAATCACTCACGCACTGCATATAATTCGTAAAAGAAATATTCGAGACGCTAATTACTGCCGTAGACGCGGACACACCGACGAGCCGTAAATTACATGCGATCAAAAACGTACTAAACAAAAAAATTGTTTCCGTTCGTAATAACTTCACCCTTTTAAGTTAAGTTTCGAATATAAACTGAACAAACTTTGTGCAAGAGAACTAAAATTGGACTTGAGAGTTAGGCTGGCAAGGTGCTATATTTTCTCGACTCTGCTTTATGGGATAGAAGCATGGACACTTAACGCGTCGACTGCTAAAAAGTTGGAAGCATTTGAAATGTGGGTGTATAGAAGAATCCTGAAGATATCATGGACCGAGCATGTAACAAACAACGAAGTCATGAGAAGAATCTACAAAAGAATGGAAGTATTGGAAACCATCAAGACACGAAAGCTGCAATACCTGGGGCATGTTATGCGTAATGAGAGATACAACCTACTTCAATTAATTATACAAGGGAAAATCCAGGGCAAGAGAAGTATAGGAAGAAGAAGAATCTTTGGTTGCGTAACTTGAGGGAATGGTACGGATGCACATCAATTGAACTATTCAGAGCAGCAGCATCTAAGATCAGAATAGCCATGATGATTGCCAACCTCCGTCGCGGAGATGGCACGTGAAGAAGAAGAAACAAGGCACGTGGCCAAAGCATACCCATTATATTATTAAAAATCTGGGGAATTCCATCCTAATTATCTTGCAACGAATAGTACCTTCGGATATGAATTCCAGGTTTTCTAGTAAAGTAATTAAACGCGAAGATTAGTATTGAAATATCCAAAGAGATAAGGTATTCTTATTTACAAAATTGTTAATGGTTAATAATATTATATATATATATAACAGTATTAAAAAATATTATATTATTATTTAATGAATAAACACCTCAGG
Organism: Diabrotica undecimpunctata; assembly: GCF_040954645.1. Classification (NCBI taxonomy): domain Eukaryota; kingdom Metazoa; phylum Arthropoda; class Insecta; order Coleoptera; family Chrysomelidae; genus Diabrotica; species Diabrotica undecimpunctata. The sequence continues at coordinate 36,834,373 of NC_092808.1, read as the reverse complement.
AACGCCTATGGTTTACGACCGTTTTATGAGTTAGAGACACATTTCGTGCTCTCAACAATTTATGAACGGAGAATAGATGTTTTTGACCAAATGGTTACAATTGATGCAATGATGCTAAAATTGAAACCCTGAAAACTCGAAAATCCACTTACACAAATTATAAAATATCCTTTTTAAATGTTTCTAATTAGTATATTACTTGGCGACTTCGACACTGGACACAATTATGTCAAACGTTCAATTGTGGCTTATTCCCATTAAAATCGTAATTATTTCTTTACACTATATGTAGTGTAAAGGTTGCAAATGACAGATCCTTGGAATTAAGTAAAACAATTTTGCAAATGCCTTAGATACAATATAGGTTAAAAATTTCCCAGGCACTGTTAAATTCGACCTTTTAAATATTAATATGTCTTGCTGAGAAGTAAAATGTCTAGCATACATAATATAATATAACAATTAAAAATATATGACACATTTTTATAATATATTACCATGCATATCAATAAACCTTGTAGTTTGAGTTTCTTTAATACCTGCTGCTAATTATTCTATTGGACCAAATAATGTGTTGCTCAGAAGGTCCATCAAAATCTATAATAATGGAATATTATTACAATATAATTAAATATTATTTAATTTACTTTTGCTAACAAAAATTTGCTAGGAGGTACAGTGCTTACCTATTGCTAGTAAAAATAAACTCGAAATGGTCCTTCGTTTAACGCCCTTAAAATGTCTAGAGGAAACACGAAAAATGTTGTAAATAGTATGTGGTGTAGAATTGTTTAATACTTCCCTTTTAATAACTTTCAATTATTCCAAAAACGTGTCCGTCATTCTCGGATTTGGAAAAGGAAATCGACTGCTTGTGGGCCCGTACAAAAAAGGAGTACAACATGTTTGTTTTTCTTTTATTTTGTTTCATTTTAATGATCGTAAAATGATGCTTTAGCTCTTTTGTTTACAATTTACAATGTTTACCATTTAATAGTATTGCAACAAACACGATTATACAATTGCGTACCAATAAATCCCGTCACTGTTACAAACACGTTCTTTGAATTACCTAATAGACGTTTGTACACGTGGAAATCGCCAAGAGATAATGAACATCAGATAATGAAAAATCAAATAGATTACATAATGATCAAAGAAAGATATCAGAGTAGTATTACTGCAGTCAAAACACAACCTGGAGCAGATATAGCATCTAACCATAATCTCTTAGTAGCACATATGAAAATTAAAATGAAAAGAATAGAGAAGACAGCAAAAAAAGAAAGAACTGATATAAATGCTCTAAGAGATCCAGAAATCAGAGAAAATAAAAAAAAAATAAATGAACGTCCAAACACCGTACAGATTGAAGGAAAAGGCAATGAAGAAAACATCAACAAAAACTGGGAAAAAATAAAGGCTCACTTACTTTATAAATGTATTACTTTATAAAATGTTATACCTGATGGTGCACCAGATCTTGGAGCAAGTGGAAATATAGTTACAAAACTAACTAATACAATCCCACGGCACAAAAATCATAAAGACCGTTTTAATAATTGGTTCAATAGCCCTAACCTACTTTATCTTTCACAAAATGATTTGCTGCCCTTAAGGACAGCTAGAATTAACAAAGTAGCAAACTGCCAAATGTCTACACCAAAAGAGTTAAAAAACATGGTTGATGTACTATGGTAAAGAAAACTGCTGTTATGGATGGAGTAGAAATCTTTTGTGTTTATTGCTACGACAAAAAACTAGTTACCATGCTCTCAACATACGTAGGTAGTTCTCCTATTACTTCCAGAGAGCGCTATTTTCGAGAAGCCAAAGTACATCGTGAAATTTTTTGTCCTAAATCAATAGATGTTTATAACAAGCATATAGGAGAAGTTGATCTATGGGATTCCATGCTAGGGCTCTATAAGATTCAGTTACGTTCAAAAAAATGGTACAAGAAAATATTTTTTCACCTGTTGGACATGTGCTTGCGAATGCATGGATCCTGTGGCGCCAAAAGAGTGTAAATTATATACCATTATTTGACTTCAAACAATATATTGCAGAAAATTTATGCAAGGTGGGCAAGAATAGTTTGTCAAAGAAAAGGGGTCGACCATTATCAAATGTTAATTCACCCAGCAGTTCCATAACTGAAGCAGAAACTCCCAAATACAAAAGGCGGCTTACTTTGAGTCAAGATTATTCAAGCAATGAAGTTCGTATAGACGCCATTGGCCACTTTCCCCAGTGAAACGATACAAGATTGTTGTGCTATAATGACTGTAAATTTAGATCTTTTGTTAGATGTACTAAATGTGTTAAACAAAGATAGAAATTGTTTCGTAGAATTTCACTCCTAAAACAATAACTAGTTTAAGTGCATAAGAAGCCATATTTGGACCTGTCCATTTTTGTACATTTAAGGTTTATTGCATAGGAAGCCATATATGGCTTATTTTTTTATTTTCTTAATTAGTAGAAAATTGTTGTGAATTATTTGGTAAATATACTTCTTTATAACAACAAAATCTTAAATTTTGCAAAAAAAAAATTTTTTCTATCTAAAACATAATTCATGCCGTAGAGGGTTAAAGTTCATTCGACTCGAACATTTTTCGCCATTCAACGTTGGTGATCGTTTGACTTGCACGATTATGTATTTCCACGAAATAATGACCGACAAAAATGGCTATTGTATTTATGTTTAAAATCTGCGGAACTGACCTGATTAAATAGGACATACCAGTCGAAATAATACTATTCAACTCTGCTGACGGTTTGTTGAAAACAATTCCTGACGTAACAAGGAAACTGGGCTTGTAGCTTTCGTATTTAACTTGGAAAATTATAATTGTCTCATAGCAGACAAGCTGTGTTTGAACATGCATGTCACAAAAGGGGAAACTGAAGTGTAACTTTTATCAAATTTTCACTGTGAATCCTTATGGTGGTCTACTTCCATCCCGTATTCATCTAGCTAATGAAATAATATACTTTATCATTCTCTATTCACTTCAAAGTTGCGTATTAGCGAGGAAAATGGAAATGACTTTAGTAAGTAGGTTATCATATTACCCGTTTCAAAGCCGATTCCAGACTGTTCTAGCACGTTTTATATTTGGCCACTACCGAAAATCATTACATAAAAATTCGTATCTGCAATATGGACTGCAAGAAATATTTACAAAAAGTTTTTAGTTGATGAAGTAGACTAACATTTTGATGAAATAATTTTTATAATAAAAGGAACTGACTAGTTTCCTTTAGAATTTAAGAATTTATTTTTAAACTGTCTATTTAATTACTTAATAAAATTTTAAATTTTAAATAAATTCTACAAAAAGTTTTTATAGTAACAGCAATAAGGCTAAAAGTAATAAAAAAATAATACGATGAAAGCAAGATATATAATTTGTCGCGGGCATCCAAATTGTAACAACATATAATTTGCTTATAGGGTATTGAAAGGGAGGGACTGAACAATTTCTGGGCTAGAGATAGGGTAAGCAAATAAATTAAAATGTTTACGAACGGCTACTCGTATTTTGGTTGAAGAGCTAAGTCTTGAATCAGGATTTCTTTATTTAGGGGACTGAAACGGCTAACTAGAATAAAAGAATTCAAAATATATTTACAGAAATTTCCTGGGCAACACTACACAAGAAGATTTCTAAACTATTTAAAATGGACGCCGTTTAAAAAATCCGCTTGTTGTTTAGAAAGAAAAGTTTTTCTCTCCTAAAAAATTTTAATGATGAAATTTTTTTTAAAAGAAATAATTTTAAACTCCTGGTTTAAAGAAAAATATTACATATTTATTTTTATTTCACATAAACAGTTATTACAAATAAAATTATTCAAATTTATCAACAAACCTTACATTGAATTTAACCTTTTAACAAAACAGACTTTAAAAATTTGATTATGTACCAAATAATAGAAAAGGATAATACTGACTGTTATATGTCGAAATAAAATATCAAACTTTTCTGAATTATTAATTAATTATAAAGGTTAACTTTATTTAAAAGAAAACTAAAATATGACAATTAGCTGACTCATAAAATTTATATTTATTTATTACTTTTGAATTTGTCATAAAAGCAAATCTTAGTACATATATTAACGAATAATGTTTATTTTATTTAGAAAAATTTATCAAAACTACTTTGCTTCACTGGCTGATTAGTTCTTTTTAAGTTATTAAGAAAGTTTGTTACCTTGGAATTGGATATAAAAAAATACTGTCCCACACAAATTTCAAACAATCTGGATTCGGCCCCTGGGAGACAAAATGGAAACTGGACAAATCTTCTGCAAAAATTCTGCCGGTTTTTTGAAACTATCACTGAAAAAGATCCTTTCCCGTTCCGAACCTAATATGTTTCTCTTTAACTACTACACTTTCTTCTTCTTATGGTGCCTATCAATTACGGATGTTGGACACTAACATGGCTATTCTGACTTTGTTGACTGCTGCCCTGAAAAGTCCGGTAGTGGTTAAGTTAAACCATTTTCGCAAGTTATGCAGCCAGGATATTCTTCTTCGTCCTGAACCTCTTTTCCCAAGTACTTTACCTTGAACTATGGTCCGAAGTAGGTCGTATCGTTGTTCATTGCGCATTATATGGCCCAGGAATTCTAGTTTGCGACTATTTATGGTTACGACTAGTTCGCGCTCTTTACCCATTCTACGTAATACTTCTTCGTTGGTAACTCCGTCTATCCAGGAAATCCCCAACATAAGTCTATAGCATCACATCTCAAATGCTTTGAGTCTCTTTAGTGATGCTTCAGTTAAGGTCCATGACTCCACGCCCTATAAAAGAACAGGGAATACGTAGCATTGTAGTAAACAAAATTTTATTTCCAATTTTATATCGTGGCTGTTAAAGATTTTTTTCATTTTGGCGAAAGCTGATCTTGCCTTCTCGATCCTTATCTTAGTTTCCGTCGATTGGTCCCACTGTTTATTTAAGTTTGCACCCAGATAACAAAAGTTGGTGATTTGTGTTATAGGTTGTTGGTTAACTAGTAATTGACCAGGTGGTATCCTATTTTTGCTTATAACCATGTATTTGGTTTTTTTGATGTTAAAATCAAGCCTAAACCTGTTACTTACTTCTGTCACCCTGGAGACAAGTGTCTGCAGACCTTCAAGACTGTCTGCAAAAATGACAGTATCATCAGCGTATCTTATGTTGTTCAATCGTTGTCCGTTTATAAGTATTCCCTCGTCTATGTCCGTTAGCGCTAGGTTCAAAATGGGCTCTGAATATGTAATGAACAATAATGGGGACACTATACATCCCTGTCTCACACCTCTTTTTATCTTTATGTCGTCTGTTAACTGATCCTTAACTCTAACAGCTGCAGTTTGTTGGTAACAGATGTTGTTTATTATACGGCGATCTCTGCTGTCTAGACCAATTGAATTTGATATTTTCTTTAGTTCGTCATGTTTTATTCTATCGAACGCTTTCTAGTAATCAACAAAACACATATATATCACAATTCACGTCTCTACATCTTTGAAAGAGAACTTGTATTGCAAAAAGTGCCTCTCGAGTACCCAATGCATCCCTGAAACCGAATTGTGTGTTTGTCATGTGTTCTTTACACTTTTTATATATTCTTTTATGTATAATTTTTAAAAAAGTTTTTAGGAGATTCAGGCTTATTCGATTATTCGATAATATTCACATTTTTTGGCATTGGGTTTTTTAGGCATTGTTATAATAAAAGTTGATCTTAGCCACTGTTGGGGTATTTTTCCACTTTGGTATATATTGTTGAAGATCAACGTATTTTTTTTTTACTTCGTCTTTATCCATAATTTTTAAAAATTCTGAGTAGAACTCGTCTGGTCCTGCGGCTTTTCCCTCCTTAATGTTGTTTATAGCAGCTTCTACTTCCGCTTCGAGAATACGTGGTCCGGAATCGTTATTTTTATTTTGTGTGATGATGACATTCCTATCGTCTTCAAATGTTGTTGTCACATAGTTCATCCATGTTGTTTTTGTTTCTTTAATATCAACTATTGGATTTCCTTGAGCGTCTGTTAAGTGTCTCGGCCTTTTTGATTTATAGATGCCTGCTGCTTCTTTGATCTTTTTGTGGAGGTTGAAGGAATCGTGTTTACGTTCCAATATCTCGAAAATTTCTATTTTTAGCTTCTCTGGCAGCTTTTTTTATCTCTTTGTCTAGAAATTGAGATGCAACGTAGTCTTTCCACTTGGATTCTCTTCTTCTGTCCATCATCTGTAATATACCGTCGGTTATCCATGGTTTTTTCTTTTTTGTCTTTTTCGATCGCAGGTGTTGGTCTAATATTTCCTTCCCAATGTTTTCTATAGTCTGAAGTGGTTTATTTCTGTGTCAACATCATTAACTACTTCTGACTTAGATATGTTGTTCTTCAGATATTCCCGTGCTTCTTGCTTTATGTCATCTCTTAGTTTGATATCGTATCTTATAGGATTAGGTTTGTGGATTTTTTTAAATTTCGGACGGGACTTAGCGGGAAGTGGGTTATGGTCTAACATAATATCTGCACCAGGGTAGGTTTTCACTGATGTTATTAAGTTTTTGAATCTTTTATTTATTAAAATATAGCCAATCTGATTTCTTATGAGATTTTCTGGCGTATTACCGGGTGAGCGCCATGTGTACAACCTTCTGTGTGATAATTTAAAGAGTGACATCGAATTAAAAAAAAAAACAAAAAATAGAGGACGCAGTATTTTTTTTTTTTTTTTTCAAAATGCGTAATTCCATTTTGATTTTATATTACAAAAGTAAGTTTAAAATATTTATAAATAAATTAATATTTTCGGAATACATGGACTAGAATATATAGAAAACGTTGCGTTTCGGAATATATAGACTAAACAAACATCTAAGCTATAACGTTCGAAACATTGTTTATTTCTTACCCATGAGCTGAAGTTTGTTTTAATTGAAAGAATATAATGCTACAATGTTACAGTAAAATGTTTACCCAAAGTTTACCTCGAGAAAAGGATTATTTGAACAAAAGAATACATTGGTTTCAAATAAAAAAGAAATAATTTATTTCTTGAAAAAAATAAATAAGCAGGTTCTGCTGGTAAACTTTGAGTAAACCTTTAACTGTAATGTTGTAGCATCATATTATTTCGACTAAAACAAGGTTAAGCTTGTGAATAAGCAATAATCAATATGTTTTACCGTTAAAATTTAGACGTTAATCAAAGCTATATACAGGGTGGTCCTTAAGTAACTGTACAAGCAGAAACCGTAGATTCTGCACTTAAAAATATTACGATTTAAGCCAAGTTTGCTTTAATAAAATGTTGATATTAAGAAAGATACAGGGTGTTAAAGTGGAAAATTAAAATTTTATTTTTCGCTATAACTTTTACGTTTGTACATATTTTTAGACACAAAATTACAATTGGATGCTTTTGAGTAGGATAAATTATAATTTTATACATACTTTAATGTATTGTTCTGAAGCTATTTTCTTGTGGCATTTTAAATTAATTACTATTTAAATGGGAATAAGCCACAATTAAAGGTTAAAATACGTTTATTGCCGTTTCAATTTCCACTTCGGAAATCGTTCTCAAAGTACAAACATTAGTAAATTAAACAAATTTTGTTTTTTTGTTACTTGGTGAAAAATTCTTCTAATAATTTAATTTTATCTGACTCATCTATATTGACAATTCAGACATACATTATACATTTTAAAGTAGACGACTTTAAAATGATATTGCCAATATTGTTGAGTTGCGTTCCTGGGACGACTTTACTTATAAGATAGTTCATTCGATTACATGAAATCAACTTTAACTTGAGAATATCCGCCAGAAAAGATCATAAGATGTAATTCGTCTTTAAAGAGACAAATACATGCCATAATGACAGTAAAATTTTCCTGTTAGTGATTCCATAGTAAATTATGAGGGAACAAATATTTTTTTTCTGGTTTTTAAAGACGAATTTCATGTTATTGTTTTAAAGGCGAATTGCATTGCAATTTTTAAAAGGTTCAGATTAAAGCAAAAATCTGAATTTGTTTCGAAACTATTTTACCGATTTTTCTATCAGATGTCGCTATTACGTCCATAACGAAGCCATTTTATTGTTGCTTCTTAAGACAGAAAAGATTTATTTTTCACGTTGAGAACGCCTATGAATAACTGTTCTGATGAGACTTATTAAGTCGAAATACGTATCAACAGATACATAGACGCTTTGTGCGTGAAATCAAATCTTTACTGTCTTTTTCAAATTATTTTCATGTTCATAAGTACCAAATCATCATCATCATCATCATCACTGGCTCGACAACCCTTTTTGGGTCTTGGCGTGTTCCAGGATTCTTCTCCATTCTGATCTGTTTCGTGCTTTTTTTCTCCAATTTTTTATTTTTAAGGTTGTTACATTATTTTCTATTTGTTCTAAGTATCTCAGTACTTCATAAGTACCAAATGCTTACCACTAAAAAAAAACGTAACATTAAAAAAGTGAAAATAATGTAATAGCCAAAAGTATGAAACCAAAAACCACTATTTTATATGGAAGTATGTATAACAGGGAGGATGTAAAGTATGGACCGGAGTAGGGGTGTTTTATTTAGAGGAAATATAAGTTGGCAACACTTTTTTAACTGGCGGCAATTTTGACAGCCTTTAAGTGATTTATGTTTAGTTTGGTTTGGCATTTCAGCATTAAAACTGACTATTTTTAAAATCATGCTTGTGTTCGAAATCCGTATCGCGCACTACGTCAATTTTATGACTAACATGAGAGCAATTAATTCGAATAACCATGGAATGTTTTTGCACCACGTTTTACAGTTCGTACAAAAGAGGTTGTTGCTGCTGTAGAGGGTAGTATAGAGGAAGCACCGAAAGAATCTATCCGCCATCGTGCACAGCAGTTGGATATGTGTCCATCCACTTTATGAAAGATTTTGCAGAATGTTCTTGGTTGGCGTGCTTACAAAATCCAACTCGTGCAAGAATTTAAGCTACACGATCACCTAGTAAGGCATAGATTCTGTGAATGGACCCAAAACGATATTGCCGTTGATTCTGATTTTCATAAACCAATTTTCTTTAATGATGGAGTTCACTTTTGGTTAAATGGCTAAACAAACATATGTTGAGTCACCCTTACATCTAAAATAACTAACTGTTTGATGTACTTTGGGACCCTTGAATTGTCCTTCAAGTCGTGCGATTTAACACCACCAGACTATTTTCTGTGAGGATATGTGAAGTCGCTAGTCTACGCCAATGAGCCTGAAATGATTGACCACTTAGAAAACAACATTTGCTACGTTACTGCCTATATACGGCCACAAATGTTGCAAAAGTCATCAAAAACTGGACTTCTAGATTAGACTACGTTAGAGCCAGCCATGGCGGTCATATCGAAGAAATCATGTTATAATTCGGTACCTCGGAGGTAAAGGACACCATATCCATTTTCTTACTTTTTCAGGAGAGCAGTTTTAAAAATTTTTAAATTTGTAATCAGTAAATACTCAAATGTTTCTTATATTTAACCAATATTAATATAATATATTATAATATAATAATAATATTATTATTATTGTGGTGTGTATAATCGTTTTTCATTTCATGAAGTGTTATATACAAGAGGTTTACCGTTCATTATTTAAATTTTTTTTAAAAATGTGTAGTTGGACATAGTGTTGTTTACCTCTAACAACTTTTTTAAATAATGTGACATTGCATGTTAAGGTCTTTACGAAATAAACAATACAAACACATTAAACATCCTATACTATTATTTCATTAGAGGTAAATATTATAATGTTATAATAATTAAGTAAAATTATAGACGACAAGTTTCAAAATTGTTAAAGATGCTCCATATCATCTTCATCTTCTTGTGGGTAGTCGTTTGTGGCTACATCGCTATATATTAAATTTTGATAAAACGCATGACAAACTGACGGAACAAAAGGCAGTAGTGCAATTAAGTCATTGTACTTTTGTTTTGTGATTGGTAATGGGATTACTGAGACTTGATTTAATTGGGCTGGAAACGTTACTTGCTGTCTTCGATACCTCATGAAGTCCACTTCATACATATTTTGATTATTGAAATCGGTCTTATAAAAGAACTTTTCAATGTGTTTTTGTTGGACTTGTAGGAAGACACATGTTGACAGTAGAACAAGGTCTTTATTAACATTTTTTTTGTTCTATTTACAAAAGGAGGACTAGATGACAAGTTCTTATCGAACAGCGTTTTGAAGTTTTTGAAATCTGCTAGTTCCATATTGTGCACTGTGTATTTACCTGATGTTTGCCTAACTAGTTGTTGCCAGTCACATGGTATTAAAATGGCCAAATTGAAGAGCTTCTTTCTTTTTTTTTCGGTTAAAGCATGAACAGAGTCTGCTTCTATACGTGTGTGCCCTTTCAGTAAAAACTTTTGAGTGATCGTCTTTATTTGCAGTATCCAAAAATAGCACATTATAATACTTATATTTTTATTTTGTCCATAGCAGTTATCGGTTCAAAGAGTGATGTCCTCTACTTGACTACCTGGAATTGTATTGTCAGCCCATTTCAAAATTGACGAGGCAATTTTATTTGCACCTCGGGCCCCTTTCGATTCGTCCCACATTATACATTGTACAAAAAAATCACTGGCATCATGTAATGTAAAATTTAATGCCCAAAGCTTCTTTTTGTAGAAACTAATACAATTGTTTGTTAGTGGTGAAGGCAAACATTTTTGTAAATCACCAGATAGTTCTTTGTATTTTGGTGACTCTTTAGCTATTATAAAGTCCAATTGTTTTAAGTTATACCGAGTTTTAGATTCAATTAGGTGAGCATCATAATCAGGCTGTACACTGGTTGGTTCATCTGCAGTAAGATTATTTTTTAATTGAGCGGTGAATGTACTGCGTGTATCGCAAATGTCTCTTTCGGGCGGTTTAAAGGACACCTTGAAGTCTTTAATAAAAATATCTGCGTACAAACCACTTTTTTGCTCTGAGCTTTGGCTCTACATGTCTTTCATTGCATTCGTCAATGTACAGTTGATATTTTTTTTCTATTGTAAGTTCTGTGCCCAGATAATCTCACTTACTCCTTTCTCTGGAATAATGACTCTCGTATTTTGGGAATTATTTAATATGTTGATGTATACTATTTTATGGTTTCGGTAGGAGTTTTATTGGTTGGCGTGTGTCTACCTCTTTAATCAGTTTTTAATAAACCTCCTGGCTCAATTTTTTTCAACATATTTACTACTACTAAATTAGATATACAAAGTGTGTTTAAAAACATAACCTTGCACACCTTCAATAGCTGATTGTTCACTGTAAAATGGTAGTGTAGTGTATTATTTTTAGATTTGGTAGAATTTGGATCTTTTTTTCTTGATCGAATAGTAGGTTGGATGTCGATCCATGAGAAGATAAATTGCTTTTTAAGATCTGAAACGTTGGTCTCAGTCCAGTATGAGTTGAAATTTTTTTGTCTTTCGTATTCTGGCAATCTTTCAGAGCATTTCATGCGACACATGCAAGGAGGCTTTAACATTTTTTCAGGCATGTCTTTGCCTCTTTTACTGAGATACTTTTTCCCACCAGCTATTTTTCGTTTGCGAAGATTACAGGCCCAATTTTGTTCATTTACTACACGTTTTTTACCTTTTTGTTTGCACTTAGTTATATTTTGTACCTTTCTTTTAACACTTTTCTCTTCTAAAATAACTTCATTATGTTCATTGAAATTGCCTGCATCACTGCTTAGGGATAAATCGTCCTGAAGAAGATTTTTTTTTATTGTCCCACTAATCGTAGGAGTAATAATAGCTTTCTCTTTTACCTTTGTTTTCGCTGGTTTACTTATACGTCTCATATCATTGTCGTCCAATTCTGAGCTTTCACCACTTGGAGGCTCATAGATTTTATTAATATCCGAATTTTCATCTCCAAACAAATTATCATTTTCGTTCACTTCTTTCTTATAACGAATATATTATATCAAACCAGCTAAAAGAAGGATTTGAATCGTGTTTTATTATAATTTATGAAAATATTTTAATTCAAAAATAATGTTAAAAAATAAAAAATTTAGACATGACTTTAAATTATTATGTTTAATTTCAAATCGAGAGCTGTCATTTGTTTCTCGTAAAGTGTAGCACAAAACTGTATTGAGTTGTGGCATACTAGAATAAATAAAACACGCCGGAAAAATTAAAAATTTAATTTGAAATTAATACAAAATGAATAACTTTTACAGTGAACAAGTGTGGAATTTAAATATATGTATTATAATTCGAAACTGCTCAAATAATAGTATTTTGTCATATCTCAATTATTAAAAAATTCTGGACATTAACTCAACCGTCTCTCTGGTTATTAAATTTATTAGATACCGTTTTTTGTTGTTAATAATAAAAATAATATTTATCTAAACACATTTTTGAACGTTATTTTTTTTATTTAGATTTAGTGAAATTCCGTTATCTGTGATGGCAACAATGAATTGTTTAACGAAACATTGTCTCCAGTCTGAACCAGAGATATATAAGAGAGGCTCTCTTATATACCTATGGTCTGAACACTGGTTTACATTGGGAAAAAAGTGTACCATTTTTATATGACGGGAAGTGTACAAGAGTACATAACACTATGTCCGGATGGTAAATGACGCTGCACACATATAGTAGAGGTAAACAACACCAAGTCCACATGGTGTTGTTTACCTCTGACTGGAAGTGGACTTGGTGTTTATTAAAAAGTCGGTAACTTGCCGTAAAATTGTCTTTGGACATAGTATGGTTTACCTATGTGTAGAGCCAGAAAAGTTATATCCAAAAGTGCAATAATCTAAATTTCGATAAAAATGGACATAGTGTCCTTTACCTCCGGGGTACAGAATTATATTGCCAAAAGATTATCTTTTGAATTAATTTAATTGTATATCAAAGTTTAAGAAAATTGTCTTAGGGAATAAACAAGACCTCAAGAATCTGTTCAAATATCTGACGAAATTTCAGATATTCCTATTCGAACTACGCCAGGTCCATCTTCGTCAGCAATAGCTGGTCGGACACCCCCTCATGTATCAAATTATATATTGAATAAAGGTCTACCTAAATGACCTGTTCCTGAAGTGAGAGCAACATGATCCAGAAGGAAATTATCATCTCTCGTTATTTCCAGTACACCAGTAGTAAAGATTTTAGAAGAGAAGGAAGCTGATTAGCAAAAAAGAGAAAAATAAATATAAAAGAGCATAAGGAAATTGAAAAACAATATAGAAGCAAAGACTTTAACTTTTAGCAAAAAAATAGAAAATTCAATCTGGATAAAGGTAAAGGAAGAACGACTAACAAAAAAATAAAATTTGACGACTTTTCTAACTCGTCAGTAGAAAAAGAGGAAAAAATGAGCTATGGTATTGTTGCAGCAGGTGTAGAGAATGGGCTCACGGTAAATGCACTGGAATGGATGGTAAAAAGCAAAGGTAAAACAATGGACTTGCAATTGGTGCTTGTAAAAATCTAGGACCTATTACAAGCGTTGAAGATTAATAAATTTTAAAATTTTTATTTGAAATATTAACCCTTACGTAATTTAATATGTAAAGGCCTACTACCAGTCAATTACCTTGTAGTTGCATGCATTCGGTACAAGGAAAAATATGGGTTCTAGGAATTTTTTTTATCTTACTATCGTCATCTTGCCCTCCTTTTCGCTATTACTTATATAATTGTTATATTTCAGTTTAAGATTATGTATAAGAAATTTGCGTACATTTACTTCAGCTTACTTCTACATGAATATATTTTTTGTATATTTTGTGTACAAAAAGACGCTACCAGCTAAGTTCCGAACGTTAAGTGAAACATGAAACGCAGAATTGGGAAGATTCCATTGTGGAAAATTAACATAATTGTGTAACTTTGTATGTCGGAATGCGCGGCCGAATCGAATACGATAGAAAACGAGCAGAATAAACAAAAACCCACAATTTGAATACGATATAGACTCGTTTGAAATGATATCTTGCTCTCAATCGAAAGAAAATAGAAAGAAAGAAAAACACATACTATACGCGCTGAGCCTTGCGATTTTATCACACCAACGGCCGATCGATTCAATATTCACAATTTATATGGTAAACAATCTCGAATGAGACTCTTGTAAACACGTACGGAAAATTTAAATTTATCTAAAATAAAGCTCTTAGCACCTACCACAAGATCAGATAAAATAGAGGCAAACACGTTGTTTTTTTAGAATACTATTATAAAAGTATCTTCATACTGTAAATATTTTATTTAATAAATATCATTTTGTGCCAAAACTAAGAAGTTTGTATGGCGAAAAACAGGATTTAAGCAGACTTGAGCTAAACCTAAAAAATATGTAGGCATTGTGGAGTTTTAAATCGTATCCATGTTTTAATGATATATATGTATATATATATATATATATATATATATATATATATGTATATATATATATATATATATATATATATATATATATATGTATATATATATATATATATATATATATATATATATATATATATATATATATATATATATATATATATATATATATATATATACACTCGCTATCATAAAATCCGTGTCACCTTGAAAATCGCCGATACTTCATTTTTAACGAGCTTTATCGTAAATAATAAACACAAATACAAATTAATGCATGTTTCTGAGAATTGTGGTCAGCTTAGCGGTTTCCTTTGTAACAAAGAATTCATTCCAATAATGCCGATTGCGCGGAAAGCTGTACACTTCCCAAAATAAACGGTACGTGTAACTGCCGCTTGTTTTAAATGTCTCATTTGTGCTTTGACTTTCTGTTCAAACGCAACATACAAACGTTTATTATTGCCGCCATTAGTGTTTATTAGTGCCTTTGTTAGTGTTTATTATTGTTTATTTTTTGCCAAAAATGCCTTGACTGTTGTTGAAACCGTACGCATTGTTGCGTTTGTGGAAGACGGTCACACTCAACGGCAAGTCGCAAGAACTGTTGGCGTAAGCCTTTCTACGGTTCAACAAGTGCTTCAACGCTTTCGGAAGACGAGTTTGCTAACCAGACGACCTGGCTCTGGACAAAGAAGAACGACCACGGCACGAGATGACCGGTTTCTTGTGTTTTAGTTTTTACGAAGGACCTTCAATGCGGTTATGCATCGAAATTGCCTACAGGAAGTACGAAATTGCAATGTTAGCGTTGCAACAGTCAGGAAAAGACTTCGTTCTTCTAGATTATCTTCTCGGGTAATGGCTACAGGACCGCCACTTGGCCGGGCGCGTCGAGTTGCACGACTAGCTTTTGCTCGACAATACGCGCATTGGGGAATTCATGATTGGAGCAAAGTGTTATTCTCAGATGTTTTTCGTTTCTGCTTAACTGGATCCAATGGACGTGTAAGAGTTTGGAGGAGAACCCGTGAACGATTTTCACAAGCTTGCATTGCTCCAATAATGCCATTTGGTGGAGGCTCGGTCATGGCTTGGGGAGGTGTATCTTTCGATTTCTGCACAGAATTACCCTTCATCGAAAATGGGTCCTTAACTGCACGAAGGTACATTACAGAGATTCTGGAAGAACATGTTATGCCCACTATGGCAGGGCTTGGAGAAGATGCCGTTTTTATGCAGGACAACGCGCGACCGCACGTTGCCAGGATCAGTATGCAATACTTGGACGAGGTTAGAATTACGAGGTTACCCTGGCCAGCTAGGTCTCCGGACCTTAATCCCATCAAACATATCTGGGACGATTTGAAAAAACGTATTTAAACCTATACACCTCCTCCTAACAACGCACAGGAGCTTAAGGATCTGTTAGTGAGAGAGTGGAATAATATACCACAACATGTAATCCGGAGAAAAATTGCGAATATGCCTCATCGTCTGCAAGAGGTTATTAGAGCAAGGGAAGGCAATACACGATATTAGTCATTGAAATTCCACTGATGTTTTACCAAGTTCTGTATTTTTCATTTTTTCTTTCGTATGTCTGTTTCAACAATTTGGTTTGTTTTCTGCTTTTTCAATAAAAACAATAAAAAACCGTTATTTTTCTTTCAAAATAAACATTAATGACAAATAAAAAATACATTAGCTTAAAAAAAAGGTTATTACTGCACCAGATGCAAAAATATTCAAGAAACTTGAAATTTTCTAGGTGACCCGGATTTTATGATCGCGATATATATATATATATATATATATATATATATATATATATATATATATATATATATATATATATATATATATATATTGAGATGATTGGTGTTTAAAAAATTAATTTATAAGTTATATACTAGATAATATTAGATATTAAAAGTATTTGGTTATTTTAATAAGTTATATACTAGAAAATTTTATAAAAATTATTTATTTGAGGGCATTTTTAAGAAATTAGCATGTAATAAGTGTAAAAAAAAGTTTTATTTTAGTAATTATAATGTTGTAGATATATTTAAGTGAGCCATGTGACTAGGCAACCAAAAATACTCTTTAAAGTGACGTTTAAATAATAATTACGAATATAAGTGGGGTTATAATAATATGTTGTTTAAAATGTGTAGTTTATTAAATTAGAGTATTAAGTTACTGATTTAAGTGTATATTCTGATCTGAAAAGCCTAAATGTCAACAAAATTCTCGATAGAAAAGAAAGGAATTCTCTAGAATACAGAATTTAACCTTTGTTTACGGAAGAACTTTCTCGAATATGATTATGTCTGTGGATCGAACATATACTTTTTCCAGAACATTCATATAGGTAGGGAATAGAACAAATCGAACAGGATTTCTTACCAGATGGTTCTGGAAGATTGAAAAGGTATAAATACTCGGTGATTTGGATTCAAGATGGCCAGTTTTAGTATAAAAGTTAGTTAGAGTCAGTCAATCAGTTACAGTTCAGTAAGTTCAAGATAGTCAGAAGGTCCAATTGTTCAATATAGTGAGGTAAATGAAGATTAAGAAACAGTATAAAGAAAATATTATTGAAGATTAAAAATTATGTTATGTATAAATGGTGATTGGATAATGGAAGAAGTATTAATTGAATATTAAAATTATATAATATATTTGGTGATTGGATATTGGTATATTGAAAAGAAGAATAAATATAAATGCTGTTTGCTGGTTTGCTTGGTGGTTTATAAATGCTTAAGAAGAAATATATTTTAAATTGGTGGAAGCTGATAATTGGAAAAAGTAATTTCACAAAAACAAGGATAACCGAAGCACGAAGACATTGAGTGGCAATTAGAATCTATATAGTGGAAAACAGTTCATTTAGGCATTCAGTAAGAGAAAGGTACAAAATTTTGTTAATATAATTTAGTTAATGTCATAACAATTTAAATTTTGAAGATAGTTTGTTTAAATTTTACATTGTCTATAGAATTTAATTAGTTTCATAAGAATTTCAATTTAAAGATAGTTTATTTTAAATTTACATTGGCTAGGTTAGATATATATGTGTGTTTCATAATAGATATAATAAAGATAATTTAAAAAAGTACTTACAAACTAATTCTTTGAGAACCGCGATAAAAACCCTATATATTATATTATTAAAAATACTCATTGCTCATCATTCACAAATAATACATCATAACAATATATATATATATATATATATATATATATATATATATATATATATATATATATATATATATATTAATACCAGTAGAACTGCTAAAACTAGTCCCAAGAGGATAACTTGAAAGTATTGGCAGATTTATTCAACACGGTGTGCGATACGGGAATAATACCACAAGAGTGGCTAAAGTCAGCATTTATAACCATCCCCAAAAAACAAGCAGCAAAAGAGTGCTCTGATTATCGAACACAGCCTCATGAGTCATATTTTAAAAGTACTGCTGAAAGTAATACATAGAGAATATACGAAAGGCTAGAGGAAGATATTAGCGAGACGCAGTTCGGGTTCCGAAATTGAATGGGTACTCGAGAAGGACTATTTGCCATCAACATATTGATTCAGCGATGTCGAGATGTAAACGTTGATCTACACTTTGTTGACTACTAAAAAGCTTTCGGTAAAGTAAGACATAAAAAACTAATATCAATACTTACGAACAAGCGCATTGACAGTAAAATTATAAATATAGTGCAAACATTATATTGGAAAAAAAGTGCAATAGTATAAATTGATGGGCAACACTCACAAGAAATGAAGATCTGTAGATGAGTTAGACAAGGATGTGTTTTATCGCCACTTTTGTGATCAACAACATCTTATCAAAAGCTGAAGTATGAATAGTGCTTTGATGGCAATTACTATAAACGCTAAAAAAACGAAGTACATGCTAATTACAAAAAGACCACAAAATATACATCACCTATTGACAATCAATGGTAACGTGATAGAACAAGTAGAAAAATATCAGTACTTGTGAACTTTGATCAATGAAACCAATGATCATACTGCAGAAATAAACAGGCGAATAGATATTGCCAGATCAGCATTTATACGAATGAAGCCACTCCTAACGTGCAAAAATCTAAATTTGGAGATCAGACTGCGTACCATTCGCTATTATATATTTTCAATATTATAGTATATATATGGAGCTGAGACTTGGACATTAAAAGATGGAATTTAAAAACAATCGAGGCTTTCGATATCTGGTTATACCGCAGAGTTTTAAAAATATCATGGACTGATAGAATTACAAATCAAGAAGTACTGGAGAGGGTTGGTAAAGAAACAGAACTAATCAACACTATACAAACCAGAAAACTAGAATACCTAAAGATTCAAGGAAGAAGATCTGTTGGCCGAAGGCAGAACTCATGGCTGAAGGATCTACGTGACTGGTATCAATGCAAATCGATTGATTTGTTTAGAGCACCAAGTTCAAAAATAAAAATAGCCATTTTGATTGTAAAACTCCGTAGGGCGACGGCGCTCTAAGAAGAAGAAGAAGTCTTGACTGTCCTTGGACCCAAGATTTGTCCTGTTCACTGATTTTACAGAAGATTGTTATCAGATTTACATGCATTATAAGTAAACTTACCATTTTAAAAACAGCGCCATATTTTGCTGTTGTCAAGAATCGAATTACTTATGCTTTAAAGTACTAGATCAATACATTTTATTGTGTTAGAGAAAAACAGCAAACTATTTTTAAATTGTGGCTTTTATTGTGCACAATTTGTTTTTATTAACAAATATATTTTTTAAGCAAATTGTTATAATCAACATTCATATACGATGACAAAGACTTGGTATCGCAAAACACACAATGATACAGGATTTACTGAATTTTTCGATTTTAATAAAAAAAATAATCTCCTAACACATATACGGCCTTTTAATAAAGAGTCTCTTAAATTTTATTAAGAACTGCAAGTTCGCTAAGCCGCTGTTCATGTTCTAAAGAGTTTTTTATAATTCACAATTTCCTTTCTTCGCTAATTTAAAAGTTTCTCGGGATTACATTAGCAGCGAGGGTAACAGCAAAAATAATTATCACCATTCCATTTTTAATTCCCGGGAAATGACTTAATTGATCATTTTTTGTGGGAAATAGGCTCTCGTTAGGGCAAGAAAAAAGAGGTTCATTTTGTTCTTATGCTAATATCTGGTTCACTTTCCAATGGGCGAAAAAGTTTTCAAAGAAAACATTTGCATATTGAAAGTTTTTGTCGGTGGGAACGAAGAGAGGGTGTCATGCCCCGTGAATCTTTTTTGTTTTACCAAAATTGGAATTAGAAATAA
This sequence comes from Diabrotica undecimpunctata, assembly GCF_040954645.1. Lineage (NCBI taxonomy): Eukaryota > Metazoa > Arthropoda > Insecta > Coleoptera > Chrysomelidae > Diabrotica > Diabrotica undecimpunctata. The sequence goes on along the minus strand of NC_092808.1, from coordinate 36,814,563 downwards.
ATTCATCGCAATTAGATTAGGACAAGCAGCCACAACAAAAAATTAAGGGCAAAGGCGTGATCTGTAAGGGCCCTTCGGGTTTAATAAAAAAGTTATATTTCCATAAAAGTGTCACTTCGAAATAAATTGGCTGTTATATTTGGCGAATAAATTAATCAATATTGGTTTTAATTGAACTTAATAATTGAAAAAGAAAGCAATACCGAGTATTTGCCATTCTCCTTACTTACTTAACATAGACAGAGCCTCCCACAAGTCTACTTAATTCATCAAGTGAGCAGTGCAGACGGACAATATTTACAAAAAAACTGTAGACGAATTTTTTTTCTCCTTAAATGTCACGATCTAAAAGAAAACAAAGCAGAAAAATATAATGTATGCACGCACAAAGGATGAAAAAAATATCTTTTATAATATATTATCAAGAGAAATGGAATAAATACAAATGTAATATACAGGGTGCATCAAACCTCTGGATTTCTCTGATTACGGCTAAACTATGAAGTATAGAGGAGAGTTGTCCAAAATGGGGACGCTAGTGTATTTTTAGTGATTTACAAGAAGTGAATACTGTAATTAACATTGTTTAAAGTGCAATAGAGTTACTGATTATTACTTTAACACTAAATAAGTTTTGGCAGACTTATTTTATTTATTACTTGGTCAAAATCTAAAACTATGAAAAAATTTAAATGTCCCCGTTCTGGACCATCGTTCGGGTAAAATGCGGACCTCATTAAAAACAATGGATTTTTTTTATTTTTTTATCATTTTTAACATTTTAATTACAATAGCACACATTTGAAGTTTATAACAAATACGTATTATACTTGTGACAGGATAAAACATAGACACAAAACAATGTTTAAATAATTTTTTGTGAGTTTTTAAGAGTTACGTCTACAGAAATCGCACAGGAAATAGTCGTCTTCTTCATCTGCATTTCTACAAGCCTCGTGGGCCCAACCAGAGCATACTGAGCACTGAATCTACCCTTCTTTGTCCTTAGAAGCAGAGAAAATCTCACTGCAAAATATACAAGCCTCATCACTGCCACCTTCTTCAGATGAGGAAGATTCGTTCTGGTTTTCGAACTTCATTTTTTTTAATGTGGGACCAACATCAGGTTTTGGAAGGTTTTCTTTATCGCTACTGTTGCCAAATTTTTTCAGTTGTTTTCAGCATTTAAGACGTTTTAAGCAGTTTCTTTTTAGGTTCTTTTTTCATTTTTCTTCCTCTTTCTTTATCTTCTAGTTCTCTCTTATGAGGTGACGACGTCAAAACTGCGGTTTGCCGCGTCTTCTGTTATGTGTTGTATTTCTGATTCTTTCTTGTTCTTGGGGAGGTGGCATCAGACACCTTGGTGATATTATAGCAAACGAAGTGGAAGGCTGCTCCATGGATGATCCAGATTTGGACCAATTAAGTTGGGTTGGGGATACCAATGTTTCAGCATTGGAAGTATTTGACACAGAATTAAGCAGAAGGCAAGAAGAGGTATCTTTATCCAAGTATCCAGTAAAGTTTTTCGACTTGTGCAATTGTAACCGCTCGTCCACTTCTAATTTCTTGTTCATAGTAGGTATTAAGAGGAGCCATAAAAGAAACGTCCAGTGGCTGGAGGCGATGAGTCGTATGAGGAGGAAAGCAGAGTATAATAACATTATTTTCTTTCGCAATATTAATCAATTCGATGCTTTTTGAGTGCGCTTTCTTCCATATTGACAATATGTTGGGCTAATTCTTCTTCCTGTTCCTTGAAAAAAAAAACACTTTTATAACATCCAAGCATTTTTCTAGACGATTCACTAGTTAACAACCCAAGTTCCCGAGCCTTTTTTATGCGTCTCTCAAGTGTTATCTGAGGAACGTGGAAATCTAAAAAGGCTTGCACAGCAAATTTCATGCTCTCTTCATTCCAGCTCTGTCTATTCGTCGTCCTTTTGTACCGGCCCATTGTCATATCTGAAAAAAACCACATAACTTAGGCTTTATCTTTAACACATATAATATAAATCAGTAAATATATTAAAATCATAATCATACATTAAACACAATTAAAATTCAACAAAAATTAAATTATTTAATATTAATGCCTATATAAAGTTTTATAGACATAGGATATCTTAGAATACTATTATACATTGATGTAAAACTATTTAATAATCAACACATTTTATAGTCTAGCGTCGGGTAAAATGGGGACGTCACCGTTTTGGACAACTTCAAATGTCCCCGTTTTGTCCCACAGTGCTACATTGTAAAAACATGGCGTTCACCGCACTCCTCGTGAGATTACCAAGCAGCATAAATATGAAATTGAAAGCTTAAAATCTAACAAATTCAAAGAAGTTCTTACCGAGTTTACTTCTGCCTGTATTAACCGCCTACAGAACCCACAAAACACAAGAAAATAGTTAAATAAATTTAGAAAAACTTCCGTTTACTCGCTGAACCAAGCAGAGGTCACTAACTGTTCGAAAACCAACTTGTAATGGCAATATGAATGCCTACTGCTAGTTATACCAACTTTAGCCGCTCTTTGTAGCGTCACTTGACAGAGGTAGCCTGACCCCGTTTGATCCGACGTCCCCGTTTTGGACAACTCTTCCCTATAGAAATATGTTTCAAACAATCCAGTGTAGTTTTTTAGTATTTAATAATAATTTTTTTTAAATTGGTTTCTTGTAGGCATACAATAGCTGGATTTGTTTTTGATATAAGTGTTTTGAAAATTTTAATTCGCATGAAGATTCCATTGGAACATCGTATTTGTTGGAGACCTTATCCTTGAGAAGATTCAATCGATATGTCTGATTCGCTTTCAAGTTCTTCAGCTATTGATATTTTACTTAAGTTTAATTGTTTCTTAAATTTTTTCTAAAGCATGTACCCAAGTTTTTCATTCTTTTGTTTTTATAATATGAGTGGACATAAGATAATGGTTATAACAGTTGATGAGTATCTTCTGTGTACTTTTTCTATATACTTAATATATCTTTGGATCCTGTTGCATTTTCAAAAAAATCTACTAGTTGATTATATGTAAGAATTTAAGTTTCGTCTTTAAATAGTTCTTTTAATATTTAAAATGGTTCTTTAATAATAACTCGCATTAGTTATTAATAAAGCAAAGTGTCTCTTGTGTTAAATTTTTGGTAGTTGGTGTGTTTTTTATCTTTTTTGTTGAAAGTTCTTTTAGTTTGCAAAATTTGTTTTCATTTACTTCAGTTGGAGTAGAAGAAGGAAGGTTATTATTTCAGAAGCAGTTTGTTTTATGATATTCTTACTTGTTTTAACGATGTCCATGAGTTCTGGGAATACTAGGCTATTTAATAATGGGGTATTTATCTGATAATTATAAATTTTCGATGTATATAGAATAAATGTTGTTTGTTTTGGATGAGGACCATTTTTTTGAAATATTGTGTTTTGTTCGATATTGTTTTCTAATGTTAGTGTTGACGTGTTGGGACAAGTAATAGCATTAATTACCATTTGTGTTACAATTTGAACATGGATGGCTTCCAGGTGAGAGAAACATGCGGTAAGGTGTGTTTTCAAAATTAAGCAAAATTGAGGTAGGGATTAAGATCTCAAATGGGGTTATATATAAGATGTGAGGAAAACTTAAGATATGTTTAATATTTTGATTCAAAGTGCCTATTTTTAGAAAACGTATTGGTGAGCATAAATAAACAGCTAATTGAAGTAGTTCTTGTTCTAGGGCCTAATGTGGTATAGTTGTACATACATTAGATAATATAAGTCTTTGAACTGGCGTAATTAATCTGCGAATGGGAAGGACTTCATCATGTACTTTAATTGTTCTATTGAACTTTTGTAATTACATATTCTTTAGCTGATAAATATACGCATATTCGGTTATTTGTAATTCGCGACGACAAAATAATATTAATTGGATCAATTATACTACTGCCTATATCTTCCAGGTATTCTTCCAGGTTTGGTCCATTGACAGAATTTATTACTGTAGCTTGTTGCATGGTTAGAAATGACTTTGCCTTTTGTTGTTTTGTAATTTATGAATATATTTTTGAAATTATAGTGAAAAAATTAGATATACGTCTTGTATTAGCCATTATTAATTTTGATAATTAACATGCTCAATTCGTAGAAGCCTGTCCTGTCTCCTATCGATAAATTACCGATTAGCGACAGGTTTTTCGGTTCAACTTGTTTAAAAATTGAGGTTTCGATTTTGTGTATCTATTTCTTAAAGGAAATTTAACATCTCACCTGACAAGACGATGTACGGTGGACGCCTACGCAGAAATGCATGGCACCTTAAGAAGAAGAATTTCTTAAAGATTGCAATTTATTGGTAATAATAAATAAAAATCGCTTACTTCAGCACAGATGATGTAAATCACTTTTATCACTTGGATATTGTTAAACTTAACTTAAATATAAATGAACGTTTTATTTACATTTATTGATTAACGATTTCTTTATACTAATTACTGTCTGATATAGGAGATTCGTCTTCGATACGTACTCTTAAGTATTTGATATTTGCTTTTTTGTTTTGCTTGTTAAAACTTTGCTAAAAGGCTAAAAGTCTAGAAACAATATAGCCCAGTCTGGTTATGCAAAAATCATGGATTTCACGGCAAAATTTTTTGTAGGTAACTGAAGCTTTTAAGATATAGGTGGGGGTTATTAGATGACGAATAGATGAAAAAGTACTCGTATTTTTACATTTTTTTTTAACAATAATTTCACAATTTGATTTTTTGTTTTTTTCCTTATATTTTACATAAACCATATTTATATAATTTTTTTATATCAAGAATATCTTTATTTTCCCGTTTGTTAAATTCAAATTGATAAATAATTTACGGAGATATTTGCAAAAAAGCAGTTTTTTGCACTAATTTATTAATTGTATTAATTTTTTTATTAACAAAATAAAATGTTATTAATACATTTAAACATCGAAGAATTACCGTCTTTTAAATTTGTGCGAAATTTTCCCTCGATTGGCCAAATAGTTTAAAAGTTATTTAATTTATTTATCCCTGAGGCTAAATATTTAAACTATTGAACTTGCTCTATTAATGATGCTAGACACATTTACCAAATTTCATAGGATTCTTTAAGACTTAAACTATTTCAGAAAATAAATGCATATTGCATTTTCATCGAAATTATTTACAAAATAAACGTTTGAAAAAGTGGTATGTAATAACTTGCTAAAACAACTCTTATAATTTTTATATTTTTAAAACTACATACTTGTACGTACAACCATTGGATAGCTGGTAAAAAAACTCACATTTAAAAAAAACCTTTCATGACCAATAGGAACGAAGTTAAGGACTATTTTTTTAAAAATCATATCTTAATTGTTTATAAACATTAAGAAGTAAAATTTGCACAAATTTTGAATGAAAATCTAAACTTCCAATTTTTCGAAAAACTTACAGCCCTTCGAAACGAAGGTATTTTCGAAAGATCTACATAGAAAAGTGTAGGGGATAGCTGTTTCAGCTCCGTGTTATTTTTTCGAACTTCAAATTGAAACACGTAGGAAAAAATTTACATTATCTCGACTTCCATTGCAGCTAGAAGCCTCTTTATTTTAGTCTGAGGTAGCTCGTCGAAATGTGAATAACTACATAGCTTTCACTGGGCGGGAAATATGGGAAACTTCGGAAAAATTGAGTCCATTTGAAAAACTTATTTTTTTTTTTGCTGGAATAGTCTGAGGCAGTAAATAATGATGACATAATTTTGACCCCCTCCCCCCCCCCGAAAGTCTCGGGGGGCGGGATGAAATATAATTTTTGTTCATAATGTGTAAAAAATTAACTGAAATTTAATTTATAAAATTATATAAGTATTATTACATCATTGGTATAAAATGAAAATAAGTTTTTATGGTGAATTTCAAATGGACTCATTTTTTCCAGTTTCCCATATTTCCCGGCCAGTGAAAACTATGTAGTTATCTATATTTCGACGAGCTACCCCAGATTAAAAAAAAGAGGCCTCTAGCTGCAGAGATAAGAAGATAGGAAGCCGAGATAATGTAAATTTTTCCTACGTGTTTCAATCTGAAGTTTCGATCTCAAAAAAAACGGAGCTGAAACAGTTATCCGCTCCAGTTTCCTATGTCGATCTTTCGAAAGTACCTTCGTTTCGAAGGGCTGTAAGTTTCGAAAAATTAAATAACTTTTATAGCTATAAGTTTCAATATTAAGTTTAGATTTTCATTCAAAATTTGTGCACATTTAACTTCTTAATGTTTATAAACAATGGAGATTTAATTTTTTTAAAAATAGTCTCTAACTTCGTTCCTATTGGTCATAGAAGGTTTTTTTTAAATGCGATTTTTTTAACAGATATCCAATGGTTGTACGTACAAGTCTATAGCTTGAAAAATATAGAAGTTAGTACAATTGCTTATAAGTAAAAAACATACCCCCTTTTCAAACGTTTATTTTGTAAATAATTTCGATGAAAACGCAATATGCATTTAACTTCTGAGATAGTTTAAGTCTTAAAAAATCCTATGAAATGGCTAAATGTGTCTAGCATCATAAATAGAGCAAGTTCAATAGTTTAAATATTTAGACTCGGGGGAAATTTAGCACAAATTTAAAAGACGGTAATTCCTCGATGTTCAAATGTAATAATACCATTTTATTTTGTTAATCAAAAAATTATTAAAATTTATAAATTAGTGCAAAAAACTGTTTTTTTGCAAATATCTCCGTAAATTAATTATTAATTTGAATTTAACAAACGGGAAAATAAAGATATTCTTGATATAAAAAAATGATATAAATATTGTTTATGTAAAATATAAAGGAAAAAGACAAAAAATCAAATTATGACCATAAATTATTGTTAAACAAAAAACGCAAGTTAAAAATACGAATACTGTCTTATCTATTCGTCATCTAGTAACCCCCACCTATGTCTTAAACGCTTCAGATATCTGCCAAAAATTTTTCGACCTTTTTTTAACCAGACTGGACTAATAGGTGTTTGCCTTTTTCGTAATCAAATGATGTTTCCATAATGTGTAAATTGCTTCTATTGTTAATATTTCTTCTCTAAATTGTTATTTGTATGTTTTCTGTATGTGTTAAAGCTTTTTTTTCCTCAGTACTTTCCATGTTAAATTTTTAGTAGGGTAATATTACGATAATTTTTGCACAATCTATGATCTACATTTTTGGTCTTGTGATAATAGTACTCACGTTCTACTCTTCCGAACCTGTCTCCTTTCGTATCTTTCCGCAGATCTTTTTACACAGATCATCTCCCTTATAGTTTAATAACCCCTAAACTCTGCTTATTTTGTTATATGCCGCATTTTCCTTGTATCTCAATTTAAGAGGCTTTAAATACTATTCTGTATTATAATAGTTACTACTTTAAAGGAAATTTTTAATATCGTTTATTATTTTTCCCGCAGGATGTGCTTCCTCTTGAGCTGGCGTGACCTCTGTATTTATAGTTTTTTTATACTAAAGTGTATTGCCCAAAACCAAAAATAAAAAGTCACGTATGCTTCCATCAGCTATCCGATATTTGCTACTTCAAGTCCGGACAGTTGGGATAAATGAATAAAAAAGCACTGAATGAAAAAGCGTTCAGTAAATTGTTGGACTTCATTTGGGTAAAATAAAAATTCCGAATGCATCGGTTAAATGCACCTATTCAATTGAATAGCCTATTTTTTATTATAGGCTTTTATACGTTACATAATAGATAACATTTTTAAATTAGTCCAATAAAACTCGCATCAGATCCATTTGGAATCACTGAATCCTGTAAAATCGTAAGCCAATAAACACTTTTAATTCTATGAAAAATCTACATAATTATTTTTACTTTTTTTAACAATGCAGATCTCTAATGCTTGTTTCATATCAAATAACTCTCTGCTTGTTAACATTCCGTTGAAGGATATATTGAAATATCTCTCAGATATTAAACAAATTAAAATTTAAAAATACGTTTTAAATAGTAAACTGCATTTTTTGGTATTCTATTAAAACGTATATTTTCGATATTCTTCTAGAGATAGAAATTCAACTATACGCTAGAATGGAAGCTATTTTCATTTTGAAATTAGTTTTGCCTTGAAAACAATATGCACTTCTAATATGTAAAATATTTGCTAAACGATGCAGTCAAATAAGAAACCTCAACATCCATAGTGTAACGAAGATTACAGTAAGGCTATTAAAAATAGATCACTAGCTTGGGTAAAGTGGAATGAAAAAATACCCTGAAAATCATAAAAATTGTATTAAAGATTGGAAAGGAGACATCAAAAATATTGAAATCAACTAGTAGACTCTTAAAAAAAAGTCAAATCGATGAAATTGAAAATAACAAAGAACATTATACTTCAATACTGGAGACTATTTTTCATCCCTTACTTAATGCTGAAATCCCTAAAGATAGCCATTTTTTAAATGTCATATTACTAGGTTCCAGTAAAAGCCGAAGAAATTATTCATTGAATTCTGGCAGGCAACGGTGGGAGAAATCCTTTTGGACATCTAGCGTCATGGAACAAGACACCCTGGCATCTTTCGGCCGAATAAGGTACTAGGCCAGAAGATTCCAGGGTAGATCCGGATTAACCGTGTTGCGGCTAAAACCTTCACCATTCTTCTAAAGAGGTAGTCCTGCCACTCAATGAACAACTAAAATAAAAAACTAAAAACTTATAATAACCATAATATTACCGTATATCAGCAAAAAATTTTTGTTGGGCCATAAACTAATAAATAGTAATAACCGTAAATTTCAGATCCCTAGTTTAATTTCCTCCCCTGTCCTCCTGCTGCTTTTTCTTCATCACTCTAGAAATCAAACAGTGTACTTTTCTCCTTTCTTTCTCTCCTCTCAACATTATGTTTACCATGTTTCTTTTATCCAGCCCGAAACCCATTCGCCTCTCGACAACTCTCCTCTCATTTGTCCATCTTTGGCAGTTAAAAATGTGGACGGGAGCATTCGGTACTTCACAAACGGTAAAGTCTGCCAATGCAGATTTGCCTATTCTATTTGTGAAGGTGCCAAAACTACCATGTCCGGTCAGAAACTGCGTCAGGAAGTAGTCTAGTTTCCTGAACTTACATTCCCACCACGGCCTTAGATCGGGAATAAGCACCTTGCCTTTCCGCTCATTCGCCCATTCTTTCTGCTCGCACTCGACTATCGTGGTTTCTCTGTCATTCTATATTTCCATCTATCCTCCTCGCATACATCCTCGCTCGCTCTATGCACAACAAAACGATCGGTATTTAATGATATACAGAGCCCCATTTGAAACCGTCCTATATGCCCTAGATACCCTAAGGAGCATTCGCCTTTGCGAAGTATCCATTATACATTATACATTATACTTCAATAATAGATTATTTTTCATCCCTGCTTAATGCTGAAATCCCTAAATATAGCCTGGGTTTATATAAGAGTCCTTCACTTCTTGCGTAAAATAAGTGGATAACGTCCTTTCATTTTACCCTGGCAAATGTCTTCTTAAGGTCCACGAAACCCAAATATGTAGCTTTGTTTTATATTAGTGATTTGTCTTCCACTTGACTCATGATAAATATAGCGTCGATGCATAATGTTGATCTAAAACCTTGCTGATCTTCTGCTTGTGTTATAATTTCATTTGGTCTACTGGTTATTCTTTTTGTTAATTTTAGTATTGTGTTTAATGGTGATTCCTTCTTAGTTCTTCGGGTCCGGTTTATCCCACTTTTTGAAGAGAGGTATTAGGATGCTTGATCTCCATTCCTATGGTATTCTATTTTGTTCTATTATTTTTTGGATTGATTTTAATAGCTGTTTGGTTAGATCTCGTCTTGCGTATTTTTTATTTTTAATTTCCTTAATGATTCCTTTATTTATCCCTTCTCGATGTTTATTTCTTCGTTTGTCATCACTTATGGTATTGATGGTTTATTATCGTCACGTTTAGCAAATAGGAATCGAAAGTGGTCTGCTCAAATTTCCTTCTTAATTTCTCTCATTGTAAATAGTTCGTTCATCTTTTTTTTTCATCTTCTGATACCCTTCATATTTCTTTTTGTGATATGCAGAAGTCGTGTTCCATCTGTTTTTCTTAGAAGTTGTTCCACTTTTATTTTTTAGTTCTCCAACCAAAGTATTTGTTTCATTTTGGATTAGTTTATAGTTTATAAACTTGTGCTGTTTGTTGTGTTCTGTATTATAAAAAGGTTCAGCACAGAGCAAAAATAAAAAATACTAATATGGGCTGTGAATCATTAAAACTAGCCGGAAAACTTGAAACATATCATCACCAACAAATATTTTTTTTTAAATATGTTTTTGTAGTCGACATGTACGTGTTTGAACCTATCGCCGGCGTATTGAGTAAATTTATACATTTTCAGTGTTGCGGTGGCACTTTAAATTGACATTGACATGTATTTGCCATACAAAGTTTGAAAAATGTATTTTTCAAATTTGAAAATAAATTGGGTGACAAAAATAATTTTGTTACTTTTTATTTTTGTGTTTTTTACTTAACTTCTAGTTTTAGATTTACAATATTTTACCTACAAGAAGCTTGTACTTATGCTTTTTTATTTAAAAATAGATATATTTTTTGTCGATTTTAATTTTTAATGAAAAATAATTTTGTGTAAACAATTTCTAACAAGTCTGTAACTTAGATTTCTATCTATTATGAGCGACAGATAATTAAAGGGTCGATCTCTAGATCGTCTAGCATAAAACTTATTGACCTATTTGTTTTTCGTCCAATTGATAGCACGACTTCTTTTTTTTTGGGACCAGAGAGTTCTTACTCTTTAACCAATTCGCCGATCGTTTCCAAAACTGCGTTTTTTATCATCATCATGCCGTCCTCTGTTTTGCCTTTTATTGTTAGTGCCAGATTGTCTGCTTCTTTTTATTTTTCTTTTTTTTATGAAGACAAGACTTTGTTGTTTTTCAATATGCCTCTAGTATGTCATTCCATCGTTTTCGTGGTCTTCCTGCTGATCGTCTTCTTATTGGACAACCGTCTCTTGCCGTCTTTACTACTCTATTTGTTGTCATTCGGCTTATAATCGTTTCATTCTACTCTTCTAATTCTTACCCAGTTCTTGATGTTCTCCACCTTGCATCTACGTTGTATATATGTACTTCTAACTATGTCCCAAAGTGTTTTACCATCAATTTTAAGTGTTTTTATCTCTGTCGTTTCTAACATCATGTTTGTCATCTCTGTGTCAGTTCGTGTTTCTGTCGCGTGTATCATTATTGGTCTGATGACTGAATCGGAAAGATTGAGGAAAAAATAAGACTTTGTAGGAAGAAAGAAATATTCGTGGCTCCGAATCCTTTGTCAAGGAACTGTCTTAACAGATGAATTTTCACATGGCTACCCACGCCTAATGTGAGAACGCACATAGACTGCGACTTCTACTATTTTTTCTGAACTGTTTTATATGTGTCTATATGGTTTTAACTGGAATTATAGATGTACTTATATTATTATATTTTATTATAGAGGCTCGATTTTCGTTTATATTGGAAAATAATTTTGTTGTGATTATCAGCTAGCTTGACGGTTCTCGTCTAAGGTAACGGTAAATTAACGATCTATATAAAAAGATTTCGGTTTTCACCAATAGATACATTAAGAATACAAAATAGTAGTAAACTATATACTTTTGGCTAGTGACTGAAATTTCAGAAGATAATAAAAATCTTTTTTTTTTGCAGATGCTCCTATATGTGTTCAAGATAGAGAAGAACTTTATGGAGCTCTCAAACAAGAGACTGTCATTTTAAGGTGTAGTGTTGACGCTCATCCGCCAGTAGTTGCTTTTCATTGGACATTTAACAATAGTGGGGATCAAAGTGATGTGTCTCCGGACAAGTTTACTAGTGAAGTGACTTCATCTAGACTGAACTATACGCCTGCCACAGATTTAGATTACGGTACTTTGTTGTGTTATGGTGAAAACGAAATCGGCAGGCAAAAGGATCCTTGTGTCTTCCAAGTTGTGGTAGCAGGTGAGTAGTATAATAATAATATTATGTAAGATGTCAAAGTTTTAAGCATAATTTTAATTATTTTAAAGACAATTTAGTTCGCATCTTAAACAAAAAGTATAAAATGAAAATGTACTTACTGTTTTATACACATAGAAAAAAATAAACGGTTTTCAACATATATAGGTCAGGATAAATGCTTAAAAACAAGAAATCTTAATTTTAAACCTTTTGTGTCACAAATACTTCAATATCCATATCAGTAAAAGACTTACGTTCCAATCATCCAATCCTCTGTCTGTATGACCTTAAGTTCGTATAACCAATTATCCAGCTGGTTTCTTCTTTTCATATCAAACTACTGATACTGCGCCGTCATGTGTTACTGGATTGGTCCAATACTCTTAGATATTACCTTTTTTTTTCACTTCTTATTTTTTTATATAAAAATATTAATTTAGACCACACAAGGAAGTCATCAAGTTTTGAAATGTCATTTATAAAGCTGTCTGGTAAAAGTTCATTTTACTATCATATTATATCTTTGTTGATTGTTAACTACTGCAAAATAATTAAAATTTAAGATGGCGTCAAAACAATTTGAAGTCACAATATGATTTAAAACTAAATTGTCAATTTGTGAATTATACCTTAATCGCAACCTTGAATTTAATGATATAGAAACTCATTTCAAACACCTTCTTCACTAAAAATAACAATAAATTTAATCCGTGAACATGAAGCACCCCGTTTTCTAAGGGTACATCCGAGCCTATTTTCCCTTGGTCCTGCAATCGGACGTCTTCCTGTTATCCTGCCTACCAACTGAAACCACCCTCTCCTACTTGTGCGCAGTTTTTTGTCGCACGTACTGCACTCCAAAAGTGGTAGAGGCGCTGTAAGGCCGCTGTGACGACACTTTTGGAACACATCCTTCTCTTATCTAGATCATATTTCTGTCCTTTGTCTGGCTGGTGATTATCTTTTTCTCCTTTCATACTAATTACTGTTCGGATGTAATTTTGAACACTATTCCATCCTTATTTCCCGTCATCTTTAAGATCATCTCTCTCACAGTCACAGGGTTCATACCTATTTCTCTATACACTGCTTCTGCTTCTCTTCACTGTCCATCTATTATACTCCAGGATTGTGTGAGTAACAGTGTTGGAATATTCGTGGTATAAGCATTTATCTGTATCTGTCTTTCTGAACCTATGAAGATACACCCTAAAACAGCCATGCCCTGTGAGCACTGAAGTAATCAAGTCGCCTGTGATCACAGTCCACCCAGTCCCTTAGACTCGGGATCAGCATCTTGGTCCACTGAGCAACAGCTTTCATGTTGTTCTACTCTTCTTGCCATCTTTGCCTTGATATTTCCCTTCCTTTTTTTATGGCTGTTGTCAAATTCTTTTTTCTCACATAGAGATGTCTCCTTTCTACTGCTAACACATGAAGAGGAATACACTCCGTGATAGTCCACAAGGCCGCCGCAGATACAGTCCTGTAGGTGCATGCTTCTCGTCAACAGACTCATTGTGTCTACCCGTATCATGAATCCCTTGTAGGTCGATATCTTTACGTCCCCACTCCAAACTGGTGCCGCGTAAAGGATGATTGACTGCACAATACCATGTAAGGACCTCCTCCTTTTTGATTTGGCCCCTTCAATGTTAGGCATTACCCTTCCTATTGCAGCCGCACTTTTGCTGCCTTTTGGACTACCAACCGCATATGCTCCCCCCATCCGCCATATTGGTGTAGCGTCACTTTCAGATATTTGACGAATTTCTTTGTGGTTAGCTGTACCCCTGCACATTGGAGTTCCATCCCTTATCTTTTCCATTTACCCTTTAGAATGATGGCTTTGGTCTTTTCTGCTGCGGTTTTACCCAAAATCGGAGATCCGGCTTGTCCCGCGCTACTACCAGATAGCGATATCGTTCGCAAAAGCGAAGAGGATTATACTCTGCGCTGTTTATCTCCAATGTTGTGCAATGCCTTGATTACACTTAAATTTGCGTTAATTGTGCTCTTCTAAAGCATCTTCTAAAACTATCTGCACAATTATAATATACTAATGGTGAAATATTGAACCAATTTATTAGATAAACTATTAGACTATTATTAACTATTAGATAAAAAGTCAATTGATAATAAACTTTCCATTATTTTGTCAGTAGGAAGCCTTTGAGATGTGGGTTTTTCGAAGGATGCTGAAGGTTTCTTAGACAGAGCACGTGACCAACAACGAGGTGCTAAGAAGAATGGGTATTGAGAGAGAACTCCTAAATATTGTAAAAAACAGAAAAACGAGTTATCTAGGACATATTTACAGAAGAGAAAAATATAACTTTTTACGACTTATAATGGAAAGGAAAGTGGAAGGAAGAAGAGGTCCAGGAAGAAGAAAATGCTCCTGGTTGAAGAATGTAAGAGACTGGACAGGCATGGACACACATTCGATACTAAGAACAGCTCAAGATAGAGAGCAATTTGCTGTAGTTATAGCCAACCTTCAGTAATGGAGAAGGCACCTTAAGAAGAAGGAGACAAATCTGAAAACGTAGCCTCCGTGTCAACTGTAAATGCACTGGAAAATCTTTAGAAATAAAATTTGCGTACCTCTTATTTTAAACATATTCACCGTTAGATTTTTTTAATAATGGAATACCAGTTTTTGTACAGAATTTTGATCTCACATTTTTGTAAAAAGCTGTAGGACCTCTGGTATTAACTCTGTTTTTGAGATGAATTTTTCCTTACCCTTTTCCGTAAAGTATTTTTTTTACTCATTCTTAAGTTAAAGTTGCAGTTGAATCAACACCATTTTTTACCTTACGAAGCTTGTGTCGAAGAGGTAGGGATTTACTTAAGAAAGCCCAGACTCATTATTAAAAATTTTCTAGCAAAGAGTAATTAAATATCGGATATGGTGCATAAACACTTTTATTCATCAAAAATGTATAAACATATTATGGTGTTTTACCGAGATTTTATTTTAAAATTCATGTTGTATATTTTATTTTTATTTTGATATAACATTTGCAACATCTAATAAAAATAGTGAATACATTATTTAGGCAAGAACACATTAAGTCTCTATAACAAGGTTATATAAAATCGCGATCAAATGCGGTTTTTATCATATATTAGGAAAAATAGAGCCGGTTAAAAATCCGGCAATAAAACCTGTACTATATTCTCTATGAAAATGTAAATCGCAATAATTTTTGTAGAGAATTTTCATAAGAATGCACAGAATTTGGAGCAAAATAATAAAATTTTGACGATAGTTCTCAGTTCATGCTTTGCGCAAAACTTTGCATTACGTTCATGTTCATACATAAAACATTAGGCTCGGGATAAAGGACTATATTATCATAACCTACTATTAATAACCGAATATCATTGGCTTTGGGAGACCATTTGCCTTTATATAACCGGTTTCGAAATGTACTAGAAACAAATATTATTTAAATAAGCTTTTTAAAGATATACAGTTATTACTTTATATGACATGATTAATAGTTTGTTTTAATGTAATGATACATACACGACGAAAACTCATTTAATAGATGAATGTAAATTATATTAAATTAATATGCATAAAAAGTAAAACAAGCAGCTGGTCTTCAAAAATCCAACAGAATGCAAGATCAACAGGAAACATTATCACAGATAAAAATCAAGAAGTATGCGTATTGACGAAATACACACAAGAACTCTTTGATGATAGTGGGTCCGAACAAGCTCCGTCCAACATATTTTATGACCACTTGCCAATCACATCAGATGAAGTGGAAAAAGGAATATCACAACTAAAAGATGGCAAAACTCCTGGATATGCATATGCTGAACTCATAAAGGTATTTTACACCGGCATTACTCAACGACGTAATGCATTAAAGACGTAAGAGTAAAAACAGGAGCTGAAATATATAGTAACCACTATCTAGTTGTAGCCAGGACCAGCTTGGGAGTGCAACAAGGATCAATAACGAAAGAAACCAAGAAAACAAGTAAAGCTCATAATACACCCACTATAGAATTAATCAGGTCTCATAAGCTAGCGGACAAGGAGACAGCAAACAAGTTTGAAAACTACGTTAAAAACTACTTAACAGAGCACGCTGAACATGACTGTGACTTAGACCAAAATTGGAAAACACTGAAAGAAGCACTCCTAAACGGTGGTCAACAAGCATGCGGAATAACAAGAAATACCAGAAGTAAAGTGTACAAACTGGTGGAAGAATGAAATAAAAGCAGAAGTGAAGTCCAAGACGATAGCTTGGAAAAATTATTTAAGAAACGGAACCGCAGACAACTACCAAGTATACAAACTGCAAAGAATCACAGTCAAAGATATGGTACTAGCAGCGAAACAGAAAAGTTGGGAAGAATTCGGAAACAAGATGGAAGAAGACTACCACTCTAACGAAAAGTTATTCTTTAAAACCCTGATGAATTTAAGAACCAAAAAGGCTCCACAAACACCAAAGCAAATAAGGGACAAAGAAGGACACTTACTGCATAAAAATGACCACATCCCAGATAGATGGAAGCACTATTTCGAGGATCTACTGAATATCCAAGACGATGTAGACATTATCACAGAAGAACCAGAAGAGGTAGAGCAAGAAGACCAAATTCAAGACGAAATAACTATAGCAGAAACACAAGAAATCATAAAAAGCTTAAGAAAGGTAAGGCGGCTGCATTTGATAAATCATAGCAGAAATGCTTAAAAACATGAGCGACAAGGGCATTGAACTGCTAACAAAAGCATGTAATAGGGCATGGAGTGAGACTCAAATACCAAAAAATTGGGAAGTGGGAGTTATTCCACCCATTTTCAAAAAGGGAGACAGACGCGAAAGTATATAGGAGAATACTAGAAAAACGTCTTTTACAACAAGTTGACTCTAAAATGGAACAATCACAGAGTGGATTTAGAAAAGGCAGAAGTGTCCAAGATCACATTTTTTACTATCAAGAAACTAATACAAAACGCACGGAACTCAAGCACTGAGTTATACCAAGCCTTTATAGACTTAGAAAAGGCATTTGATAGTACTCCAGGGAAGGTGATTGACATATGTTTAAAAAAAAAGGTATGAAAATCAAACTCAGGCAAGCCATTATAAGCATATATAGACATGCAGGGAACATAATCAGAACCGATAATATGGAATCCGAAAAGTTCATAGTAAATGATGGTCTACGTCAAGGATGAGTTCTAGGCCCCATTGAAGAAACTAGAGCAGAAATATGAAATTATATGCCGGGTATAGAAATCTAGAAGCAGTGTGGATGTCAGAGTGTGCATACGCAGACGATTAAGTGATATTTGGGATAAATGAAGAAGCACTCAATCGAAATTTACAAGTATGGAATGCTGCACTAATTAAACAAAATTTGAGGATCAATAATGAGAAGACGAAAGCAATGGTATGTGGAAAAAATAGAAACCAAACGAAGATAACACTTAACGAAAATACACTTGAACAAGTCGCTACTTACAAATACTTGGGAGTACAAATAGAGAACACAGTAACTGAAGAAACTGAAATAAGTTCCAGAATAGAAAGTGCTGCTCGGATGTACCACGCAATTAAAAGTACGTTTGTGTCGAATAAAAGAGAATTTTAAAAAGCCAAAATGACCATATATAGGACGGTGTTTGTGTAAGTTGGACGCTTACTGATAAATTAAAATTAAAAATACAGAGCATAGAAATTAAGTTTCTTAGAAGAATAATGGGAATAGCCAGGTTAGACAGGATTAGAAATGAGGCGATCAGAGAACATCTTAAGGTCCAACCAATTATTAAGATAATTGAAGAGGCCCAACTGAGATGGTATGGACACATGGTTGGAATGAATCAAGAAAAATCAGAAAAAAGTATGAAAACGCAGGCTTACCAAACGACCAGGTGGACACCATCTTAAATACGTTTAACTCTTTTAATGACAAAATGCAATTTACTTTTGAAAGAGAAACTAACAATAGTGTACCTTTCTTGGACACTAAAGTAATCCGCACGGAGGACAATCATATAAAACTAGATTGGTACAAAAAACTAACTTCGTCAGGCATGTTTCCAAACTTTTTTCTAACCACATATAAAACCAGAAATATAGTACAGTTCTTGCTATGAAAAATAGAATACTCAATATATGCGACGACCAGTTTCTAAGTAATAGTTGGAGTAAATTACTTGAGATATTTATTAACAACGGTTATCGGAAGACACTCCTGAAACAATTAATTTACAACTCCCACTATTATAATGGACCATTGGATAAAGATGCTACACAAAACTTTACATATAAAAGATTGTATTTCGTTGATAGTCAAACAATTAAGATTACAGTCCTCTTCAAACCATACAATAACATCAGAATTGGGAGATACAACGGTATTAGTAACAAAAGTCTATTTTCTCCAAAAATGTATACTACCAATACAATCTATGAAATACCGTGTTTAGGCTACGAAAGTTGCTATATTGGACACACAAACCAATGGTTAAAACAACGTATTACCCAGGACAAAAAAGACTGCCATAAAGGTAAAAACACATGCGCTGTTGTCGAACACTCCATCAACACAGGTCACAAATTTGACTATACCAATGTTGAAATCCTACAAACAGCGACTAATTATAAAAACAGGCTGTTTCTGGAAATGTGTTATATTACTAATACAAAAAATGTAATATATTACAAAGCAGATAATAATCAGCTAAGTAGCATCTACAGCAATGTTCTGTAATTTATTTAAGTCAATATTAAATTATATATATATATATATATATAAATATATATATATATATATATATATATATATATATATATATATATACATCATAAAACAAGCTTCATCTGCACACAACACTTTGCACGGAAATTCGGGTTCTCTGGCGATTTTGTTTTGAAACCATCTACAAAATCTTAATCTTCGAGGTAAATCGCCTTGGTGTAAATCTTGCACTCGTTGATACTGACTATATCCAAAATTACATCTTCTGCATTTAATCTACGGTTACTTCGTGTTCTACCGCTAGTTTTTTTAGGTATCACACAACCCGTCTCTAATAACCTTTGGGACACGTTCACAAAACTTCGGGCATTAGGATGTCGTTCGGGATAGCGTTCAACAAATATATATATATATATATATATATATATAAATATATACATATATATACAACAAATATATATATATATATATATATATATATATATATATAAACAACATATATATATATATATATATATATATATATATATATATATATATATATATATATATATATATAAGCGGGGATCCTACAGCTTCTGCCGCTTCCCGCATTTCGATCGCCATCTTTTTCTATCTCTCCAGGTGTCTTCATCAATGGTTCTGTCTTTCATGGTTTCCATAACACCTTGTATCCAAGACTTGGCTGGTCTTCCTCGTTTCCTTCTATTACTTGGATTGTATTCTATAGATCTTTTTGGCCATCTGTTGTCGTCCATCCTCTGTACGTGTCCATACCATATTAACTGTCTAGTTTCTATTCTTTCAGAAGTTGTATGTACTCTATCTGTTTTTCTTCTAATTTCAGAATTAGGTATACGTTCTACTCTTGATATACGGCAAGCTCTTCTTAGGTAGTCCATTTCAACCGTGTCAACTTTCTAGTCTATATCTCGTTCCGTTTTTCCTTTACTGCAGATAATACTTCCCAAATATTTGTATTCGTAGCACCTTTTCATTTGTCTAATTTCCAAATCCGGGTCTTCGTCTTCACTGCCTATTCGCATATATTCTGTTTTAGACATATTCATATATATTTATGTATTCATGTATATATATATATATATATATATATATATATATATATATATATATATATATATATATATATATATATATATAGAGTGTCCCGGAAAATAGTGCGTTCCTTAAAGGTATGGGCTGAGTGTAACATTTTTTTATAAAGTCAACCGTTTTCAAAATATATATATATATATATATATATATATATATATATATATATATATATACATATATATATATATATATATATATATATATATATATATATATATATATATATATATATTAAATTTAATCCATTTGAGCTTAAAATAAATCTAATCCTTTAAAGCTATTATTTATTTATTTATTTATTAGTGTCCACAGAAAAGCAAATACATCCGGCAACATTACGCTCCAAAAGGTATGGGCAGAATGCGATAGTTTAATTTATTTTGATACAGAAAAGGTACATTATTTGTAAACAGTTGTAATTACCCGTAGCTCAAGAATAAATGGTATTGTCATGTTTTCGATTCGCGAGTATCACGATATGTTAATTACGTACGGTGAAGCCCACTGTGACAGTAATAGGGTTGTTAGACTTTTTGTTGAACGCTATCCCGAACGACGACATCCTAATGCCCGAAGTTTTATGAACGTGTCCCAAAGGTTATTAGAGACGGGTTGTGTGATACTTAAAAAAACTAGCGGTAGAACACGAAGTAACCGTAGATTAAATGCAGAAGATGTAATTTTTTTTATATAGTCAGTATCAACGAGTGCAAGATTTACACCAAGGCGATTTACCTCGAAGATTAAGATTTTGTAGATGGTTTCAAAACAAAATCGCCAGAGAACCCGAATTTCCGTGCAAAGTGTTGTGTGCAGATGAAGCTTGTTTTATGAGAAATGGTTTGTTTAATTTTCACAATTGTCACGTGAGGAGTGACGAAAACCCGTATGCTATACGTAGGACAAATTTTCAAAAACAATTTAGTATAAATTTATGGGCTGGGATTATTGGTAATCGTCTGATTGGACCGTACGAACTTCCCAGAAGATTGAATGGAGAATCCTATTTAAATTTTTTGCAGCATGTTCTGTCGATACTTCTTGAAGACGTTCCGATACAAATACGCTCTAAAATGTGGTTTCTTCATGACGGGGCTCAAGCACATTTTACGAGATATTTTTTATCATTAGTATACGAGAACCAGGATGAAATTAAAACAGAAGCTCAATTGCGACAACGAATTTTTGATGCTGCTGAAATAATCAGACATAATTTACATACTTATAATATTAAGAATAATTGGATTCGTCGAATAAACGCGTGTATCTGTCCAAATGGTGGCCATTTCAAACATTTATTGTAATAATAATTTTCCATGTAAGTAAAAACAGTATTCAAACTTTAATTATTAAATATTTAATAAAAACAAATACACGCTTTTTTTCTATCACTGTTGTCAGTATCAATACATATGCCTAACGATCGATGATTCATGATAGCTGATTTACAGTAATTAACGAAGAATAACAAGGAACGCAACATGGCCGGCTGTATTTCCTTTTCTGCGAACAATAATCAAATGGATTAAAATTAATAATTTTTTTTTTTTTTGAAAACGGTTAACTTTATAAAAAATCACTTTTTTCTTTTAAATGCTGCAATCTGCACATATCGTTAAGGAACGCACTATTTTCCGGGACACCCTGTATATATATATATATATATATATATATATATATATATATATATATATATATATATATAAATATATATATATATATATATATATATATATATATATATATAAATATATATATATATATATATATATATATATATACAATGATTGATAATATTTATTTTAAAATAATATTCTTTGAACATAACCTATTACTAATCAGAGTTAATAGAACTAACAATGAGATAATAAATAATAAGACCAACGAATTAAATAACTGTGTTGTTAAGTTAAAGTTCAGAATATACGAATTGTTACGAATATTTTGTTACATGAAGGCTTTGGAAAGCAAAAGTAATAATCATGTTTAGATTTTAAATTTTAAAAGACAAAACCGACTCAAGTTTTATGTTTGATTGTAAGAGGGAATAATCATTTCTGGAAATGTGAAATAAATTTAAGTATATAACGTTTCTACGCAGATTTCTTATCAAATATTTTACCTCATCACAAGTACTTCTCCATAAACCGAAAATTAATGTGGACTTGGTTACTCTGAATACGTCTTCACCAAGTAAAATGAAAAGTTGGAAGTTCCTTCGAGTTTACTTTCAAACTTAACGTCAGGAATATTTACTTTGGGATAAATTGCACTCAAAACTTTGCATTGCAATCCAAAAGATAAAACATTTACGCTTGTTATAGTTTTATTTTAAAAATGAAGTAAAATTTACTTTATTCCCATAGAATCCTTAAGTATAGTCACAGGTACACCACAGGATTTAGAGTGAAATATTAAAAGTTACAAAGAAAGACAGATGGAATTTAAGAAAAGTTTGAGTACACATGACAAGTCATTTAATGTCATGGAGAAGTTCTAAGCAATCTTGAAAATATATTAATATCCTTATTTCCATAAAATACAAGGTAAAGTACATAAAAACAACGTTAGGATAAGGTAAAATAAATATAAACTAAATTAATTTTTTTCATAGCTAATATTAAAGTGTTGTTATAATAACTGTTTTGAGTAGATAAAGTATCACTTTAACCGCAAGGGTAGATAAAATGACACTTTAACAGCAAGAGTAGATAAAAAGTTTTAACTTTTTTTTATTCAATAAAATTTACAAATTCAAACACATTAAGGATTAAAAACAAGTGAAATTTTACAATTAAAATTATTAGAAATATCTATTTTTTGGAGCATTTTGGAGCAGTTTAAACACTTGATTTGAGGTACTGGATTGATTTTCTGGTCCGCCAAACATACACTTGGATACTGCAATCTTATTGCTTATTGACTCTTCAATTTAAGATTCTGCAACAGATGACGATTTCCATCCACCTAAACGTTTAACTTTTACTAGATCAGCTCCAGAATTTGCGAACATAGTAGCTGAAGAATGACGGAAACAATGCCCCGGTACATTTCTGAATTTGCAAGTTTAAAAAAATCTGCTATCTTCTTGGGGATATTATATATAGTGTTAATCCCCACCGGTTGAGTAGTGCACTTTTGCTGTCGGTAATTTACAAAAAACTTACTGTGAGGTACGTTTTTGGGGCGCAAGGCAATATACTTTCTCACAATTTCCAAGAAACTCAGTCCACTTTTCTTGTCAGTAATACAAAACGACCTTTCCTGCTTGGTTTTAGTATCAAATAATGAAACGATTATCATGGATTTTCTGTCGTCCACGTTAAACACTTCTAACTTGTACAATTCATCGGACCTAGTCGCTCCATGTACAGCAAAAATAGCAATAACCTTCATCAACAAATAGACGTCATCAGGAGCTTCTGTCAGAAATTTAATAATATCCTCAAGGAAACTAAGTTCCTGTAGTTGGCTGTATACCATATATTAAAAATTTTTAATAAAATCCTTAATAAAAAGGTATATAAAAACTCAGTCGGGCTTTGTTAAATAGACAAAACGTTTTCGGAATAAATATTCCATCATCAGTGTCATAAAAAAGGATTTAACCACTTAATTAAAAAGAACATGAAATAATTTAAATTTTGATTGAAATGACAATCTTGACAGGTTGTCAAAGCTTAACCTGTCAAGATTGTCATTTCAATCAGTTGCTTTCATAAAGTCCTCGTAGACATACCGTCTCAGGACTTGCAACTTAATGTAGAGTCATATGTCGCCATGTTACCAATCCAATGGTAACTTTTCCATCTTAATTTTATACAAGAAATAATGTAAACTAAATTTCAATTAGTAACTTTTAAAGGGTTTTTACCCCCATATTTAGTGGCTACATTCATGTATTAAACTGTAAGTATTAACCACATTTTACATTAACGTTGGTCAAAATTTTAATTATTTCATGTTCTTTTTAATTAAGTGGTTAAATACTTTTTTAGGACACTGATCATGTAATATTTATTCCGAAAACGTTTTGTCTATTTAACATAGCCCGACTGGGTTTTTATATACCTTTTTATAAAGGATTTTATTAAAAAAATTTAATAATGTCATCTGACTCCAGGATTTTGGACTTTTTAGCTTTGTATCCTCCACTCAGCTTTTTTAATAGATGGTTAACTTGCTGAATTTAGAAATGTCACAAATTTCATTCACCAACAACGTACGCTTCAGCATCTAATAAAACGACCATAATGACGATGGCAACGCTTTCTTCGACTTTTCAGAAAAATACGCCAGAAGTATTTTTTCACTCATGCCATTGATATTCTTAATGCTTTTCCACTTTTTAAAAGACTGGTATTGTTTCTCATACATCATCCTAGATTTTTGTGGCAACAATAAACTTTCTGCTTCCATCGCTGCATTTTCTACATCTGATGGCAGGTTTTCCTCTTCTTGTGTCAATTCTTTTCCGCCCATTTCGTATTTATTCACTTTGTACACAAAACGCAACAATATTCTCCGCAAAAACCAAAACGTAACATTTGTTGACAGAGTAATTCATATTCCTAGCAACGGAGCAACAAAATTGCGATTTTTGTGCTAAAAATTACAATTTTCTTTGAAATTCTATTTTTTATCTGAACTTGAAAAAGAAAAAAATGTTGTATTGCACACGACGATAAAATCGCATTATCTTCTCGAGCATAATTAGCGTCTCGACTGACGTCTCGACGGTAAAAAACGCTCTCGAAAAAAAAGTACAATTTTATCGTCTTGTACAATAAATAACTATTAATTTTAAATTTTAAAAGTAATTTTAAACTCACAAAAAGTTTAAAAGCATTTCTTCACAATAGACTGCATAATTGGTTTTTTATAAGATTTTTATTTCACATATTGTCTTTATTTGTTAGGAAGAACTTTAAAATGCAATTACTTAACATTTGCAACCAAATATTTATGATGGTATGCAGTTGGTTTTGAGGTATTCCAGGAGTCACGTCTTCATTAAGATGGCGTGTACGGAGAAAGTTGTGTCCACTTTCTTGTGCATTCATTATACTAAAAAAGTGAATAATGGGCTAAAATATGCGAATTATGCCTTATTAACTCATTGCAGCTTTGCAAAAAGAACTGAAAATGTAAAAATTGTTGCTAAAGGCATGGTCTGTTGTGATTCAAAATTTAAACATTGACAGCGAGATTAGTGCTGAATGCTTAATTACTGAATATGTGAATATTTCTGAAGAGTATGTCTTAAAAGATATTAAAAACATATACAACTCTTGAGAATTGCCAACAGAATGGCTGAAATCTGAGTTTATTGCACTTCCAAAAAAATCAGGAACCAAAAAATTCGAAGTTAACCATATTATAAGCCTCATGAGTCATCTCCTAAAATTGTTCCTAAAGATAATTCATAGAAAGAATCTACAAGCTGTGTGAAAGGCAAATTTTCCCCAACCAGTTCGGGTTCACAAATACTGTTGGTACTAGAGAGGCTTTGTTCTTAGTACAAGTCTTATTCCAGAGATGCAGAGACGTCAACTGCGACGTATAGGCATGCATGGTTGATTACTAAAAAGCGTTTGATCGAGTACAGCACGCCAAGATGATGCAAATACTAAAAGAAGCAGAAACAACCAAGATCTGAAAATAATTAGAAATCTTTGCTAGAATCAGACAGCAAATCTCAGAGTACAAGTTGAACACTCTGACTATGTGAAAATTATGAGTGAAGTGAGACAAGGCTGTATTTTGTCTCCTCTAATCTTCAATCTTTACGCTCAAAGAATAATTATCAAAACTTTGCACGAAACTGAAAAAGGTATTTTACTAAATGGTTACCGGTTAAACAACATCAGATATGCAGATGACGTCATAGTATTTGCGGACAACTTAAAAGACCTACAAGTTCTTATGAACAAAATCACGTATTACAGTCAACAATATGGACTTAATATAAACGATAAGAAGACAAACCTTATGATAATTAGTAAGAAAATGATAACAGGAGGTCAACTCTACGTCAACTAAACCCCCGATAGAAAGTGTGACGCGCTACAACTACCTCTGTATCATAATAAATGAAGAATCGACCAACAATTAGGAGATTAGAGCAAGAATCGGGTAAGCTAGATCTACCTTCAATCGAATGGGAGCTTTCTTTAAGAGTCACAACCTCTCTCTTGATACAAAAGTAAGAATGTTGCGATGCTACGTCTGTTCTGTCCTTTTTATGGTGTTGAATTGTGGACCTTAAACGAAGATATGTGCAGAAAACTGGAAGCATTTGAGATGTGGCTGTATCGTAGAATACTGAAGATTCCGTGGACTGACCGAGTCACAAATAAGGAAGTCCACAGAAGAATGAATAAAACCCGGGAGGCACTTACCAATATCAAATCTCTGAAGTTACAATTCTTCGGACATATTATGCGAAATGAATCTAGATATGCGCTCCTTCAAGCCATCCTGTAAATGAGGATATCGGTCAAGGAGAAAAAACTATGAAAAAACTATTTCAATCTTTTAATAGAAAACGTTTCGTGCAGTATTTCTGCACTTCTTCAGTTCTAATGATTGTAAAGTCATATATAAAGATTTCAAACAATATCAAATGCATAGGGTTAGGTGTTAAAAAATACATTTAGTAACTACAATAAAATTACAGTAAAAAACACATTAATTTTTTTTTTAGATTTTATACAAACTTAAAAAAGTCTCAAAAATGTCGCAGTATGTTAACAGGAAAACAATAGAATATAATACACTACTTCTATTCTATCACTGATGTACAATTTATCGAAACATGAAGCCAGGAAAAAAGTAGCTTGTTTTATTTAGAGCTTGGTAAACAATTTAAAAAAAAAAAAAAATTTAATAAAAAAAGAAAAGTTAACTTTGTTGGAGACACCAAAGCAATTAAAAAATGCAACTATTTTTGACAGAAAGAGCTCAACTTTTACGAAGAGAAAAACAAAAAATAATATGGCTTTCTATCTATGAAAATCAGACTTAGTACGAAAAATCAACTAGATAACAAAAATACTCGTTTAGGCAGGACAGAATAGAAAAGTCAAAAGTTTTTTTTTATAATGTAAATCTGAGTAAAAAGGAAGTTTGGAAATATAAGGTACCGATAACTATTGACACGAAATTGTGTTGGGGAACCATGAGGTTCCTCTTGAAAAAGATTTTACATCGGATGTGAAGTGTGAAAATTGCTGAAGTTCTCGGTGAAAAAAAACATTAGTTTTTTGACATCCTATATAAACACGGTATTTCATAAACAACATTACTTTTGTATAAAGTTGGTACTGGGTCTTTGATTTTTGAAAATAGTTGTTTGCTGTTCATGGTATTATATTTAGCTATACTAATATTAGGAACATTTTTGAATATGGGGAGTTTTTTTTATATTTGATTGATTTGTAGTCAGAATCATGGGCGGGACCGTTATAGAAATTACTGCTGTAAATCAGTTTTTTCAAAAATTTGTTTAGGATATCCGTTGCTACGAAAAATAATGTCTTCTTGATATTAGAATAAAGATTCAGTTCCTTAGTTCAGTTTCTGAGAAAAAACAAAGATTTTTATTAGAGACCACTTTACCTGATCATTCCTACGTATTTATAAATTATTTTTTGGTGGAAGTAATCACTTGGAATATATACAGTGATGAGTGTCTTACCACCCGGCTTTTTAACGTAAGAGATAGAAAACACAGTTACCTTGTGAAATAAAAAGAGATGAAACTCGTAGAGGTGAGAAATAATCAGAAAACCTATAATTTATATTACATTACATTACCACTAACGATAGTCTCACACCTTTAGACGTTAGATTCGTGCTAAATCACCTCGGTCGTAATTATTATGAGTAACGTCGAATGTGTGACGTATTTCCATTTTTTAATTTGGCATAAAGTAAAACCTGATTGACCACAATAAAGCAAAAATGTGTAGTGATTATTTAATCTAAAGTTTTAAATTATTAACCAAGAATAATTTCTACCATGATTTGAGGAGTTTCATACACACTTGTCACGGAATAATTATAAATCCTTCGTGGATTAGTGGTAAGAATTCGACATTGCGATACAGACATCGCAGACGATTAGAGTTCAAAACCCACATGTGGTTTTCTTTTTTTTTTAATAATTTGAAATTATACAAAGATCGTTTTGCTTTGAATCACTAAACAAAACTAAACAAAAACTAAAGTTAAAATAAAAAATCTTTTTGACAAAATAGTATCGTCGTACTTTCGAAAATAAAGTAAAAACTTTTAAAGAATGTTTAAATAAGTAAAAATTCTGCAAAAATAAAAAAATATCCGTGGCCACTAATCAATCGATTAGGAAAAGTCGCACTGAGATATTCACTGACGATGCGAGAATTATGTGTAGGACAACCATCATGTTGAAATCATATGGAATCGAAAGGTATTGGTAAATTACAAAGGGCTGGGATAATTTCATTTTGCAGAAGTTCCAAGTATTTCCGCCCAGTCAACATACCGTCTATAAAAAATGGACCAATGACATGATTCCCTATTATGTCTCCCCAAACATTTACTTTTCGAAGACGCTGGGTACGAGCGACATAAATCTGACGAGGATTTCCTCGAGATCAATACCTAGCATTGATTGAATTGTGACGGCCATGCAATGAAAATGTACATTCATCGGTGAACAAAACGTTCTCTAAAAAATGTTCATCTTGATGTGACATTTCCATTGCAGTTTGACAAAATTCTAAACGTCTATATTGATCCCCAGGGAATTGTTCGTGGGATTTATGAAGTTTATAGGGACGGTATCGATGTCTTTACAAAATTTCACCTACTCTAAATCTTGGAATTCCACATTGTTCTTCCAGACGAGGTGTTGATTGGGTAGGATTTTGCTCAATACTTGCACAAATCAAAATGTCCCTTAGTTCCAAATCTGGATTTACCTTCCTTCGTCTGCGAACTCCTCTTGGGTCGAACACGGATCCATAAGTAAAAAAATTACGTATAATAGACTGAATTGTTGATCGTGCTGGAGCCGGCCTATTTGGAATCATATTTACAAATTGTTGTCTAATCATGTTGTCTGATAATCCATTCACATCCATCCATCCATCCATCCAATGGCGCTACAGCCCAAATCGGGCCTTGGCCTCCTTCAACAGGCTTCTCCAACCATCTCTATTTACCGCTGTTCTTTTCCATGAACGCGTTCCCAGGCAGTTCCTGGCATCCTCATCGACTTCATCTTCCCATCTCTTTTTAGGTCTTCCAACAGGTCTTTTTCCCTTCCATTCACATGCCAGACAACAATTTGCACTTTTTCCTCGACCGTTAAAATCCTTTCCACGAATTGTTTTTTTAATAAAAAGTTTCTGTTTACCGTAAAAAACACTTCTTGATGTGATATGTATTTGAAAACTTGAAGGCTTGATGATTTGGTTAGCTATAAAGCAGGTAGCTGTTCGCGCACATCCATTCCAATGTCGTCAATTGTTTTGCAAATCATTACCTGTACAGAGGAATTGAATTTGAAATATTTTGTATTTCTATTTTATAAAATTGGAATAAGAATAAATTGTAAATAACGAGTTTTTCGAAAACTTGTTACCTAATATGTATCATATATTTTATTATTTTTGATTGAGTAAAACAAAAATTTTACCCTTAGTGTGAATTGAACCCCAGTCTTCTTATCAATAGACAACGTCTCTAACTATTACGCCAACTAAACATACAACAATTGTTGACTGAACATACCTATTTAGTTTAGTCAAATATTTCAGTTGAGTTATTTGTATTATTAAATAAACTTAAAGATTTATAATTTAAAATCGCCACTAATTAATGTTTTTTACTATAATATATCTTAATATATTTAATCATTTATTCTAACATCAGAAATTATTAAAATAAAATAGTTTCGAGGTCATCCGTATAATTATGACTGAAGTCAAATAGACACGTCTAATAACTAGCCTTATCTCGTACTATCTCACAACTTAATCTGTCTTCTATCCTTTCCGCTATTTTGCCGGGTGGTAAGACACTCATCATTGTATATGATAATGGTTAAAGGATGTTTGTATACAGTTTTGATTGGGTATACATGGTCAGGTTCGGTCTGTTTTGTAGTATTTGACAGAGTTTGATCAATTTTAATGTAGTTTTACTGTACTCTGCCTATGTTAAATCAAAATTGATTCAAACATCTGCGTTTTGGATTTAAAATTATCGAGTAACGCAGACTGGTAGCCTTTCCAATTTCAATTTTTGATGATAAATTTAAACATTTCACATTCGCTTCGCATCACACACGTAGCGGGTGTATTTTAACATAATATTTTCAGAACATGCATATTCATTAGTAACTCTCCTATTGGGATTCCCCGAGCCAGGTCCGGCCTTTTTTACACAAAATATAAAAAACTGATTCAATACGAAGATTTAGGCTAAAAGTACAACGTTTTATCTTTATAAATCAATATAACGTACATGTATTTTTCTGTTTGGTTTATTTCCGGTATTCTACATAAAATCCAATTAACAAAAAAACAGCATAAAAATATCGCGAGCGTAATTTTAAAAATTCACTGAAAATTTTACAAAATATAAATGCGAACCATCAATTGCTCTTTAATTAATATTGTAATACATAGCCGGCATTTTTTATTTAATAATTGTGGTTTAGAAATAAATTCAAATCAAATCTGGGATCTTTTTTGAAAATGGACTTTTATATTTTTCAATGAAGCTTTTTTAACAGCTCAAATTGTAACCTGGCATTTTAAAAATTGGTTTCAGAGTCTACACACATTATCAAAATATATTTATGCTTTGTAAATTACACCCCTTTTTTTACACTGTTAAATATTTTTCTTTTTAGATATCAACTTCATTACTGTAGCTTGTTGGCCATTATCATGACAAAATAACCTTTATTTTGTCTTGTGTAGAAGGGAAAAATCATTATAATTATAATACAGGGTGGCGCACCGAAAACGAAACAGATGCATTTAATGGCAGATGATTCCTTTTAAAAAAAAACGCTTGGACCCGTCGATTTTGTTATCGAGGGGGAAACAAAATTGGCATAAAATCACATTAACATTTGCAGCCCCCTAAGCGGGGGTGGCACTATCCCTAAAATCTTAAATGGAAAGGGGGGTCGAATGATCCATCATTTAAAAGGTCTTTCAACTCCCTTTATAATGATGTAAAATTCATGTACTTCAATTCAGTAGTTTTGGAGATTTATTGATTTAAAGTTTAAATACATCATCGTAAGAGGAGATCAATACATAGCAGCAAAGTTGTTAAAAAATAAAGAACGAACTGACCTGTCAGCCGAGTAAATGTTGAAAATGACCACCATTACTTTCCATGCAATAATAAAGATTTTGCTGAAAACGTTGCCGGACATTTTGCAATATTTGAGGAGTAATTTGATGGCACTCATTCACAATTCTTTGTCGTAAATCTTTTAAGGATGTTGGCTGAGTAGCATATATTTTGCTTTTTAAGTAACCTCACAAAAAGAAATCCAAAGGTAATAAATCTGGCGATCTTGGGGGCCATTCAACGGCACCTCTTCTACCAATCCATTGACCTGGAAAGGTCTGATCTAAATAATGCCGAACTCTTAATGCGTAATGTGGTGGGGCACCATCCTGTTGGAACATCAACATATTCTCAACGTATCGACCATCATTCTGATTTTCAACTATATTTGTTAGCGCAGGATCTATGGCATTTTGCAGTAATTCCAAATACATTTCACCAGTCAAATTTCCAGGTAAGAAAAAAGGACCAACCAAATGATCGCCAAAAATGCCAGCCCAAACATTTAATTTTTGTGACTGCTGTGTGTGTACCTCATGGTAAATTCTGGGATTAGAGTCCGACCAATATCGACAATTATGACGATTTACTTCGCCATTTAAAAAAAAGGAACATTCGTCGGAAAAGCAAATGTTAAATAAAAATTGTTCATCGTTTGTAATTCGTTCACTCATAACTTCACAAAATTCTAATCGCTTATCAAAATCGTCTTCATTAAGTTCTTGTACAAGGTAAATTTTATATGGATGAAAATTATGGGCCTTTAGAATCCGTTGGATAGTACGTCGACTAACACCACACGAAGTTTGCAATTTGCGGGTACTTAATGTAGGATCTACAATAACTTGCCCTAAAACCCCCACTTCTGTTGCTTCGTTCCTTATAGGATTTTCAATATTACGTTTTTTATTGGCGACTGATCCAGTTTCCCGAAATTTAGCTACAAGTTCTAGAACATATTTTCAATAATTTTTCAACCCTTTCTGCCGTGGAATATACCATGGTTAATTTATGTATAAAGCAATAAATGATATTTTAACAACAAAGATTGGTCAAATTAACTTATGTACTATTTCCTATTTAAAATAAGTACGTGGCATTCTCTACTTATCTTTCTTCAAGAAACAACTTTTTTTGTCACAAAGGACACTTCAATTGCTATTTTTATTATTAATAAACCATGGGCGTAGTAAATAAAAGCATTTACTTATCAAGAAAATGCTTTTACTCAAATTTCTTCTGAAAGAAGTACAAACTAATTTGATGTACCTATTAAAGTCTACTTTAAACTTTAAATCAATAAATCTCCAAAACTACTGAATTGAATACATGAATTTTACATCATTATAAAGGGAGTTGAAATACCTTTCAAATAATGGATCATTCGACCCCCCTTTTCATTTAAGATTTTAGGGATGATGCCACCCCCGCTTAAGGGGCTGCAAATGTTAAAGTGATTTTATGCCAATTTTGTGTCCCCCTCGAAAACAAAATCGACGGGTCCGAGCGTTTTTTCAAAAAAGGAATCATCTACCAGTAAATGCCTCTGTTTCGTTTTCGGTGCGCCACACTATAGTATTATAATAATATAGTATTAATGTTTGATTCATATCTGCGATATTCAGTCAAATTAGTCAGACTGCGATTGAAGCGGTCGTATTTTGCTACACTCCGACAAACTAAAATTTAATTGATTTTAAATGTGTTTTTAAAAAACCAAAGAAATAATTTATTGTGATTGTGTTTTTAAACATAATTCAAGTTAGTGATAGCGATAAATTTGCTTTCTATTATCAATCCAATAATTATATTTCATATCTAAAACTAGCACAAAGTTCTAATCACACCTAATAAATATATCGTTTTGCGCTAATTGTTCAAATCAAACGTCAAGGTCGATAGACAGCTCCAGTGTGATGGCTGTAAGAAACCAATACACATCCTCTTCTACGGATCTGTCGGTCGATGATCGAGTTTGGAGGCAAAAAGTACGTGGGATTATAATGCAATGCATGTAGTTTAAATATTGGGAATATTACTTATTATACTATTATTACATTAGGAAGATAAAGAAGAAAACGTTTAATATCAAAATATCTGAACTTAGCAATAAATTAAAGCAACTTGATTCTATTACATCAACAGAATTTACCGACAGCTTTGTCAATGAAGCCGCTGACCGCATATCCCCTTCCAAAAATTTTTTGGTTAGAGGCGTCTCTGAACCTACAGGAGACGCACAAAATAAAAAAGATAAGATAAGAATAAAATAAATTAAGCCATATCAGTCACTGGATGTCTAGAAAGTCCTGTTACATATTATAGAGGTAAGCCAAATCAAAATAAACCTTATAAAAGGTGTGATAAAAGATAATAAGTTCTGAAAACAACACTCGAAAAATTCTTCGTAACAAAAATAAACTTTTGGAAACCAAATTTACTAAAACTTATGCTGTTATTGATGAGAAAACACATATGCAGCAACTTTGTTTAAAAGAACTTCGTACTAAGCTTGAAACTTGTAAAAAATATTGAAGAAAATAACCTTACGATCAAATATGTAAATGTCTATCTAAAGATAAGAAGGAAATTTCGTTTATTATTCTTTTGCACAAAAATTTACGGATTGGCTTCTAAAGGCGGCTTCCCACGATCGGCGATAACGCGGACGGGCGCGGACCAGCTCGCACCCGTCCGTGGTAGCACAGGTACGTCTATGCTGGTGCGTCCTATCCATCAAGAGTCGGTAACATCAAAAGTGCGGTACATGCCCGTGCGACGCGTTCCGAGCGCGTCCGTGTTTGAACAGACAAGTGCAAGTCAGAAGTTGTTCATTCGCTGACACAAGTAGTTCTCTGTAATGTTGTCAAAGTTGTTTTGCAGTTTTTTATAAGTTTTTTGCTAAAACATGGAATGGACAAACAAAGTTATTTTTGATTTTTTAAATTTGTATCAAAATTAACCAAGTTTATGGAATTCTACGGTGCCAGAGCATAAGAACCGGAACGATATATACGATGCATGGAATTGGATAAAAAATCGATTAATGAATAGTACTATTTCGATTAAAGACTTAAAAAAAGAGTTAAATTTTTTTAAATAAAGTTAAATCAAACAGTACTGTCACGGACCGTAGGAAAAGCTCTGGCTGCGGTGCATTGCCGTCCGTGCTCATCAGCTGTGCGCGATGATCTGTAGAATCGCCGATCGTGGAAAGCCGCTATTATGTATACGAATCTAAACTCTCTTATGTCCAAATTAAATGAATGTATACGTATTGTTTAACTTTCAAAACCTCATATTATTCTCCTAACAGAATCGTGGCTTAATTCTTCTGTCCCCGATGCTATTGTAAACATTGATAATTTTACTATATTTCGTAGAGATAGAGGTACTCGTCGAGGGGGAGGAGTATGCATCTATTTAGCAAATGAGATTACCAATACTTTTTCTATCAGTAATAAAACAATAGACGTACCCGATATAGATATTATCCACGTACTTATTACTAATTTTCTTCATATTTAATATAGTGTGCATATACCGACCTCCAGATACAGTACTTACTCAGGACAGGACAAACTTATTGACAAACTTAAGGAACTATCATCTCCTGAAAATCTCATTGTTGTTAAGGATTTTAATTTTTCGGAGATTAGCTGGCCCATTATTTCTAAAACTAATACTATCAATTCCCAAAATTTGTTTAATAACTCAAATTTATTACAACTGACAACTGAACCTACAAGGTTTAGAGCCAACAAAAATCCTTCAATTTTAGACTTATTTTTCACAAATGACATTTAATAAATTTCTTCAATTGAAGTGTCTCTCCTGTTGGTCTTTGTAATAATTTTGTAACGTATGCCACTATTGATTTCTTTAATGTCAATTCGTTTTTATTACAGTTAAACTGGCAATCTATTTTTCTTAATCACTCTGAACCATCGTTAATGTGGGACTCTTTTCTTTATACTGCCATCAAAACAATTTGTTAATATACAACCGAACGGCTGCTATACAGATATCGACTAAAACCTTGGATTAACCTCACAGCTACCAATTTAATTCAACATAAGCGAAAGATTTGGCAAAGATATAAACTTACTACTGGTTCCCCTAATCATTTTCTGGCCTACCGTAATTTTTCTAACCGAGTCAAACAATATTTGCTTAAGTTAAGAACAGAATTTGAAGAATTTATCATTGCAAGTGGTAATAGTAGAAAAGTTTATCGGTATCGGCTTTCCAAATCCTGCCCATGCCCGTCTTGCTCTTCTAGTGATTACCGCACTTTGGTTTTCTTTGTCAATTTCAGAATTTGACCTAGGTAGATATATTCCTGACTTGATCTATCTTAGTGCCATTTATAATTATACGTCTAGGATCGTCATATTCAATTTTAAGGTGTTAATTTCATAGTGGAAGCTGTCTGAGAGTTCCTTTATTATAAATTTGTAATGTTGAATGTGTTCGCTATAATCAGATGTCTTCAGCGAATCTGAGATGGTTTAACTTATTGCCAATAACGTTGATGCCATATATTAACCAATTTGTGTTTTGAAGACGTCTTTTAATTTGTCCTTTGAAGATTTGTATTTTCGTCTAATTGTACTGTTATAGTTGCGTTTGCATATATATTATTAATTCTATAGCCCACATCTCAATTTTATCAATTGAGACTTTTCATAGTCTATGACGGCAAGAAATATATTCTCTATCAGTGTTCTCATTGGCAGCAGATGGTCTGATGTACTATATTCTTGGCGAAAGCCAGTCTGTTCGAACCGGTTGGTAATTATCCATTTTGTAAGTTAACCGGTTATTAATAATTCTCATAAACAGTTTATATAATTGACTAAGCAACGATATAGGTCTATAATTCTTGATGTCCCATTTGTCACCTTTTTGTGTAAGAGTAGGTACTACTAGACTCTCGTTACAGTCTTTAGGGATTTTGCTATTATGAAGACATATATTAAATATGTTTGTTAGTACAGGAATTATTACTATCTTGCTTGTTTCCAAGAGCTCAGCAATTATACCGTCGTGTTCTGGAGCTTTATTATTTTTTTGGCTATTTTAAAGCTCATTTTATTCGAAAACCTTAATATTTGGTAGTACTTCTGATCCACTTTTTTAACTTTTTTTTTGACGTTTTCTTTATCGATTCATTAAGCTGGCTTTGCGAGCTGTACAAGGTTTTTGTAGAAGTCTTGTTATTTCATATTTGTCCTTCTTTTCCTTATTATTGGTTTTTTTTAATTATTTTATTAAGTTCTACGTATGCTTGAGACTTTAGATAAACACTACGGGACAGAACTAGAAGTACAGATCTACGACGTAGATGCAAGGTGGAAAACATCAAGGAAGTGGAGAACATCAAGGACGATTAGTAGGAAGACCGCGTAAACGATGGAACGACAACTTACTGAAGGCACATTTAAAAACAGACCAGAGTTGTGACTACATAAAAGAAGAAGAAGTATGCTTGAGTGTGGCGTTTGTTTTCCTCTAGTAGTTGTCTTCTTTCCTTCATTAGTTATTTATTTTCAATGCTTATTTTGTCTTCTTCAACTCTTGTTTTCTTTACGACCTGTAGTCGTAAGGTTTTCCTGAAGTCTTACGGCTTCGAGAAGGTTTTTATTTATAGTTTTGTTAATGTGGTCAATTTGGTCTTGATTATATGAAGGATCTGGTTCGACTTACCTGCTAAGACCTTTCGCAATTCCTCTCTATTTGTTCTTACGTTGTTTTTTTCTTCCTTTAATGTGCCTATCTTCTATAGATGTTGGCGACCACATTGACCCATCTTATTCTCTTCACAGCAGCTCGAAATAGATCAGTTGACGTAGACCAGTCCACTTCTAAGATTGGCTTAGCCAGGATATACGTCTACGTCCAGGGCCTCTCTTACCCTCAATCTTGCCTTGTAGAATCAACTGTGGAAGTCGCTATTTATCATTACGCATGATGTGGCCGAAGTAAGCCAATTTTCTGTTTATTATGGTGTTAATAATTTCTTTGTCTTTTCTTAGCCTCTGCAGAATAGTTATGTTACTTGTGTGCTGTATATATGAGACCCTCAACATACGTCGATAGCCTCTAATCGTTTTATGCATCTCTTTAAGGCTCCAGCTTTCTACTCCATAAGAGGAGAACACTAAAGACGTATCTATGAATTCTTATGCGTATATGGATAGTTAAAGATAAGTTGTAGAGAATATTCCTAAGGCTGTTGAAAGAGCTTCTGGCTTTTTCAATACGAGTTTTTATTTTGTAGCTGTGATCCTAAGTATTCTTATATTGCAGCCCAAATAGCATATATTTTCCACTCTTTCTAACGGTGTACCGTTAATTGTAATTTGGGCGTTTATGCCGGTGTTCTTACTAATGATCATTATTGTTGTCTTCTTACAATTAGTTTAGGCCGTATTTGTTACATGTTTCTACAACGTTATTCATCATCCTTTGGAGCCCCTAAGCACGATGTGCCAGAACTACTGTATCGTCTGCATATTTAATGTTGTTTATAAGTTATAAGCAATCCATCTTCTGATTCGTCAAGGCCCTCTCTAAAAATATTTTCAGAGTATATTGTTTTTTTAAGATCCTGTTTCTCTCTTTTTTTATGTTAATATTTATTTTCACTCTAATCATACGATGGTCACTACCAGATATTATTTTTGTTTTGTCGATTAATTTAATAAAAACTAAAAATCTTTTTAGTTGCTCTTAAAAGTTTACCTGTTATAATGTTTTCAAAATAACAGTTCAGGATCAAAACGCGCTGGTATTAATAAACGAAGATTGCATTTAATAAAAAAGCTTAAAAAATGTTTATACTTTATATTTACATTACATTCGAAGTTAAAGATACCACAATTTTCCAGCAAGGTTCTGATATTTGCTTCTTTCACTTTTTTGGTCGGTTCTTACAGGCGAATACTGTTATAATGTAGAGCCGTTTTTGCGAACTCTTGAAATTTTGAACATGAATTGTTAATAAGGAGTGAAGGTTTTTAGGTCTGGCAGGCCACAGTATATAAAAATGTATAAGAATTTTATCAAGAAAGCTCTTTTTTTAATATTTATGATCTGTTTTTATTAAAAGCGTTATTGCTGTTTATTGAAATTGTGTACTTAGGTCCCAGGTGAATGGCTATATTATTGCTGAAAGTTTTAGTACGAACTCCTTATTAAAATGATTTTCATATAAAATTTTTAAATTTTATTTACTCATTTTTAAATATTTCTGAAAG
Source organism: Diabrotica undecimpunctata (assembly GCF_040954645.1). Taxonomy (NCBI): domain Eukaryota; kingdom Metazoa; phylum Arthropoda; class Insecta; order Coleoptera; family Chrysomelidae; genus Diabrotica; species Diabrotica undecimpunctata. The sequence goes on along the minus strand of NC_092808.1, from coordinate 36,776,023 downwards.
AAAAGATATTTACTAGGAAATATTATAAAATCAAAACAGACGATAGTTATAATTATAAAAAATATACATTATCGTTATTGTTTGGAGAGTATGTGGTATTTATTTTTATGTTTACATTTAATATTTTTCTTTTGCTGTAATATAATGTGATCTAATTCAAGGTTGTATTCTAACGACTTTGTTAAAATATATTGCTTCCTGTTATTTGGTAAAATCGAATTGTTAAACTGACTATCTCATTTATTATGTTTTAAGTACGGAGAATTTGACTTCTTTTGTTATTTTTGTATCGCCATACATACAAGAGTAAAGTTTCGTATTACCGTGACAACTAACTTAAAGTATCGCCACTCAAAATCGCAAGACAATAGAGTGATTTATTGGTATACCTTCTCTGGGTATACGGACCACTACGTAACGGTTAGAGGGTTCTTTCTGACCATCGGGACAGTCTCGGGACAACACTTCGACTTCAACACCGAAACAGCGAACAGTAACACAGGGCGTCCTCCCTTGTGTGCCTCGGCTGGCGTCGTGACGCACCGCGACCAATTCTTCTGCTGCCACGAGTACATCAATATTTCAAAAATTGAGTCTATATTACTTGTACAGACAACAGTATGAGTCAAGACCAGTTAGTTTCGTAATGTAATTTATTCACTAATTTATTTACAGTCAAAATATTGCATTTTTTCTTCATTATTATCTCTAAATTCATTTAACCAGCGACCTCTAAATTTTATACAAAACAATTATAACCGTTCAATCCTGTCGAATTATGGCAATTGCCGAAGGCATATATCAATCCTTTTTTGAGGCGGATTACTCCTCTTTACTTCATTTCTTATAAATCACTATGTGTCTTTGCAACGTTGGTTATTTGTTTTCACTCTTTTCTATTTTTATATTTTGTCTTTCAATCTGTTGCGTTTATACTTTTAGTATTTAAGTTTATATAATTTTGTAGTTTTGTAATGAACCATTCCATGTTTTTATTAACATCTTTTTCAGAGTAAACCAAAAACCAATTTTCTTGTTTAAATCTGACTTAGTTTTGTATAATTGATAAAATCCTTAAAACATTTAGGATTGCGGTCATTTATATTTATGTTGTTAAAATTATTATACTGAGAGCTATGGATGAATCATCAGTAATATCATGATATCTAAAGATATAAGATATAACATTATTCTCAAAGTTTAAAGACCATTTGACAAATAAATGATCCAGACAAGTTCAGACAGTATTCGTTTATGATATGATATAAATCATAGAAATATATTTTTAGGTTTCCAGTGAGGAAAAAAGGTATAATATCTATAAGTTGCAAAGCCAAAAAGTAAAGTTTTTGACTTACTAAAAATATTGATTCGTACTTTATTGTGAAACAAGAATATCTTATAACCGTTAATATTATACAATTCCTTACACAGTTTGTAACCTGATTCTTCGTGACCTTTTTTAAACTTTTTTACTTTAAGGGGCGTTGGAAAAAACGATTTTTGGTTTCATCTTTTTGCTTTTTCATCTCTCTGTCTCTTCTAACTTAATAATCATTAAATGTCATTAAAATTATACAATTTTATATGTTACTAAAAATTCATCAGTGACAGATGAAAAAATATTTTGAAGTCTTCTATCTGGTCCCACCATCTCTTTCTGGGTATTCCTATATTGCTGGACCCAGTGGGATCCATCTTGTAATTCTTTTTATTATTACCTGTTATATTTCCTTATTTTGTCTCATACTTATTTCTCCTTCATTGGTTATCTTTGGTACAAGGATTGATCTCATTTAGTGTTGCCCAAATTCAAGAACAAGACGAGACATAGACAGTCTTGGTCTTGGTCTTGCGCCAATACATCTGGTCTTGGTCTTGGTCTTGGTATTGCACTCCCGGTCTTGGTCTTGGTCTTGGTCTTGCAGCAAGAGTCTTCCTTGCTGCAAGTCTTGCAGTTACCCATTAGCCTATTGCTATTTATTAAACGTTACTAGGGGAGTTTGAAGCCTCGATCTAAGCGATCCGTGCCTATGCTCTAACTAACCAGCTATCTACCATGCCCCACGAAAGTCAATCAAACATGGTTAAAACACAAAAAAACCAAATTAATGACATAACTTAACTGTATTTTAAGAACATTTTCTGTCTAGAAAGGTATTTATATACTCCACCATATATAAAATGGAAATCTTAAAAAAGATTGGTACGTGGCAAAATCCACATACAGGTATCAAGGCCACATATTCTTTAGGTGATAAGATAACAAACTATAATCCACTTATTAAAGCAACATAAATGTTGTAACAATCTTAGCTCTACTTTTATATAAAAAAATAACTTGAAAAAATAAAGAATAGGTAAGAAAGCAATGATAATCAAAAGAAGTTTTTTTAAATTAAGGAGATATCTACTTAATAAATACATTAATTTACCAAAATAAAGTAGTAGGAACATTTTTTTTTAGGAACCAGAATTTTGGTTTTTCAGGAAGAAATATTTAAATCATGAATGTGTTGCTTGTGTGAGTCCATTTCAAAAGGTAAAAGAAATAATAAATTAGACTTACTCACAAACAATTTAATTTAACTATCAGACGACCGGTTTCGCTTTCTACAATATGCAAAGCATCTTCAGGTCACGATCCAAAGTTAAATTAATGCTGAAAATAATAAACCCATATTAGGGTGTTCTCTAATAAAGGTAAAACAAAGATAGGTGATATAAATTATATAAATTACAGTAATTATGCCAATATTACATGTCTGTGGTTTTTAAAAACGAATAAAATGTTTAAGCAGACAAGGTAAGACCCACAAATTGGTAAAATAGTCTATTAAACTGTAATGAAATAATAAATAAACAAATAAATAAAACATTACTTACATGCCGGTACTCTATTAATTGATGGTTGAAAGAACATGGTTCAAACTATCTTGTATTGTTGATTGGAGAACTCAAGTTAACTATTGTAATTGTTTAACAGTAAACGGGGAAGTTCTTGAGGAGACAGATTTTATCCAATGAAGTAGAGATAGGTAAATGTAATTGTTTGTTTGACGAAAGTAATGTTCTATACCATTAAGTTTTTTAAAGTTATTTATATTTATTCTGGAGATATATTTATGAAATGTGTGTTATTTATTGGGATTTTAATTTTGTTTTGGAAGGTGACAGTTGTGAGACAATGAATAAGAATAGATGTACAAATTGTGTGGGTGTGCAATTATATCAGCTTGTAATTATCAAATTTCTTTGATAAAGTGATGTTACAATATGTGGCAAATTGTTGTAAAGTCCAATATATAAAGTTAAAAATTAAAATTGAGACACTTTAAGACACACAGAAAACACACAGAAAACACTTAAAAAACGGGGGGACAAAACAGACATTAAATTTAAAAAGGAAGGATTTAAAAAAATTTTTAGGCAGTCCAATTAGGCAAATATTTGAAACAGGTATCTGCTTTGACTTTAACCAGATTTTCGTGGCTCTTTAAAGAATAGAAAGCAATTTTAAAAAATAACGTTTTCAATTTGATTGACTGCATACTTATAATAATAAATGCTGTTATATATTAGATAGAGGACATACGAAATATCAGAAGTAATTAAATAGCGATTGATTACTATTATTTTTTGTATCTGAATATTATTAAATTTGTTTACATAAGATATTTATAGTGTAAACGTTTACCAACCTCTTAAATAAGAGTTTTCTCAACACATTTTTGACAAAACAGTCTTAAGACAGATAAAGTTATAAAAAAAATATAAATTTTATGCAATTTTGTCAAAAATTATTTTTGTATAGGTTGTTATTAAATAAAATATACCTATATACGATAATGTCTTACCCAGAATTGCGAATTCACACAAATTCACAAAGATAACATTATTTTAGTCTGCTAATATGCCGCTTTAGTTTCGATCGAATTTCAAAATAGGTTCAATTGTGCTTTAAACAGCACTTTCATGTATTCTCGCTGGACGCAAACTTTGTTAACATAATGTGGACAAAGATGATGAACGTCTGAGACCTAGTTTACCAAAGATATGGAAATTGAATGAATTATTACTGAGAAGCGCTGGCCTCAAATGTAGCAAGTGCTGAGTAGACACAAGCGTCCCTTTAACGTTTGTTAGGTAAATTTAGTAAGTATAACATAGAGGTTCGTATGATATTAGGAAGTAATTAGTTAGGAATATAGTATAGAATTTAGTATAAATAAAACGCTAAAAATTATGTGATAAATAAAACGCTAAAAATTATGTGTACTCTAGTTTTCCCAGGTTTTAAACGGCAGCTGATGTTTTTTCAATACCCATTAGTATCCATCAAGTGCGTTTTTATTAACCCTAGAACCACACGGTTATATCAGATCCGACATCGAGTCTGACATTTTATGCATATAAGGTAGTAGATATTTTTTTTTAGAAAATGGAATTTAATCGAAGATATTTATCTGAAAAGTAGTTTTTGGAAGAAATTTCTAAAATAAAAGCTGGAGAAAGCGATTCCTCCATAGATGGCAGTGTAAGTGAAATTAAGGACAATATTTTATCGGATCATGACTATGAGGATATCGAGTATGTACCCTCTGACTGTGACGAAAATGACGATGGTATGTACGTGCCTTTAGCAAATGAACCACTAGATGAGATAAACTTTTTTTTGGGTACAGACAATGAAACTATTTGGGCTGACATTCTATGGAGTAGTATACACTCTCGAACTCCTTCGAGAAATATTATTACCCACCTTCCAGAAGCAAAGGGTAAAGCCAAAGGTCTTACTGACGAAATAAATATTTTTTAATCTTTTAATAACAGATGTGATGATTGAATTGATTGTTCAATATACTAATGAAGAAATTGAGAAAAAATCATCGTCATATAATTCAGAGCAGTCTTACATATCTTCAACAGATTTTACAGAAATAAAGTTCTTTAATAGCTTGCTATATTTGCTTGGTACGCTAAAAAATTTAGGCTTGACATTACTGGATGTTTTCTCCAGTTTTTGGTCCCAGTTTATTTCGTTGCGTCATGAACAAAAATCGTTTTGAGTTTTTGTTGGGAGTGCTCCGCTTCGATTCTAAGATCACAAGGGAACAACGAAGGAGAACAGATAAATTTGCTCAGCATTCTGGAGTTTATTCTAGAGTAATTGCAGAAAAAATTACACTCCATCGGAGTATATAACCGTGGATGAGACTTTTTTAAGCTTTAGGGGAAGATGCCCGTTTAAAATGTATATACCTTCAAAATTACTCAAAATTATTTCTCTTTGTGATGCAAGAACATTCTATTTCTATGGAGGAATTCCTTACGTTGGCAAAGAGAACAGACCACAAAGTGACCTGCTGTTACCAACTCAATATGTTCTCAAGCTGGTAGAACCCATCAAGAACTCACACAGAAACGTTACCACCGACAACTGGTTTTCGTCTTGTTAACTGTCTGAGGAGCTTAGGAAAAATAATCTAACTTTAGTAGGCACCCTTCGAAAAAATAAGAGGGAGATTCCTAAATCCTTTATTGACACAAAATGGATTCCTACTGAGTCTTCACGACTTAAAAAAAAAACAAAAATGTAGTTCTGATCTCGTCAATGCATTCTACTGGAGGGAGTCGACGTCTTTGATCAGCTTTGTCATTCAAAGACCACCAAAAGAAAACCCAACCGATGGCCTATGAGGTACTTCTTTGGAGTTCTTGACGCTGCTGCTGTGAATGCTTTTATAATTTACAAACTAAATGTAGATACACCTGTTTCGAGATCTCTTTTTTTTTAATAATTTTAATTTTTAAAAAACTTATCGCTCGCCTTAACGGCTAGTCACATGAAGATGTCCCTTCTGCTACAAATATAGCTGCTGATGCTCAACAAGGAAGATCAAAAAGACCAGGATTATGTGCCTTCTGTGATCGGAGAAATAGAAGGAGAGGAAATTACAGTTGTGGTCATTGTAATAAAAGTGTGTGTGGTGAGCAGAAATGAATTGTTTGCCCCCAGCATTATAATTAATTAATAAAAATTTTGAAATTTTTAATTTTGTATTAGGAATTGTATTACTTTTGTTTAATTGTTTATGTACTTCTAATGCATTTTATATATTTTTTATATATCAAATAAACGTATTTTTTACTAAAATCTATTATGAGTTTGGTTATTTAGTTTACAATTATGTGTTTTGTACATTAAAGTAAGTTTTCGATATAAAATAGCGGTAAAATTAGAATGATGTCGTATCCGACGTCACGGTACTAGATATGTCCCAATCATCACCGTGCAGTTCTAGGGTTAATTTATTAAATTTCATAAATTTGAATAAAGTTTAGCCATACTCTCTAAGAATGTTCATTTAGTCAGCTCCATAGACCATAAAGGTTTCAAATAAACGTTTAATTTCGTACCTTACAATATCATTATTAAAAACTTTTAAAGACAAACAATAATGCTCCTTTAATTGTATTTTATACTCTTTTTCTATTCTGCAGGACTAATGTTGACATTTTTGAATGGCTCACTTTTTATCCCACACTGCGCAATGATGCAAAAATGCACCAACCATAATTTTGTGCCATAACTCCACTCAGAGTTAATATTTATTTTGTGCTCCGTTGCCTGGTGATTCGATTCATTCTAGCGTCGTACCTTAACATTAAGATATATATACATGTCATCCTGATCGTATAACATAACCATACTTTACACTGTGGCGCCAGATATTGATGCTAGCTTGTGTCCGTTGAATGTGATGTTTGACTATTGTTTTTAGTCATAAAAATTGAAAAGGTATGTATGATTTAATTACTGTTAGTTAATTGGATTATTTTACAAACGTAGACACTATATTTGTTATTATCGGCTGAAATGGATGTTTATTTATGCTTCCTTTTTAAATGATTCACATTTGACTCATTTTGTATCTTTCAGATGCCTTTGGTATATGCCGAGGGTGCTAAACGAATTACACTGGATGATTTAAATGACGAAGAAATTCAGGAACTTATATTAAATATACCAAGTGATAGTGAGGATGAATTGGAAGACGTCAGTGACGAAGATGAAGAACCAAATAACATTCCAAAGCCAGTTACAAATGAAATGTTAAAAAAATATATGAACGAAGCGAATGTTGATGAAATATTTGTTTCTGTTAGTGACACCGATGGTAATTTGCAAGGGTATTCTTCTAATACTAACCCAGGCAGGGGCGAACTTAGCGAAAATGAAAATCACCTATACAGAAAAAGTTAGAAAAAATAAAGTATTAAACATTAAACAGCTGGTGTGGAAAAATAAGAAAATTGATCAAGTGCCATCTAATTTCAAAGGAAATAATTATATTCCTAATGACTTGAGGATTTCACGACTTCATATGAGTTTTTTAAATATTTTTTCGATGACATAATTATGCAAAAAATTGTAGGTGAGACTATCCAGTATCCAGTATAGTGTACAGAAGAATTCATCCAAACCATTTGAATTTTTGTCCAACGATTTAAATAAATATTTTGGAATATGCATATCCTCAGTAATAAACATAAGAACATACTGGAGTGCAGAAGTAGGCATTGACATAGTTAAAAATTGTATAAGTCAAAAGCATTTTAAAAAAATTCGATCGTTTTTACATTTCATTGACAACGCTGTTACTATGCGACTGACAAGTTATATAAAGTTTAGCCTGTCATTGATTCCTAATTTGAAAAATTCTTATCTTTACCTATGGAAGAAGTTATTTATTTTAAAAGGTGTTTCAGGTTATTGCCATAAGTTTGAAATCTTCACTGTAACTGGAAATGACCCATCACGTCGACTAAACTGCGAACCTGATTTAGGTGCAAGCGGCAATATTGTCATGCGTTTGACAAGGAAATACCCAGAAATTGTTTCCACAAAATGTATTTCAAGAACTACTACACTGAGTCAAATTCAATCGTAAGGAACTGTTCGAAAAAATAGAATTCCATTGTGCAAATTACCTAATGAAGCAGAAACCAAGAAGTTTGTTAGAGGAACATCTGTAGAATATATTGCTAATAGTGTCGATATAGCAAATGTCTTATGAAAAGACAACAAAAATGTTATGTTCTTATCATCATTTGTAGGGATTATTCCTGAAGACGAAATATCACGTTTCGATAGGAAACAAAATAAAATAAAAATAAAATATCCGGCAATCGTGAAAGAATATAATCGTCATATGGGTGGTGTAGATTCACTGGATAGTATCATAAGCCGTTATAGGATTAGCATGAGGACAAAAAAATGCGCTTGTTTTACCATTTACTAGATATCTGTATTATCAATGCTTGGCTAGCTTATAAAAAAGTGCACCCTGATCAGAACAGAATTTTATCATCTCTTTATAATTACTATAATTAAATTAGCCAAATTATATAAAAAACTTAAAATTAAAAGTCTTAGTATACTGCATTCAAATGTTGTCAGCGAACCGATTTTGGAACATTATTTATCATACCTTGTGTATTCATCGTACCATGATATATTTCAGTTTTTTCAATCTAAGACTGGACAGACGGTCGAATGAACGGACCGACAGACAGACGTAATCTATAGAATCAAAATTTTATTTTCGTATTATTATTCGATTACATACGCCGCCCTCAATGAATATTTACTTATATTCTAAAAAGTTTTTGAAAAATTTAAAATAAACTATTGTGTAATCAATATTTTAATTGAGTTTATTAAGGATCAGTGGTGAGATACCGGAACCTTACTTAAAAATTACTTATTCAATGGACAAATAATTATTTATTTTCTATGGGACAACTATCCTTTCATTCGACGGCAATGCTCATTAGCATCCAGTTCTAAACTGATAGTCCTTTATTAAAATGGATTTTGCTTTAGCCAGTTATGTTGTAAATTTGGGACAACAGAGGGTTGAATATGAATATATTTTGGTATCAGCGCCGGTCAGGCCGCAGGGGAGGTTACAAAAAACTACATAAATTACCAATGCAAGTTATGTCAATTTTGGTCACTAGATGTGGAAAATTAGCAAGATAAAGAATAATTAATGTGATAATTTATAACGCTGGATTAAAATGTAGTTCGAGTATAGTTTAATATGACCAGCGCATGAATAAAAGTTATTGTTAATTACATAAAATTAACAAAGGAATGAAAAATGAATAATCCATATTATGAAAACCAATTTTTAGCTCTTTTGTTTTTGTATATGATTTGCTGTATTTGTATCACAAACAACTACTATCTAAATTATTCTGCAACATATGTTTAAGTACTGGTTATCTTTAAATTAATTTTTATTTAAATTATTTGTACGAACACTACCACATACAGTAGATTGGTTGGATCTTGGCACATTGTCATCATTCGAATTATACAGGGTGAGTCATGAGGAACTTTACATACTTCTACCATATGTAGAGTCCCTCAGGGAGCATATCATGTGGCCACTAAAAATGTCAACTCCTCTTCTTTATTAATTAACAGGGTGATTTGTGTAATTGACCATTTATTTCATTTTACTGTAGTGTTTATACGGCTCATTTGATTTTTTAAATTTTTGCATGATACAGTACACTACTATCAAGCATTCGACTGGTATTAGCTAAACTAAAAAATTCCAGGACTGGCTTTGGAAAAATTAATTTAGGGATTCGTATTAAATATTACACCCTGTATAAATTTTTTTTTAAAATGCAATAAGTGATTTTCAAACTACATAAATAGCCAATGAAAACGACATATGCGACAATGTTGTCGCACTTTTATTAAATTTTTAGTGAACGATCAAATCTTACCAAAAATAGAACAACCATAATGAAGTATCAAATTATAAGGTATTAATTTAAACAAATGTTATAAATTTCAAACATTTTAATTAAAATGAGTTCCTACAACATAATCTAATACGTAGAAAATTATCATCTTTACTGTCACTTTGTATTATCTCTACGATAGAATCAATTGTTTTTCAATTTTAAATTTTTACTCATAGATCGTATTGGGGCATTATTTTCGATAAATAATAAATTAAATTGATTAAAAAGTCAAACCTCTTGTATGTGTTAGTTTTTGTTGATTGTAAATGATTAAAATTTTATGTCAAATAATAATACATTGCATCAACTGTACTAAATAAAAATAAATCTAAAAAAGTTTAAAATGAAGGTTGGCGTTGACCGTTTGACGTTTCTTGATATTTTATACCCATTGCCATTATTGTCATTATCAATTGTTATTTATGTGTACAAGAATACATATTTCTTCTGTCATGTCTACGTTAAGTACATTGTGTTAGTTTTGGTAGAGCTTTTGTTACTTTCGTTCAAAATGCCACATCAGTTTTCGACCACAGAATATGCAGACATAATATTTGTTTATGGATTCTGTAATGGGAATGGTAGGGCTGCTAGTAGAGAATATCGCAGGAGATTTCCTAATCGTCGAACTCCCAGTCATCCAACATTTGGGTCAGTTTTTAATTATTTGCGAGAAAATGGCACTTTTCCTAGTGGAACAACAGAGCGACATGTAGATGAAGCGCAGGAACATGACATTATGGACGCCGTTACTATGAACCCTACAATAAACACTAGACAAGAAGGTCGAGAACTCAATGTTACTCAATCAAAAGTAAGTAGAGTCTTACAAAAAAATAATCTATACCCATATCACATTCAAATGGTTCAGCGACTACATGCTGGAGATGAGATCGATAGGTTGGAATTTTGTAGATGGATTAACAATAATCGACCAACGCTATACAGGACACTATTTACAGATAAAGCCCAATTTACCAGAGACGGGATAAATAATTCACGAAATTCACATGTGTGGGCAGAAGAAAATCCTCATGCTATTCGAGAACGTCGTTCTCAGTTAAGGTTTTCGGTTAACGTGTGGATTGGTGTCATAAATAACCAATTAGTAGGTCCTCACTTTTTCGATGGTCCTTTAACAGGGCAGGTCTATTTGAACTTTCTACAACATATTTTGCCGAATTTGCTTGCCAACGCGAACGTTGCTATCCGAGGAATGTATTTTCAGCATGATGGGGCACCCCAACACTTTTTACTGGCAGTGAGACAACATCTCAATAATGTTTATGGCAACAGGTGGATAGGACGTGCAGGTCCTATTTCGTGGCCTTCAAGATCCCCTGATTTCAATCCCGTTGATTACCATATTTGGGGACGATTGAAGCAACTAGTTTACGCAGTGAATATTAATAACCGACAACAATTAATTGATAGAATTATACATTGTTGTAATACTATTAGAAACGATCCACAGAGTATCCGTAATTTAATACGTCAATTAACAATTTGGCAACAAAAATGTGTACAGGCTGCAGGGTTCCATTTCGAAAATCTATTTTAAATTATTTTTATTTTGTTACCATTATTGTATCTTTTCCAGTTCTAATTTATGGGTTTATCATAACTATGTACATATTTTTAGTTTTTTTTTTAAATTGTTCTTCGTTATTGTTAGTAGTTACTGTTTTTTGTTGTGCAGTGACTCAGTTTATCATTTCAATTAAAATGTTTAAAATTTATAACATTTGTTTAAATTAATTACCTTATAATTTGATACTTCATTATGGTTGTTCTATTTTTGGTAAGATTTGATCGTTCACTAAAAATTTAATAAAAGTGCGACAACATTGTCGCGTATGTCGTTTTCATTGGCTATTTATGTAGTTTGAAAATCACTTATTGCATTTTAAAAAAAATATATACAGGGTGTAATATTTAATACGAATCCCTAAATTAATTTTTCCAAAGCCAGTCCTGGAATTTTTTAGTTTAGCTAATACCAGTCGAATGCTTGATAGTAGTGTACTGTATCATGCAAAAATTAAAAAAATCAAATGAGCCGTATAAACACTACAGTAAAATGAAATAAATGGTCAATTACACAAATCACCCTGTTAATTAATAAAGAAGAGGAGTTGACATTTTTTAGTGGCCACATGATATGCTCCCTGAGGGACTCTACATATGGTAGAAGTATGTAAAGTTCCTCATGACTCACCCTGTATAGTACAAGATCTCACTGTAGGATTACTACGTTCATAACGTAGTTCATTAAACTTACATTTTTAGGGATACTTAAAATTATGAGAATACATTGATAATAGGTTGCCAGTCAAAATGTAGCCGCAAATATTATTAATTTAATTAATATGTTGTTCATGAGGTATATGCTTGTTTTTTTTATATCTAATTAAAACTAATTTTTTTCACAATTAATATTTTTGTCTAATGACAGCTTTATATCGTCAATATCTTCTTTTTTCTACTTTATAAATAGGCTTAACGCCTGTTTTACTTCGGTTTTTAGCCTCAATTGACGTTGTCTAATCATCTTTTCCTCGGTCGTCCCAATGATCTTCTTCCATTTGTCGATTTGTCTCTTGCTATTCGTACTATTCTATTTTCTGTCATTCTTTCGATGTGTTGATTCCATTCCACTTTTCTTCTTTTGGTCCACGCGTTTATTTCCTCTATACCACATCTCGCTCGTATTGCCTCACTTCTTACTGTCTCTTAGAGTTTGGTTTTTTATTTTTCGTAAGACTTTCATTTCTGTTGTTTCCAGTAGTCTTTGTGTTTTCGCCATATCTGCTCTTGTTTCCGCTGTGTACGTCATTATCGGTCTTATTGTTGATTTATGTATCCTGGTTTTCGTTTCCGTTGTGAGGTATTTGTTTCTCCAGATTGTGTTGTTGAGACATCCTGCTGCTCTGTTTGCCATGTTCACTTGTTTTTGTACTTCTTCTTCCACTTTTCCGTAGCTTGACAGTTTTATTCCCAAGTATTCAGTTTCCATCACTTGTTCTATTATTTTGTTATTTACGACTAGTTTACATCGTCTCGGTTCCGCTGATATTACTATCGCTTTAGTTTTCTCTGTTGAGATCTCCATGTTGTATATGAGCACCGTATCTTCGAATTATTTAATTAATCTTTGTAGGTCATCGTCATTTTCGGCTGTTATTATGGCGTCGTCGGCGTAGCATATTATCCTTATTTCCTTTTCTACCATTCTATATCCTCTTCTTTTTTTAACTTTCTTTATGATTTCGTCCATTATCAGATTAAATATTAATGGGCTCAGCGAATCTCCTTATGCCGGTTTCATATTTGATAGGTTGCGATACTTTTCCTTTACATCTTACCATAGCTATGTTATCTTTATATATATTCTCAATGGTTTTTACTAAATCCAGTAATATTCCCTTTTCATATAATAAATGTATCGTGTTCCGAATTCTCACTCTATCAAACGTTTTTTTCAAATCTATCATACACATATATGCTGGTTTGTTGTATTCCAGCGACTTTTCTTTTATTTGTCTTATTACAAAAACTGCATCCGTGCATGATCTTCCTGTCCGAAATCCTTGCTGTTCCTCTTGCAGAGATATTCGTTCGTTTATTTTTGTCGCTATTATTCTTGTTGTCAATTTGAGTGTTGTATTTAATAGATTTATTGCTCGATAATTATTGAGGTCTTTCTTATCTCCTTTTTTGAAGAACATCACCATGCTCGCTCTCCACCATTTATCTGGTATTCTGTTCGTGGTGATTATTTTATTAAGAAGAAGTTGCAGTTATTGTACAAGGTGATTACCTCCATATTTTAAGAGTTCATTTGGTATTTGATCTTTTCCTGGTGACTTTCTGTTTTTTAATTTGTTTATTCCTTCTTTCACATCGTTATGGGAGATTTCGGTCTTTTCCTCAGTGGCGTTTCTGGTAAAGGTTCTTCGTTTTGTTTTTTAAACATTTCTGTCAGGAAGGCCACCCATGTATCCTCTTGTATGTGTTCTATTTCAACTAGTTCTTTCATTTCGCTTCTTTGTTGTCTTATGAAGCGCCATACTTGTTTCTGTTGTCCATAGAAATCCATCTCTAGTCCTTTTCTGAATCTTTCCCAGTAATCTGTTTTTGTTTTTCTTACCATTTGATGAGTTTCAGTTCTTATTCTTTTATATTCTTCATATGATTCATTCGTTTTTTCTGACTTATATTTTAGGAAAGCTTTATTTTTTTGGTGACATTTTTGTTTAACCTTTAGTGTAAACCATGGTGTTTTCGTTGACCACTTTTTGTTTATTATTTTCGTTCCAAGTGCTTCTCGGGCAGCATCCAGAATATTTTTCTTAAGTTTTCTCCAGCTAGTCTCTACATTGCTTTCATTTTCGATATTCTCCATTTGTATTTTCTGTTCTAGCCTCTTGCCTGTTCTCGTCAATATGATGATATAAAAAAGTGAATTAATTACATTTTATTAACATATATTATTAAAACAGAAAACCTTTAAATTCCTATAAATATGTATTTTTACATTGCAAACAGAATGCAGATGGTTGGATAACTTTAATTACCATATAGTTCCGATAATAATAAGGGTGCGGGACAGGACTTTGTCCCGCGTACATCCCCATTACTTTTATTTCTAAACATATATTTGATAATGCTAAAAAACCAGAAGAAAAAAAATATGGAATAATTTTTAAATTAAACATTACCTACACCAAGATCTTTCAAATCAAATTAGACAACCGATCTTCTTCTTCTTAAAGTGCCTATCCGTTCCGGATGTTGGCGATCATCACGGCTATCTTTACTTTATTTATTGCAGCGCGGAACAGTTCAGTGGTAGTCGTGTTATACCACTTTCGTAAATTTTGGAGCCAGGAAATGCGTCTTCTTCCCGGTCCTCTCTTACCATTTACTTTCCCTTGGAGAATCAGCTGGAGAAGGCCGTAACGTTCTGGATTTCTCATTACATGTCCTAGATATTCCAACTTTTTAGTTTTGACGGTCATGAGAATCATTCTTTCCCCATTCTACGCAGGACCTCCACATTAGTAACTCTGTCAACCCAGGATATACGTAAGATGCGCCTATAACACCACATTTCGAAAGCTTCGAGCCGATTCATAGATGCAACAGTCAGTGTCCATGCTTCCATTCCGTAGAGCAGAACTGTGAATATGTAGCAGTTCAATAGACGGCATTTTGTTTTTAATGATATGTCTCGACTGTTGAAAATGGTTCTCATTCTAACGAATGCTGCTTTTGCTTTTATTATTCGCTGTTTAATTTCTGTTGAGTGGTCCCATTGGCTATTTAAATTGGTGCCTAGATATGTATATTGCTCGACTCTTTCGATATTCTGTTGGTTGATTGTAAGTTGAGCGTTTAGTATTGGATTTTTACTAATTGTCATAAATTTGGTTTTCTTTATGTTAAGAGCTAGTCCGTATCTGTTGCTGACTTCTGTTATGCGATTTGTTAATATCTGTAAGTCATTCAGATTATCGGCAAAAACTATAGTGTCATCTGCATATCTAATGTTATTCAACCATTCACCGTTTATTAGTATTCCTTTCGCACAACCGTCTAAAGCTTCCTTAAATACCCATTCAGAATAAATGTTGAACAACAATGGAGACAAAATACAGCCCTGTCGTACTCCACGTTCTATTGCAATTTTATCAGTTAACTGGTCTTCTATTTTGATTTTGGCCGTTTAATTGTAGTAAATGTTTCTGATAATTCTAAGATCTTTGTTGTCAATTCCAATTTCTTGCATTAGAGTCATTAATTTGTCATGTTTTACTCTGTCAAATGCCTTCTGGTAATCTATAAAGCATACGTATATGTCACAATTCACATCCCTGCATCTCTGAAATAGCACCTGTACAGCAAAAAGGGCCTCCCGTGTTCCCAGAGCATCACGAAATCCGAATTGTGTTCTTGTTAGTTGTTCCTCACATTTTGTATATATTCTTTTGTGAATGACCTTTAGAAATGTTTTAAGTAAATGGCTCATAAGGCTTATAATTCTATAGTCTTCGCACTTTCTCGCATTGGGTTTTTTTGGAAGATTTATAAAAGTTGACACTAATTACTCTTGGGGAACCACGCCTGTATCATATATACTGTTAAATATATTTGTCAACCATTTTATGCCATCATAGTCCATAAGTTTTAAGAATTCTGAGTGAAAATTATCAGGGCCTACTGCTTTACCATCTTTGGTGCTTTTGATGGCATATTTTACTTCTTCGACTGTAAATGGTGGTCCAGATTCGCAATTGGTGTTTGTTGTAATACCAGTGATACTTCGTATATCTTCAAAAGTTTTTTCTACGTATTTAATCCAAATATTTAATCCAAATAGATAATAATCCAGACAACCGATAGTAAACAATATCAATAGGTAGATGCCAAATAATAATTATTATCTTAAAAATGGGTCATAGAATTCAAAACACATTAACGTAATCTCTTTTCATCGGTTTATCTTAAATCATCAAAAATTGCACACAAATATTTCTTTTTCGTTTTTTTAAAACGACACGATTGAGTTCCGTGTTCGCATGCAAATTGGTGGTGTTACATCTACCACCTTCATTGTTATTTAGAAAAGAAACGGTTATTTACAAAATCGATCAAGACAAAGGTGCTGCTTATCGTAATAACATATCTTTGGAAAGCAGTAAAGTGTTCAGCGCTTTAAAACTTTTATGAATAATAATATGAGCCAATACTGAAAGCTATTCCGCTATTATTCGTTTAAAAAACTTTTAAAATTGCTCTTAGAAACAATGGTTGTTGGAGTTTGAAAAAGAAAAAGGATAAAAATTATTTTAGATTTTTGAGTTGATCGTAGTTTTAGGGGAAACTACTTTTATAGCTAGTGTTATAGTAACCTAGGAAGATCGTATTGTGCTAATTATTTTAGATTTTAATTAATTATTTTTATTATTTTTAATAGCGAATTTTATCAAATGGAGACAACAGCAACTAAAATGGTCAAACAAACTTTTAATATTAACGAGACTATAATACATAACAAGAAGCCAAGAAGCCAGAACAAAAAACCAACAATTTGAAAACTTATAAGAAACAATTTACAATTTAGTTTTTGGATGATCCTAACCTCATTTCGAACAAGCTCAATAACTACTTTGCTATTGTTTGTTCAAAAATTGACCAGTCCATTCAACCCTGTAAATATCTTCCATCAGGACCACCATTAATAAACAACATATTTTCTTGGAGGTTCACAACGAAGGAGGATATTGTAGATATACTATCTGGTATTATCTGTTTTATAATTACCTCTCAAAAAGACAACCAACATAACTCACCTTTGTTAACAGGGTGAATAGTCAATAGTCCAATATTGAATGAGGAGTTCCTAAAGGGTCGATACTTGGACCAACGCTGTTCCTGATTTGATATAGTACCTGCCTTGTATGTTTTATCTAAAAACCGCAACAAGGCCAAAAAATGTTAAATTTGACTTACTGGTGGTAAAGTTACCCTTATTGGAGATAAATTAAATTATATGATGATAACAAGAGAAGACGAGTAGCAATAATTAATGATAGCACTTGGGTCAAGACCTTTACAAAAAGTGAAATTTATTAAAAATCTGGGAATGAAAACTGACCCTAGCTGTGCTTAGGAGTATCACATACATCATCATCATCAACCTATATGCGTCCACTGCTGGACATAGGTCTCCCTCAGCTCTATCCATCTGTTTTCGTGTTGTGCGGCTTGCATCCATTTATTGCTAACACACTTCAGGTCCTCAGTCTATCGAGTTAGTGGGCATCCTCTGCTCCGTATTGTTTCTTGCCTTGGTCTCCACTCTAAAATACGTTTTGTTCATCGGTTGTCTGATAATCTGGCGACGTGTCCTGACCAATTTCATTTTAGCGAAGCAATTTTTTCGATAGCGTCTGTTGTTTTTATTCTACGGCGTATTTCTTCGTTTGGGATTTGATTCTTTAGAGAAACACCCATTATCTAGCGCTCCATAACCATCTGAGTCACGCGAATTTTATGAACTACTTTTTTTGTGAGTGTTAATGTTTCCGCTCCATAAGTGAGTACAGGTAACACACGTTGGTCAAAGAATTTCCTTTGAAGGCATATGGGTAGACCCGATTTAAATACATAGTTTAATTTACCAAACTTTGTCCAGGCTAATCCTATGCGACGTGGGAGCTCACATGTCTGGTTATCTCTGCCCAAGCGAATTTTATGTCCTATGTACTTATACGATGTAGTCTGCACAATATCCCTTCCATCAACAGCAATATTTCGATTTAATAACAGATTAGTCATTATTTGAGTCTTTTTCATATTAATCTTTAGTCGGACCTCCAAGAAAGCGTGATATAATTTTTTAAACTCATCACATTACAACATTTATACAACAAAAATCTCACCTGAAATAGAGGTTCTTAACAGAGCAGCAAATTAGGTAGAAATTAAATATCAAAAAAAATATAATACAGTTCAATAAATAGCTATGTCACCTGTTTACCTCTAATTTGGAAAAAGGCCACACATAACCATCTAAGCTTTTTGTAAGCTTACAGCCATAAACATCTTCGGATTATCAAGACTGTTCTCGGCATAAGAACTATATCTACCCAATAAGATTATGGCCATTCAATATATATATATATATATATATATATATATATATATATATATATATATATCGATTTTCCTATCGTTTACGATGAAACAATTCTACAACTGCATTAATCTTTGCCCAACTCCTTACTCAAACTCCTTATTCCAGGAACAACTCCTTATCTTCAGACACAAGGATATCTTAACTGATTAATTTGGTCAAATGTAAACTACACATCTGTTTTCTATTTACAGTGTGTCATCTATTTCTTCAACTTCCTTTGCCTGCTACCACTCGGTTGACTCGTTGGTCCTCTTTCCACAAACATAAAACACAACTTTTCACAAAATATACTTCTTGGAGACTGTGCCAATTAGCATCGTCGAATCAGAAAAATTGTAATGTCGTCGCCGGGTCTATAAATCACAACACCAATTTTTTTTACTGGCAGGAGTCACATCGATCCCTTAAACATCTATCTATATTTTGTAAACCAATCAGAACGCACAAATATTCCTCTTATTCCAGCCGTTTTTTACCGATCAAATTTTAATGTTGGAAAAGGAATGGAATGGAATGGAATTGAATGAAAAAATATTGGGCCTAATGTGGAAACAACTGCCACTCGTAAAGTTTGCAACATAATGTAACAGCTTAGAACTACAACAATGAACACAACTGCAGATAACGAAACATTGTTGTAGAAAGAATAAAGTACGCCAACCTTATTCTGGACATCATTCAAACGAAAATTAAGAAATCTAATGTATGAAAACCATTTTATAACACCCTCACACTGACATTTTTTAGAATTGTTTTTGTGTTTCCTTTTTGTATAAATAAGTTTACTTTCTGACAAATAAATATCGATAATGATAACATCTATTCACATATACAAATTGTTTGTAAAGTTAAACCTCATCTTCTTATTCAAATTTTTTTAATATACGTAGACGGTTGCGTTTTGATTTAATTTGAGCCTCTTACCATTCTCTAACACGTGTTTCTGGGTTTACCCGTCATCAGTGAGACTCGTAAGAAGACTTAAACCAAATCAAAACGCATCGACTAGTATGACAATTATAGGAAAAATAATTACCAGAGTATGCTACTAGCGACCACTAGTGATAGAAGATGAAGTGAAATGTCGATAGTAATTAAAATAAACTGTTAACCAAGCTTAATCAAGCTATTCAGAGCAATGCTGGGAATTATATTATTATTAGTATTATATTTTTTGTAGCTTGACCCACACAGCCTTCACAAAGTGAGTAAATAAATAGATAAATAAATAACATATATAGAATTTTTCATATAATAATGATTGCACGTCATTCAAGATTTACGACGTCAGAACCCCACAGCGTTGCCAAAACATCAGAATAGTTAGTAAGTGAGACATTTTTAAAATGTCGACTATTTGTCACACTGTTATATTAACAGTAAATACACTTATGCCCAGTTGCACCAACAGACTGTAAATCAACTGATTTGCTAACCGTCAATTCGACGATTTAAATCAACGATCAATGGTTATTTTTCAAACGAGTTGCACCATTCTAAAAAACTATTGGTTTACAAACCGACAATTTATACGTGGCAACATTGCATGAGTACAGATTATTTTGATTATTTCATTCAAATCGGAGTGTAATCTGTCAAAAAGATTGTCAACAAAGAAAGTTTTGTAAGGAACATTGAACCAAAGAATATAGACGTTTATCTATCATAATCTTATATTATATACATATCTTATATTTGGTAACATATGCATTATATCTTCCAAATCGTCAGATGATGAACTCTACGACGACGATGATGATAAATCCATTTTTTTTTTTTTAATTATAATCTGTAATACTTTAAACAAAATCTTTGCTAAAAACACTTTAATAATATAAACAGTGTAAAAGTGGGGTTAAAAACAGTCGATTTTTTAAATAACCGTAGAAAATCGGTTGGTTACTTTTGACAGATCAAAAACAGTCGGTTCCAATCGAGTAATAGTTGGTGCAACATATTCTAAAATAAACGAGCAATCCAAATCAAAAAATCAATCGTTTATTTGTTGGTGCAACTGGACATTAGTGTTAAGACTACAGCAACACACTACAATACATGAGAAAACATTTTAATACAAAATTATATATTCTAAATTGTACTTAAAACTTACCTCTTTTAGAGCATTAATAATAAAAACGTCCCGTCATTATTTCTTGTTCAAAATAATCTATCTTATATGAAAGCTTATCAGCTTTCTACAGACTATTTAGTTGTTTTGGCATAGCCTAATCACAATACACAAAAATAATTAGTTTTTAAAGCTATTAATCTAAATTTAATATGTATTTAAATATACAATTTATTAATATATAATATATTATGATCAAATTGTCTAAGAAATCAACACATAAACAAAATTCTTACTCTAAAAAAGCGGCAATACTTTTAACAATTTTGCCACACGCTGAACTGTCATTAAAATTTAAAGTATTCCCGTATCAGTTGCGTACGTACGTAATTGTCTAATCTATTTAATTAAAATTATTATTGTGTGGAATATTAGACTTAAAGAGCTATTTCATAAAATTTATATTATTAATAATAACAAATGTTTTTGGCCATTTAATCAATATAATTCTAAAATTCCCAATATAATGATGATTACATTTTTCTGAGTATTATACCATGTTGACACCTATAAAAGATTGAGCAGTTCCATATGGGTTTCGTATTATTAGCTGTGTTAGGAAAATTTGAACTCTAAGGTTGACGTTCTGAAAATTTTAAATATCAATGGCGTCATTTTATATAAATTGTGACGTGCAACGTTTTTACTTTGAAAAATGGTATAGACACTCAAGTTTTTTTAATATACACTGTGCAGTCACATTTGACTGGTAGCATAAAAAATACTTAAACAGGTAAATATGCTATAATATTGCTAGAAAATTAGTACACTGCATCAGACAAAGAACTATAGCAGAAATAACAAAACGATTACAAGACAGAAATAGTACATAATCTATTTAACATATTTGACAGTTAACTCTCGAGGATACTGATACTTCTCGACCTCATGCATCGTAAAGCACCCTTGACTGATACTGATAGGAAAGCTTCATGGAGACCATGACCAATAATTTCTAGAATTTGATCCACTCACCATGCGGGAGACCTTCCTTGTGCTCTTTTGCCATTGATTTTACCCTCAAGAATAATTTTTTCTAGCTTTCTATTTAGCGATTAGCAATCTTTAACATCCATGTCTAAGATACATATGTGACAGTAGGAATGATTAACGTGTCTAATAGTTTTTTGGGATGTTTGGTTGTTTTAATGAGCATCTTTCTGAGCATCTTTCTACTGAAATCTGTGTTTGATATCTTCGTCAAAGCCTCCTTTGTTTGTAGTTATGTAACGTTTTAATTTTCGTAAATTTAGAAACCTTTAACTAAAATAATAATATTTTAGAGACGATATAAATCTTTTTGATGTATGTTACTGAAAAGGTAACCTTTTTACAGCTTATAGGCAAATAGGTCGATTTTTATAATTTTCTTTGATAATTTTTTGATATATTTTCTGACGTATTTTTTGATATCTTTAGGTGAAATATCGACCTAATGTTGAATTAATTTAATCTTAAGTCCTTTTATAAGTCTCAGATTTTTTGGTTTTTATTTTGTCAAACTTTTACCTAAATATTATCTATCTATAGTTTACCTTTCTATCATTTTGCTATCTGTTTCTTTTCTATTAATCATACCCTTACCCACCCCCAATGAAACTGCCAAATTGAGCAACGTAAAGTCTTGGTGAGCTTTTTACCACCTACTTCTGTTAACTTTTTCGTTACAGTTATGGTTATTGCACGGAATGTGATTTGTGGATTTTTATATAGGGTTTTAAGAAGAAAAATGAGATCTTTTGGAACTCTCAGATTTAGACGAACTATATCCTACTCCACTTTACGCAATTTAACACTTTAGTGCAATCGAAAAGTATTTTTAGGTTTTACCATTAAATTTATGTTTTTTATTTGTTCATCGTGTGTCTGTGGGAGCACAGAAGGTTTTTTTCGGTCGCATATATAATATGTAGTAAGATCTCACTTACATGCGATATAAGATCTATTGTCCTGTAATTGTTGCAGTTTGTAATTGAGCCTCTCCTTGGCAATTCACCATATTGCCAAATTATAATAATTTATGGCTTGTTTCGATACCTATTTCACCCATTGCTTTAATTATTTCTGTGGTTATTGTTTTTTAGTGACCGCAGGGCCGCAGTAATTTATTTGTTACGCCATTTTATCCACCAGATTTATGAATATACAATAGATTTGGAATGAGATACATAATCATGTGAGACACGAATTATTTCATTGAAAAATTGAAAGTTATTATTCTGAAGCTTCTTTCTTGTAGCATCTTGATGTAATTACTAATTTTATTGGGAATAATCCACAATTTAAGTTTAAAATAAGAAAATTCTTGACGTTTCGATTTTCACTTCAAAAATCGTTTATAAAAGACTTTTTTAGTTGCTTAAGGTATTTTATTTAAAAAACTCTAAGAGAGATCTGCGTTCATATGAAATTACGCTCTCTACTATAACTTTTCGGGTAAGTGATGTCTCATGGTCTAGGTAAAATTAAATTTCTCTTTTCATCATATCTTTGGCTAGCTCTTTTTAGTCCAGCATAGACCAAAACAATATAGAGAATCGTCACTAAACAAATTCCACAATTTGATACCACTGCAATCCCTCCGCCTATGTCTTTGAATCAACAGAAAAATAGGATGCAGTCGATTATTTTTCTTCCATCTCTGCTGCAAATGCGAATATCTTTGACATCAAATATTATTTCTTTTGGTATCTGTAATCCTAGAATAGAAAAACGATATCCTAGCAACTCCATAAGCATATAACGAAAAATCAAGTGGTAAAACTTTAGCTAGACAAGATCCGTCAACAGCAGTATTTGTTTTTGATATGTTACAATGTTTTCAACTTATTTGAAAATATTAAATTCATTTTACAACAGACAACTTTGGTTCTACAATCTAACTGTCCACAATTTAGCTACTTGTATAGCCAGTTGCTACATTTGAAATGAATCTGTTTCTTCTGTGAATCAATTTGCTTCACGCTTGTGTCGACGTGTCATGGATCTTCCGTCAACCATTCTTCTTTAAGTTCCATCATCTATCGAAGGTTGGAAATCATCATGGCTATGCGGACTCTGTTGACTGCCGCTCCTAAAAGTTCTACACTACTGCATTCAAACCATTCCCTTAAGTTTTTAAGCCAGGATATTCGCTTTCCTCGGATTTTGCCTTGCATAATAAGTTGTAATAATGCGTATTTTTGCCCTCTCATCACATGTCCTAAGTACTCAAGTTTTCGTCTTTTGTTAGTTAATATTATTTCCGCCTGATTTCCTATCCTTCTAGTTACTTCCACGTTTGACATTCTTTGAATCTATGATATTCGTAGGATTCTTCTGTAACACCAAAATTTAGAGGCGCCCAACTTATTCAGATGGACTTGTTTTAGTGTCCACGCTTCCAAGCCATAAAGGAGAGTAGAGAACACGTAACATTGAAGCATTCTCAGGCGTAGTTATAACCTTATATCCCGACAACAAAGAAACCATCAACCATTAAAAGAGTATTATTATGAAGATATTATCTTATGGTCTCTTAATGCAATTTGCTATTTGTTTAGCCACAATGCTACTTTAAAATAAGTTTATGTGACGTTTTGATTTTCACTATAAAAATCGTTCTCAACGATTTGAGAAAATACAAAACAATAATGTTTAATGATTTAATTTAATGATTATGTTTATATAGGGTTAATACAGAATTGCGGTGGCTTAACCTTAGTGTAAATTGTATTGAAAATAACTAGATTTCGGCAAATATGCATATTGCATATTTTGCATATTGTGCATATTTTATGCAAATATTTTATATTTTGGCATATTTGTATAAAAGTTTGCATAAAGTGCATAAAAGTTCAGATTTTTATACTGTATTTGAAAATTTTTAAACATACCAATTTATTTCAATTCTTGTATAAAATTTTGTAGTCATTTTAATCAAGAAATGATCTAAGTACGTAATCTCTACAGGTACAAAACATTTACAATTTCAAAGAAGATCAATTTAAGTAGCCCTCAACATTCTTAGAAAGTCTCGGTCACTGAGGCATTCAGTTATTGGATAATCGCTAAGGGTTCGCTCATTTGCATTTTATGATCTAATCCCCAAATCTATCTACAATTTATTGTATCTTAACAGCAGGTAAACGGCTAATAGTTTTGTTCCTAATTTAGGGATTTTCCAAAATCTCCCAGTTTATTGAATTAGGTACCTAAACATTTCTAATTTGATGCTCAGATTTGTAAATCATTTTTGTTTTGATATTCAAAGCGTAAACACTCGTTGTGCGTAACAAAAAGGAAGATTGTGATTTTATATTTCCTAAAACAACCAGTGCTTCAACTTGGATTAAACCTTATAAAGAGCTGTCTATGGATATGGGAAAAATCTACTGTTCAGTCTGTGGCAAAATTGTAAGTATCTAATATTTTCTATTAAATATCTAATATTTCATACATACAGGGTGTTTCCAAATGACACTTACAACGTTTGACTGTAGATACTTCTCGAAAAATTGAACAAAACGATATAGTTAATGAGGGGTCAAACTTATTTACTTTTCGAGATACAGGGTGTTAAAATTAAAAAAAAATAAATTCTTTTAGTTAATAACAACAATAACTTTAAAACCAATAAACGTATTTACTTGAAATTTAGTACTCGTAGGTTGTTTTTAAATGAAAAATAGCTTCCTTTAGTGAGAAAAAATTGTCCATGGTACAATACAATGGTGTGTATTTAGAAAAATTTTTCACCTTTACTTTTTTTTATGAAGTCAGCTATTCTAAAACACAATTATTTTTATTGTAATTGAATTAACAAAAAAAAAACTTTTGTTGAATTTTAAAATAAGTTATATGATGTACTAATGGTTAATAACAAAAACTAATTTGTGGATTAATACTGCATTTAAAACACTTACCAAGTGTTTTTTTTTCAAACCAGTTATTTGATTAACCAAAAACACCTTGTATATTTTTATATTTTAAAGGTTGGGTTAAAATAAAGGTTTTTATTTTTATTTATAGATAGCATGTGAGAAGAAATTTCAGATAGACCAACATGTGAGAACTGCTTCACACATTGCAAAAAAAGGAAAAATAGGAGGAAAACATCAAACTTCAATGGCTAAATGTTTCCAATCTACTTGAAAAAAATTAGATGAGCAAGAAACTTTTAATGAAGACTTGTGTCGCGCATTAGTGTCTGCAAACATACCGCTTTCAAAATTAGCAAATGTAAATTTTAGTTCGTTTCTAAAAAAATATTGCAAACTTAATGTTCCAAGTGATCGGTCTCTAAGAAGAAATAATGTGAACGGACTATACTTATCGGTGTTAATTAATATTAAGGAAGAAATTGCAGATAATTATTTTTACATATCTGTAGACGAAACCACTGATTGCTCAGGAAAGTATATTGCTCATTTATTGATTGGTGTTCTTAAAGAAGATACCTTACCAAAATCTCATCTTATTTCATGCCAGCAACTTGAGAAAACAAATGCTTTAATAATTTCGCGTTTTATACAAGAAACATTAGCAACTTTTTTTCTTCCGACAACTATTTCTTCTAATAAATTACTGCTTATTTTATCGGATGCTGCTCCTCATATGGTGAAAGCAGGACAAAATTTAAAAATATTTTTCCCAGATTTAATACATGTTACTTGTGTAGCGCATGGATTAAACAGAGTTGCAGAGGAAATAGGAAAAAAGTTTCCTCTTGTAAATACCATGATATCCAGTGTCAAAAAAGTATTTCTTAAATCTCCTATAAGAATTCAACTTTATAAAGAAATGCTACCTAACATTCCTCTTCCACCACAACCTATTTTAACGCGATGGGGAACATGGTTAGAAGCAGCTAATTTTTATGCAGATCATTTTGTTAAAATAAAGAACATAATTGATACGTTAACAGATGAAAGTTCCCAATCTCTTTTGGATTCTAAACAAACTTTTCAGAGTAACTTGCTTCAACAAGAACTTTCATTTATAAAATCAAATTTTAGTTTTGTTCAAAAAACAATTACTCAGTTAAAATCACCAAAACTGTCATTGTTCGAAAGTACAGCATTAATAAAAGAATTTGCGTCATGTTGTCGGAACGTTAGAGGTAATATTGGAAAAGATATTTTAAAAAAATTTGAAGCTACTATGGAAAAAAATAAAGGTTACCATATTCTTTCTGAAGTAGTCAGTGTTCTAGCTGGAAATATTTCGGAAACAATTAATTTAGAACCAAATGTTTTGGTTAGTTTGAAAAATGCTCCCGTTACATCATTTGATGTTGAACGAAGTTTTTCCATATATAAATATATGTACTCAGACAGAAGCCACAAGTTTTTGTTAGAAAATTTTGAACACCACTTTTATTTTCATTAATTGTTACCATAATTCTAAATAAGTTTATTCATACTTAAAAATGATGTAGTTACTTAAAATAAATGTAAATCTTAATGAATAGTAGGAAATATTTAGTTATGTACACTTTTTTTTTTAATAAAATTGTTACTATTTTACGATTTTTTTATTTATTTGTATGCATATTTTGTAAAATATTTGCATATTTTCGGGTAAACACGTGCATATTTATGCGCATATTTTCTACATTTTTATTTGCATATTTGCCGAAGTCTAAAAATAACATTGTTAAATAACAGTTGACGTTTCCATTTCTTCTTCAGAAATCGTATTCAAAAAAGAGTTATATTTTAAAAAGTTACGGGTAAATATTTAAATATATAACCAAAAAGTTTGTTGTAGGTTATGTCTTTCAAAATAATGGTTGACCCACTTAGCCTCAATCTTGTAGGCAAAACCAATCTTTTGGTTGATAAAATATATGATGGTTGTATTTTTACCCTCTGAGTATCAAATTCTGACTGTTTATGTGTGTTTTATTTGTGTGTATAAAGTGTTTTTAATTTAGATTATACGTTTGTGTATTGTGTATTGTGTATATATTTTGTATAATTATGTCTGCGACTTGCTTTAATTCGCTTGTATTGGTATGTTCTTGTTGTTGACTTCTTCTTTTAGTAGGCAACCAAAGGCTGTTACATTCTGCATACAAACAGAGTAATAGGGAAATGAAGACCTTGTGATTACTTCTTATTTCTTCTTTCTTATTGGCCTCTCCTTCTTGAAGAGTGATGAGCGAGACACATCCGCGTTTAAAATGTCATGTGTTATCAACATAATGTCATGCGTAAATAAAAAAATACAATTTATAACGCATGTTACCAATAGATTCTGTCCTGCAGGTCTTAATGCATTTTGTTTAACAAAAAATTACAAGTTAACATGCCGATACTTTCTAACTTTATTTTACTATGAACTCTCATTAACTTTTACTTGTTTTTTAGATATCAAATACGATTATTTTCAAAGATACATTATTAAATTAAAACTCCTTTTTATTTACTAAATAAAAAAATTCTTTGTTAACAATTATGTCAGATTAAAAGTATATTACTATGGTTTTAAACTGGAAGGGCAAGAAAATAAGTTTAATAAAATATATATGCATACACGTTTAACTAGTCAATGAAATTAATGAAATAAAACGTCTCACTATATATCGATTAACAGAAATTACCAGAATCATTTAAAACCCTCGAGGAACAATGAAGTTTGTTAGAGCAAACTAATTACGTAATTATTCGAAAAACTCCTCTAACAACTACCAACTTTCAGAGTTGAGCTAGTTTTGTTTGGCCTTATTGAATAATTCTCCAGATACTCGCTTTTGACTAAAAAATTTAGTGGTAAGTTTTAAATTCAAGCTTTTTTGTTAGACTTAAGTTTAGGATTGTTCGCTTTTCCTTGCTGTCGAAGAAACACGATATATTTACTAATGATATCTTGGCTATATGTAGCGTATTTTTCTTAGAGCAAATAAGTAAGCCAGTAATAGCTATTCTATTTCAGGACAACTTAATCCAAAATTTTGTATAAAATTAAAATTTTTGAAATTGCCCTGAAATCTTGTGTTATTTTTCCATTTCATCGAAAAATCAGTTGCTAAATTAGTGGCGCCAGGTAGCGTATTATCTTCTTCATTCATAGTTCTTGTCACCAATTAAGTCATCCGAGTCAATATCTGATCCTGATTTTTCAAAATCTAATTAAATTTTATTTCTTACTATCTGCCTGAAAGGACGGGATGGGCCAAGTGTCAAAGAACTAGATGGATCAGTTTTTAAAACATTAAAAGAATGGGATGTACCAGAACCGCTAAGTGTACAGACTAACATATTGTCTCCGGCGTCGCTATCCTTCCAATGTCAGATACTTTAGCCATATCACCTGTAATGCCATGAATAAACTTATACAGTTGATCAGTAGATAGCCGTTTCAGTTCCTCGATCGTTTAAAACTGACGGTTTTAATTATTCCTACTCTAATGCAGCGTGACAATGATTGTTGACATCACACTACCTACTTACAGAGGTGTTAAAAAGTCCTGCATCAATTTACCAAATACATGAAAATAGAAGTTTAAGGCATTTACTTTAAATATTTTTTAACCATTTACTATCTACATTAAACAAGCACTTAAACACAATATTATAAAACACAGCAAAAATTTTTATTAATAAAAAAAAATGTAGTGCGGAAAATTTTTTATTCAATATTACAAAAATTAGGCTATTTACATCAAGACGATATTGTACATCACATTGAAGTAATTTAAACTAATTCTAATATTAATTGGCCAGCCCTTGTTTTTAATATCTCGTTCACATCTTTTGAGCATGGACTTTATTAATTTTTGCAGTTCCTCCATGGAAATACAGTGATGCCAAGCGTAGATTAGAGATACGATTGATTTCATTTTATTCGTGGGTTTGCTTTTGGAAATAATGTTTGATATTATTAATATGCTTTCCATCCAAGCTTTAACCAATTTTGCTTTATGGCAAGGAGCATTATCATCGTGAAAAATAATTTTTTTTTGCCAAACAGGCCTTTCCACTACGCAGCATTGTATTCTGTAGTACCTCAATGTATTTGGTAGCATTCATCATCCCAGAGACAACGTGTAAGCGACCAACTCTTCGAGCGGACATGCAACCCCATATCATAACTGAGGTTGGATGTTTCATTGTGGGAAGAACACATTTTGCAGAAAATTCTTCAATAATAAATCTTCTGACATAGGCATTTCCAGTATGATTATTAATATTGAAAGGGGATTCAACACTAAACAGTATACTCTGCCACTGCTCTGCTGTCCAGATTCGATGTTCCTTGGCCCATTTCAAACGGTGCAATCTTTGCTTTTATGAAAACAGTGGTTCCTTCCGTGCCTTACATCCTCTAAGTCCAAAAATAAGCAGTATTTTTCTCACAGTGGAAGTGCACACGTTTACACCTGTAGATTCAGACCACAGCTTCGTCAATTGAGTGGAATTAAGGCTTCTATCTGCCAAACTTGTTCTTCTTATGCAGCTTCATCCTGAGCAGAAGTTTTCTTTGGTCGGTCACTACGCGGTCTGTCGTCAATTTTTCTTTATTCAGCATACTTCTTAATGACTCTAATTACTGTAGATTGATTACAGTTTACTGCGGATGCTATTTCGCGACTAGATTTGTCGTTTTTATTGTGAAAAATAATTTCAAAATGCTTTTCGTCCGATAATTTAGTTTGTTTGGTCTGGGTAGACATTTTGACTTTTTTATTAAAAATCAAAGAGCGAATAAATGTGTTAGGGTAACTACAGTGTTTATATAGTCAAAATATGTGGCAAATTTGTCATTAAGATTCAATTTAATAGTCCTTTAACGACTTAATAATCACCTCATAATTTTCTCGGTTTATGGGAAATCCCTTCAATTAAATTATTTTAATCTTTTCTGCAGAATTTTAAGCTAGTAATTAAAAAACACTAGTAAGTATACCCATAATGCTAATTACAAGCACAAACTTAAAATGAATTAGCGAAAATATACAAAAAACTTGTGTTAAAGCTCAAAAACTATAAGGCGCTTAGGTGATGCAGGACTTTTTAACACCACTGTACTCCTATGTTTGATTTGTTGTTTGAAGAATCTTGAGAAAAAGCAAAAAATATTTAGTTGTCAACAGTTTTCGATTATCAACCAATTAATTAAATAGTAATTAATATAAAATATATAATTAAGCCTCAAAAATAATTCCATACATTATAAAACAATTAAAATAGAAAAGTAAATTTCATATTTAAAATAAAAAAAAATAAAAGAATTTCGGTAAATTGAGATTATACTCCCAAAATAACTGCTTGTTCTAATATATAATTGTTAGGGATCGTAGAAAACCATCTTTTTCTAGGAGATTTCTTACCAGACAACTTATACAACCATATTTATATATAAATATAAATAAGTAAAAAAGAAAATTTAAATTTACCCTTTTTTCAATTGTTTTCTAGCATGCACATTAATCTTTTCGGAAAAAATAATATTTTTTGGGGATCTGAATAATCTGTTTTAGTCGTTGAATAGTGACAATTTATTATTCAATAGCAATTATTATAATTCTATTTTTTTTTTTTAATTTACGTCTAGAAAATATACAGATACCTTAGTAGATGAAACGGAGCGTTCAAACTTTCTAGTTTCCTTTTACTCATCCAACCGCCCATTCCCATTTCTGACCGGAACGGCAGTAACGATCCTGCTAACATTTAATTCGAACCAAATTGTCAGTCGAAATTTGAATCAGTTGGCTTTGGCTAAATTATATCGATTGTTCAACCTGCGGAAATTCCATTTTAAGTTAGTAAAGTTAACGAGTTTGATATTTCTTGATTCTAATCATCTAAGAGAGCAGGTGGATGTCTTTTATAGTACAGGCGCTCCAAAAGAATTGAATGAAGAATTCGCTTTCATCTTATTCTAAATGGGAGGATAGTTAAAATAAAATAAACGAAGTTGAATAAGAAATTTAATTAACACATTTTAATCACGACTTTCAATTTAAAATTAAAAAACATCCAATAAAAATTTTCAGATTTAGATTTCTTCGACTAAACGTCTAACAAATGAGCAAGTATTGAACCTCATGTAGAAATCACGTGAACTAATATTTACCATCCAGAAGAAATAATTAGAATATTTTGGTCATTCAATGAGAGGAGAAAGATACACCCTACTTCAGCTGATCGTGCAGGGTAAAATAGAAGGAAAGAGACAGAGATGAATACGAAGAATCTCGTGGTTAAGAAATCTTCGTGTTTTGGTTTGGCTGCACCTCCACTGAGTTGTTCAGGACGGCAGCATCAAAAATTAGAATAGCTTGTAATATTTGTATAGCTGAAATAGCTGTAATAAGAAGAATAAAAATTATTTGCTTAGGTCAAATAAGTTTTGGCTTGGTTCTACCTAATTTTTAATTCCCTCAAAATCCACTGAATGCACTAATGCATAAAAGTCTTAAACTGGTTTAGCAAAGCCAGAGTGGCTCAACCTGTTAGATTTGCCTATTAAGATCGGAAGACAAGTGAGACTAGATAGGGAGTGCAAGTACATGCACTCATTAAGTATATACTTGTATTTATCCATTGGAAATTGAAATTGTCGTAAAATGTAATTTTCGTTACAATTAATTGTGATTTATTCCTATATAAAATAACATTTAGCAAATATTACTGATGGCATGATAGAACAGACGATTTAAAACATATGAAATTATTCGTGGATTTACTGGATGTCTTGTGATGGGTAGCTCTTTCGGGGCGACAGACTCAGTAAAACACAGGTTTGAAATAAAAATAAATCTATTAAGTATATATATATACAATAAATAAAAAAAACTAAAAAAAGAAATTCTACGTTGTATATTTATAAAACAAAAATAAAATGAATTCTACGTTTCCGTCTGGGTCCCGCGATGAATGAATATTCCCCCGGCAAACGTCTATAAAAGAAAAGAAACTAATTAGTACTACTAATATACTCGCTTTCGCTTCAATTCAGAGAAAGCTCCGTATATGCTCGCAAACAAAATATTTAGCTGTGCAGACCCACGGCAATGTTCAATACACAATGCCGACGGGTTCCGCTTGGCTAAGGACAGAGTATGATCCTCAATACGGAAATCTCTGTCCCGGTTGGTTCTGTGCAGATCCACGGTAATGCTCAATACGCAATACCGATGGGTTCCGCTTGATTAGGGACAGAGTATGATCCTCAATACGGAACTATCTCTGTCCAGAATGTCTCGCTGGTTCACTACACCGGCGAGTCAGGGAGCCTAGAGCGCTAGCTACAAGACTGTCTAATTCCGCTATTTACACGCCTTAAATAGCCGTTTGAATCTCACTACGAAGTCACGTCGTAGAAGTGGATGCGCAAATACTGACACTCCCACGGTTCGAACTGTTAAACGATCAAAGCATCGTTACACCCCCTTCTCTTTGAAAAAAAAAAAGTAACATACCTTTTTTTTTGTGTAGATGGTGTCTACAGCCTCGTGATGCCATCTATCCCTCTCGGTATCTTTATTACAATCTTCCTCCCCATGGTTTTAAATCTTTTACGTGCGCCGTCATCTGCTTGCGGCTACTACTATCGGCCAATTTCAGTTTTACTATTACTGGTGATATCACTGACGTTACTATGTATGGTCCTGAGTACTTCGGCGCTAGTTTGCTGGTGAAAGCTGCACTAGCCGATGATAGATGGTGTTCCTTTTTCATGACTCGATCTCCTGGGTGTGGCTGCCAGTCTCTTCGTCTTAGATCGTAATGTTTCTTCTGGTCCTCGAAAGCGTGTTCCATGTGCACTTTCGCTAGATCTCTTAACGCTTCTAACTTGTTTAAGTTTTCTGCATACCCCTGTATATCTTGTCCATTTGTCGCCTCTGTTGTGTCTAATTCCCTTCCGAAATTAAGAAGCGCTGGTGAAAATCCTGTTGAATCGTGTCTTGACGAATTTATGGCGTAGCAGAATTCTGGTATGAATTTGTCCCAGTCTTTATGGTTATCCTCCACGTAAGTAGCTATCATCGTTTTCAGTACTTTGTTCGTTCGTTCTACTGGATTGCATTGAGGTGAGTACGGCGGTGTTAGAATGTGATTTATGTTATAGGATTTTAGGAACGCCTTAAAACTTCCGCTTGTAAATTGCGCGCCGTTGTCCGAGATGATTTCCTTCGGGATACCGAATTGCATGACTACTTTAGATCGTAGAGTGTCGATGATTGAGTTCGTAGATGCTGCTCTTATTGGCTGGGCGACGACCCATTTGGTAAACCGGTCTTGCACGACTATTAAGAAAATGTTTCCTTTTGCAGATCTTGGGAATGGTCCCATTAAATCAACTGAGACAGTATGCCAAGGCTTTTCTACAGTGGACGGTTGCATTTTCCCGGCTGGTTGCATTTGAGACGGTTTATATTGGAGGCACTTCGTACAGGCTCTAACGTAGTCTGCAATTTGTTTAAACATCTTAGGCCAATAGTACTTTTGCGCTATTCGGCAAATTGTTTTTGCAATTCCTAAGTGGCCTGCTGTGGTCGAGTCATGATTTTCCTCCAAAATATCTTTCCTTTTATATCTTGGTACGCATAATTTCCATGGGTTATTAAACTCTGGGTCGGCTAAATTACGGCTGCTCCAAACGTGTTTATATAATTTCCCGTTTGATATTTGTAAATCTGGGAAATCGTCTGGGTTCTGGAGTACCTTCCTATATAGATTATCGTACCAACTGCATGATTCCAGTTCTGATGCTAATAATTCCGACTCTGGTTCTTCGCTCTGGTTTTCTTGTGGTTGTCGTGACAAAGCATCTGCTACCTTGTTGAGGACTCCCTTTCTATATATTACCTCGAAATCGTACTGTTGCAGTTCTAAACTCCACCTGGCTAACCGACCTGACGGGTTTTTAAGGTTCTTCAGCCATTTGAGGGACTGATGGTCTGATATGACCTTAAAATTGTATCCTTCTATATACGGCCTCATTTGCTTTATCCCGTACACGATGGATAGACATTCTTTTTCCGTTGTGGAATATTTTGTCTCGGCTGGTGTGAGGGTTCGACTAGCATATGCAATTACTTTATCCTGGCCGTCGTATTTCTGTGTTAGTGCAACTCCAAGTCCACAGTTCGACGCATCTGTTTGCAGGTAAAATGTTTTCGAAAAATCGGGGCATGCTAATACTGGGGCCGATGTAAGTTTTGATTTTAGCTCTTCAAACGCGTTTTCCTGCTTATCGGTCCATTTCCATCTTATCTTCTTCTTCAGAAGCATGTTTAGCGGTCCTGCTATTGTCGAATAGTTCTCTATGAATCGGCGGTACCATGATGTTATTCCTAGGAACCGGCGGAGTTGACGCACGTTTCTCGGTGCTGTAAGTCCGGTTATAGCGTTGGTTTTCTCCGGGTCAGTTTTTATTCCTTCTGCTCCAACCACATGTCCTAAGTATCTGAGTTCTGACTGGCAAAACGTGCATTTCTCGAAGTTCAGTTGTAATCTGGCTTCTTTCAGTCTTCGGAAAACTTCATGTAGGTGATTTAAATGCTCTTGGAGCGTTTTAGATATTACTACGATATCATCCAAGTAGGCAAACGCGAACTCCATATCGGGAGGTATTACCTTATCCAGTAGGCGTTGGAAAGTGGCTCCTGCGGAATGCAGTCCGAATGGGGTGGTTTTGAACTGAAAATGGCCTTTTCCGGGTACGCTGAATGCTGTTAATGGGCGGCTTGTTTCTTCTAGGGGTATTTGAAAATATCCCTGTTTCAAATCGAGGGTCGATATAAAATTTGCTTCCTTAAGTCTATCCAGAATTTCCGATATTCTGGGTAACGGATATGCGTCCTTATCTGATAGTTCGTTGACTTTTCTAAAGTCAATGCAAAATCTGTACGAGTTATCCTTTTTCCTAACTAGTACAATCGGTGAACTCCAACCACTTGTGGAGGGTTCGATGGTTCCTTCTTTTAACATCTTGTCCACTTCTTGGTTGATGATCTGTAGCATTGCGGGATTGTGCCGCCTATAAGGCTGCTTGACTGGATCGCACTTTTTTTTCAATTTTATTTCGTGTCTTATTAAGTTGGTGGGTCCTGTTATGTTCTCAAACTCCCTTAGTTCTTTTCTTAGGAACCTTTCTAAATCCGTATTTTGAGTGGAGTCTTTTAAAGTGTTACATGTCTCTTCTTGATGTTGTATGTATTGTTTGGTCGTATGTTTATCGAATTTAAGTTCGATAGAATGGTTCCTGAGGAATTCCACTCCTAGTAATGCATCTTCCGTCAACCCTGGCATTACTATGAATGTTTGTCGGGTTTGTAACTTATCGATCTCGCATTCAATTGTCAACTTCTGGTTAAGCTCAATTGACGCTCCATTTGCTAGTCTTGTTCTCCCGCTGTAGCTATCTAGAGAGTCCTTGTATATCTGAGCTATTCTATCCCCGACGTAATTTTTAGTAGTTCCTGTGTCGATGAGCGCTCTGTATGTTCTTTGCCCTATTTTTAGTGATGCGAACAGTCGAATGTCATTGCTTGCTGGCTGTGTAACGGCGAAAACGAATGGAGTCGAATCTTGTTTTACAGACTGGGACGACTCCTTGTTTCTCCAGTCTGTAATTCGTTTCCCTGACGCCTGAAACAGCAGTCGCTGCTGTAAACTCCTTCTCTGCCGCAACGCGAACAAAACTTTTTCCATGGGTTTTTGCAGTTTTTACGGCTGTGACCTGGCATCTTGCATCTAAAGCATGCCGTTTTCGCATCGTACTCTTCTTGGTCCGTGCGTCTCCAGTTTCCACGGCAAATCTGATTTGCTCGGGTCTTTTCGTCTTCTAGAGCTTCGTATTCTTGGGCTAAATCCTGTAATTCGGCTAAGTTTCCGAAATCCCGGCGGCGAGCATAAAGCTTATATTCTGGTAACAAATTTTTGTATATCCTTTCGAGTTCTTGGTTTTTAGAAAAAGATCCTTCTCGTCTGATTAATGTTTGAATCTCCGTGATATATCTATCTACTGGTTCGTTCTGTCTCTGTTTTCTGTTTCGGATTTCCTCTTCTAGTTGTAGCAAATATCCCCTGGGGTAGAAAGCTTTTTTAAAATCTTCGCTGAAATCTGTCCATGACTTCCAATTTTTGTTATTGTTTCTGTACCATAACAAGGCGTGGTCTCCTAATAATTCTG
This sequence comes from Diabrotica undecimpunctata, assembly GCF_040954645.1. Lineage (NCBI taxonomy): Eukaryota > Metazoa > Arthropoda > Insecta > Coleoptera > Chrysomelidae > Diabrotica > Diabrotica undecimpunctata. The sequence goes on along the minus strand of NC_092808.1, from coordinate 36,739,229 downwards.
GTAATGCTCTTAGTAGATCTTGTTTATCGATCTCGTAGGCCAAGCTTAATTCGTCTATCCTCTCTAAGAATTCTATTGCATCCGAATGTTTCTTGTCGAAGTGTGTGTTCCACTTTCGTACTTGATTTAGCAATTCTGGTTGCCCCATTTGTTTCGTTATTGCTAATTCCTGTAATTGTCTTCGGATGCCCGAAATTTCCTGGGCCAGTGTGTCGGATTCTGTTCCCTTGGAAGTTTTTTCTTTTGGGATTGTTCCTGTAGCTTCCTCGCGATTTTTAAAATAGGTTCTGAGTCGTGCTCTCAATTCGTCGACGGTTCCCTTGGGATCTAAGCCGTATTTTTCGGCCTCGCTCTGCAATTCCTCTTTGCAAAGTCGGTTTATCCACGACGTACCTGTTACTGAGTCTGTGTCTTTATCTGTCGGCATTTTATTAATTTTTGCTCGGGCGCCAGTTTGTGATGGGTAGCTCTTTCGGGGCGACAGACTCAGTAAAACACAGGTTTGAAATAAAAATAAATCTATTAAGTATATATATATATACAATAAATAAAAAAAACTAAAAAAAGAAATTCTACGTTGTATATTTATAAAACAAAAATAAAATGAATTCTACGTTTCCGTCTGGGTCCCGCGATGAATGAATATTCCCCGGCAAACGTCTATAAAAGAAAAGAAACTAATTAGTACTACTAATATACTCGCTTTCGCTTCAATTCAGAGAAAGCTCCGTATATGCTCGCAAACAAAATATTTAGCTGTGCAGACCCACGGCAATGTTCAATACACAATGCCGACGGGTTCCGCTTGGCTAAGGACAGAGTATGATCCTCAATACGGAAATCTCTGTCCCGGTTGGTTCTGTGCAGATCCACGGTAATGCTCAATACGCAATACCGATGGGTTCCGCTTGATTAGGGACAGAGTATGATCCTCAATACGGAACTATCTCTGTCCAGAATGTCTCGCTGGTTCACTACACCGGCGAGTCAGGGAGCCTAGAGCGCTAGCTACAAGACTGTCTAATTCCGCTATTTACACGCCTTAAATAGCCGTTTGAATCCCACTACGAAGTCACGTCGTAGAAGTGGATGCGCAAATACTGACACTCCCACGGTTCGAACTGTTAAACGATCAAAGCATCGTTACAGTCTGACATCAACTGCTTCCAGCTTTTCGCTTAGAATTGCCATAGATAAAAATAACGAACAGATCATACGTATATAAATTTTTGTAAATGTTTTTATTAAAGATTGTACAAGTTAAACAGTGGCAGTTTTTTACAAGAATATCCTAGCTAAAAACCATATTATTTATTAGTAATAACATTATTTGTATTTTAATAACGGACAATCTAGTTATACACTACCTCTTAAAATGTTTTAACCAGATACTTAAGATTTTGAGTCATCCATAGTTGGAGAGGTTCATTTTTCCTTTTTTTTTGTATATATAAACACAAACTAAAGTCTAGCAAATATTAAACAAAACTATAAATCAAAAATCACACGTCGTAAGTCGTCAAATGTAGCCAAAATCAAGTGCTCCTTATGAATTTTAGGACATTTTGAATTCGATCATTGGCGGCGTGTAAGAAAATCCTTGCGATCACTTAACATTTTAACAGTAGAATAATATATTTTTGCTGATAATAATAAAAATAGTACATTAGATCTAAATTATAAAATAAGTTCTCATTCACGTTAATAATGTTTCGACTAAGCGGCTGAGGGGAAGTCGATTACATACCTAAAAATGTAAGATACATAAATTATTATATTTTTTTATTTCAGAAGGATATTCAATTATTTATTCTATCAATAGAAAAAGTACTGGCAACCGCAGATGCTTGTTTTGATCTATATGTACATAATGTCTTTTAAAAACATGTTAAAATTTGTTTATTTGAAAGAAGTTATATATCGACAACAAGTTATACATGTATTGTGTTGACAGTAGTAAACAGAACGAAACCCAATTATCAAGATTCGAAGTTTATTATATAAAAGTTCTCTTAAGTTTCAAATAACCGAGTTAGTTTATAAAAGTTTATGTGATAGCGGAATTAATCAATGTCCTGACATTTTGCCGAAATGTGTATATACAGCAAAATAAAGAAACAACAGCAACAACATTAATCAGTACATTGCAACTACGCAACAAAGCACATACTTTCATTTTACAAGCGTCATTAAAATACTGAAAATTTGGCCAAATGAAGAATTGGAATACATTTCACGCTGTAAATGCCTAACTTGCATGGTATGAAACAGGAATGATAACATAGCCCAACAAAATGAAAAAATTTGCTGCTTGAAAAATGACGATTTTTAAATATTTTTGATGCTGTGATTTCAAAAAAGCCGTATTTTTTTCGTAATTTTTTTAATCGATTGTATAATTTTAACTTGGCTCAGCAAGATATACACAAAGGCACCCGGAAATCACCAAGACAGATTTACATGTTTTTGTAGACTCTATTCGCTAATTGTAGAATATTCGCTTGCAATTAGATTCATCAGAACTAATAATATATTTTGCTTATATTAGTATTTACATTTAATAATTTTCATAGATTAATATATCTATTTAAGGGAGATTATCATTATATATATATTTAGGGATTCTACAGTATTCACTGCCTTCCCTCGCTCAACCGTTTCCATCTCTCTCGGTTGTTCCATTCTCCATCGTTTAGGCCTCTCTTACTCATGGCGTCGTCTACTTCGTTCCTCCAGGATTTTCGGGGTCGTCCTCTTTTCCTCCTTCCTATGGGGCTCAATTCGGTTATTCTCTTTATCCATCTGCTGTCGCTAGTTCTTCTTACATGTCCATACCTATCATTACTTTTACTGGATTACTTAGATTATCATTACTTTTACTATTACTGCTGTTGTCACCTGGTAGCGTAATCACTACGGGTTTGATTATAGTATCAACATGAACATCTAACACCCACATTCGTTTTTCGACCCATACATACGAAATAGCGTTCTGCCATGCTAATGATGTAAACTCATCAAGAGCAGTATTTAGCAAACGCTTTACATCTTCAATTTTAAAAGTTACATTGACATTCCACATAACTCTTTGTTATCTCTTTGTACGAATTATTCCATCCAATACGTAATCGATGTGATTAAGGTGATGTTGTTTGATTTAACACATCAACCCTACCCTAACTGCATTCTCATATTACGAAATATTTTTTCCTGGGGCCGTTTTTGCATTTCAACCTTTCGGCTGTTTGAAGTGGGAACTTGTTAACTCCGGCGACTATCGTAGACTATAGTCTGCGAATAGACTTCGAAATTATCTGCATCCATATCCTCATAGTAATTTCCGTTTTTTTTTTAATTATATCACTGTCTTTTAGAAAGCCCCTATCACTTCCAATTTGGTTCACCATGAGTCCCTGTCCTTTACCTCAGTAAAGTCAGTTCTCAGAATCCTTTAGATAGACCTTCAACAAAAGCTTGCCGACTACTTGTTATAGTAGTTTCAGTTCACACATTTTTAACAGTATGTCCAACATTTACCCAAGTTTTATCTAAATAATAATCTTTTCCATTTTATTCACGAAATTCTGACATTTTATGCAGATAGTTGCGATGGCATGTAATGATTTAAAGTTTCTCTATCAACACTGAATTCCTGTTGTACTTAGCATAAGTAAATTCTAATTTATGTAACAGCTTACGCAAAGTTTCACGACATTTGGTGAATTACTTCATTAGATATTATTGCAAAAAAGATTTTGGCTAAAGTAGGAATTTCCTTATTAAAATAAAAAGAATGACCCATACGTCTTATTTCTGAATTTTATCAATATGTTATTAAATTCAATTGGTTTTTGATCTCGTAGATGTGTCTGTAGGATCTGAAATTCATCCGAGCGTTGTTCTTGAGGGGCAATCCTGTAAATAGTCTCAAAACTCCTGTCATATATTCACAATTACTTATTGACTCCGCCTGAGACAATGTTTTTCTCAAATACTCGTACACATTGGACACTATTCTTTTAACTTCAAGTCCTAACTGTTTGCGAGAAATTTTAACAGCAATATATCGTTAAACACAAAGGCACCTGTATACTTCTAACACACAATGTACTTATAACTATGAGAAAATTAAATATATACTGACTATAAACGCACCCTTTCTCCGCTACTGACACGCTTTCTGGTAACATTCTTAGCGAAGACTATAGTACCTTTTAGTAGGACAATTTTTAATTAAAGGTGACTAATCTACAAATTGAACTAAATGGTAGCGGCAACTATGTAAAATGTCAGCAGTAAATTCTTACCGGGATCATTTTTATTATGTATGCTTCTCCCATGTAGATAAGTGAATAAGTAAGGTAGTCCCAGAAAATTTGCCCCCGTAACAATATAAATTGGTGCAATTCACTAGTGTATAGTGAGACAAGTTTATTGAATAGTTTAAAAGATCGGAAATTTATCAATATTTTGCTGGTCTATGTATATTTACGTTCTTAGAAAGAATGGGAATGAGAGAAATATAATATTTTAGTTTATTCGTTCCACATTTTCTATGCGCATAGGCGTAGTGTGTTCTATTTCTTGGGAATATATTTATTAAATAGACTTTATTATTAACTTTAAAATAGTTTTGAGGTAAGTAAAGTAAATTTGAGGAAAGTTTATTCTTTATATAGTATTAACCCATTAACAGCCGCTCAATATACAAAGAGAAATTTAACAATTAATTTATTAGATTGGATTAAAAACACATAAATTAAGACTAATTTACAATTAAAAAGATTTTTTTCTCATTTTTAAGGAAAACAGTACAATTTTTTATAAAGGAACATTTTGTATCTTAAATGTAAAATAAATTTTAAGGTGAAAATTTTCGAAACATTCGAGGTGTAGATGCATTCTACACCTTTTACATAAATAAATAGTATTACTTTTGCACATCTTACATTGTTGCACTATCGTCTCTTTTTGTAATGTGACCAATATTGTCGAAAATCTGGTTTCATCTGGTAAAACAAATTTAGATTGACGTCCATGTATTAAGTTTGACACTGATGTAGCGGTTTCTTGACTTATATAAATTATAAATATAGATATATGTCGGCTCATGCTTTCTCTTATAATGTGCAATTCTTTATCCTCATCCTTTGACCAATGCATATAAACTTGAAGCAGATTGTGAACCAGATAAGATACATATGCAAATATTTTTTTTTAAATCTGTTATTCATTTCAAAATCGTGACGGTTATTCTGCGATGCATAAATATTTGTAAAATATAGAATTCTCTCAATTACTTGTTTATGAAAAAAGTGTAAAAAGTTTCAATATATGACTTGCTTCCATGGTGACGGTTATTCTGCGATGCATAAATATTTGTAAAATATAGAATGCTCTCAATTACTTGTTTATGAAAAAAGAGTAAAAAGTTTCAATATACGACTTGCTTCCATGGTTGGCTTTTATATTGTCTAAATATTAATCAGACTGATGTTGAATTACTACTGAGTACGAAGGAGTATCTGTTGTTACAACTTGAGACAAATTTGGATTTACCATTTTTGCCTGTTTTTTTCTTTGGACGTTTTATCTGTGGTTCAGAGGAATATCATAATCAGAATCGTCAGAATTCCCAATCACTTGTATTTCATATGTACCTGCAATATCCGATTTGATTAATTCTTCACAAATAATATTATCATCAATGTCTTCTACATCAGAAACTTTCTAATCTAATGAAAACCAAAGTTTTCTATTTTTTGAAGTTCTGTATTAGGTACTCTCTAATAAGAATAAAATTTTACTTTAATTTGTTAGACAACTATAAGATACCTGTCAAAAGACATATGATAATTTAATAATTATATCGGTCTTAGATTTAATTTTTACGTAATTACTTATGTGTAAAATAAATATTTAAAATTTTTTTGGTACGGCTCTGCAAAATTGATAAGTGAAATATGATTTCGTTGAAAAATTATCGTTAAGAGCTTCGTTAAGTGCGATGTTGCCAAGTAATCACCTTCAATTAAATATTATTTTAGTGTAGACATCTTTATTATGTCTAGAAGAAATTCTCTGTTACGTACAGAATAATTTATTAAAGCAGAATCGGAACCATATTATGGAAATATTTATCTAAAAGAAAGATGGATTATGGATGCCTCGTCAAATCCTCTAGATTTTGTTTTTTTAAAGTTATTGATTATTTTAAATAAATTTGTTTCAGTAACTGGACTATAAAAAAGATCGGCACAGTATATTATTTAATAGCGTACATTTATCACTTGTATTTGGAACTATCGATAAGACTGAGCTAATGAGAAAATCCGTAAAAATATTACCTATATCTGTTTTATTCTCACACCGCTCACCATTATGTTCAAGTTATTCTGAAAGGACGTGTTTTTTTGTTCTGTCTGAATCTTTTGTTAATAAATCGCCAACATGTTTTCGTTTTATTTTGAGATTTATGGATTATAATTGTCACATTTTTTCTTTTGCACTGTATTTTAAAATTTATAAATTATTTTTCCTAATTTCTTCTATTTTAAAAGTTTTTTTGTGTAAAATTTTAATATTTCGGATATGGGGAATATCTATTTTGTGAACTTTGGGTAGGCCATATATTCGAGGTGTTCTGGAAGACTTTTCACGAGAAATGAGAGATTGTTTTATATCAATAAAACCTCTCTTCCTATTGACATAAAACAATCTCTAATTCCTTTTGAAAAGTCTTCCAGAATACCTCGAATATATGGCCTACCCAAAATTTACAAACCCAATATTTCTCTACATTCCATTGTCAGTGCATACAACCATTGTCCAAGTACTTGGCCAACTCTAAACTCTCGCCGAAAACGCCTCTCTCATCCTTCGTCAAAAATTCTTTTCATTTAATCGAACTTCTTAAACAATACCTTATCTCACCGTCAGACATTCTAGTAAGTTTCGCTATTGTTTTACTCTTTACAAACATTCATATAGACAAAACTCTAAACATTCTAAAAACTAAATACAGTACTTAGCAAGACCACTTACCCCTCATTAAATATTGTTTGTCCAACACTTATTTTATCTTTCAAAAACCAATTTTTAAGACAAATAAATGATGCCCAAAATGGGCTTCTTTGCCCATTTGGGGCATCAATTTGGGACCCTTTGGATCAATTTAATTTTACTACCCAAGACGACCGGTTTCGCTTTCTAAAATTTGCAAAGCATCATCAGGTCAGTGGTACAAAGTAAATTAAATGCTGAAATTATAAAAAGCCCATATTAGGGTGCTGTCTTATAAGGATATAGATCAAAAAGGTTATAGATCACAAAAGTTTTAGTAATTATGCCAATATTACATGTCTGTATGCATAAAATTGCTTTAACAGACAAATTAACAACCCACAAATTGGTAAGAGAAAAAAATTTGTTGAATTGTAATAAATTAGAAATAAACAAAATACAACTTACATTCCGGTACAAGAGTTTTTATATAGTGATTGGTGATAGATAGTTCAAACTATCCCGTATTACTGATATGAGTGATCTTCGGTCAATGTTGTAACTGTTTGACAACTTAGGAGGAAGTTTCTTGAGGAGAGGGATGTTAACAGATGATATAGGAGTAGGTATATGTTATTGTTTGTTGAAAGAAAAAGTGATGTTTTATATTATTTAAATTATTAAAGTTATTTATATTTATTAAAGAGATATATTTTGAAATGTGTGTTAAAATATTGAAAATTTTTATACAGAAAGAGGACAGTTATATGACAATGAATGAAAGTACTTGTACTATTTTGTGGGTGTGCAATTTCTTTGACTTGTAATTATGAACTTTTGAATAAAAGCATTTAATTTCTGATAGGCAGAGAATTGTGATGTCAAATGGTAAAATAATAAAACTAAAACACAATTAGGGACAAACAGAACACAATTAACAGGATAAAACAAACATAAAACTTTAAAAAAAGGGGGCTTATAGGCACTACATTACTTGCTAGGAGAGGAATTTGATTTTTTTGTTGTGTACTAGTATTTTAAGAGGTAAATTTGACAAGCTAATGTAAGTTAAAGTGTGTACACACTTTATAGTTAGGTACTATATATAGTAGTACTAGTAGATAGTTTGAACTATGTATCACCAATCACTAGTAAGTAGTATTTTGTTTATTTCTAATTTATTACAATTCAACAGATTTTTTTCTCTTACCAATTTGTGGGTTGTTACTTTGTCAGCTAAAGCAATTTTATGCATACTAATAAACACAGACATGTAATATTGGCATAATTACTAAAACTTTTTTGATCTATAACCTTTTTGATCTATATCCTTGTAAGACATCACCCTAATATGGGCTTTTTATAATTTTAGCATTTAATTTACTTTGTACCACTGACCTAATGATGCTTTGCAAATTTTAGAAAGCGAAACCGGTCGTCTTGGGTAGTAAAATTAAATTGATTGTAAGTCTAATTTATTTTTTTTTTACCTCTTTTTAAAATGGACTCACACAAGCAACACATTCATGATTTTAATATTAATTCTTGTAATAATATTAATCTTAGCTCTAGGTTTAAAAGTACTAACCGCGGAAATCTTTCGAAACAGCTGTGTATATATGTATATTATGTATATTTAAAAGCATGGCCACACCTTCTCGAATAATTGGTGATGAAAACAGAATTATATAATTCAAGAATAGAAAAGTTGTCAGGGGTTGCCCAATATTCAACAAAACATAGTATATTTAAACAACGAATATGTGTTTAAAAATATCTTGTAACTTTGTAAACTCAAATGACATCAAACATTAAATGGTACACACTGGAATTAACTCTTTCACTTTTCTCGTCGTCGATTAGTATACATGCTATACTCAAACAAAATAATTTTTTGAAGATACGTTTTCTGCAAAAAAAAATATTTACTTACCTCTATATATTGTGACCATGTTTGTAGTTTCAACAGTGTGTCTTTTTAAGTTAATTAATAATTTAAATATATTTTTATTAAGTTGAAAATAAATTATATTAATGGTTTAAGTTATTAATAGTATATTACTTTATGAGGCGGAGAAGCATGACTTTTCTTGACGCGCCCGATATTACGCGCCGAACGAAGTGAGGCGCGTAATAGAGGGCAAGTCAAGAAAAGTCGCCGAATAAAGTATACTATTTTTTCTTCAAACGTAGCAATTTTCAACCATAAATAGTACAATTCATACGCTATTTTTACTCGAAATTAACTGTGACGACTATCAAAGTCGTCTAGATGTTAGAAATTAAAATAATTAAGTCGTCGGTGAGATTTGCGTCTCCCTGGTTACAGTTGTTTGACAGTTGTTTGCAATTATTAAAGACAGCTTATTGTTGTTGCAACCGCAAGCGCAAATTTAGTGCGAAAATTGAAAACCTTAACGAAATTGAGTCCGCGGCTAATGATGCAGTAGCACTTTTGGGGCCATCCAAGTCCGATAAGAACGATAATGCTCAAAAAATTTTAAACCCTCATGATTCGCCAACATCGGGAATGATTGCTGAAAGTTGTTCTCGATTATCAGTATCATCAACAATTACCAATGCGTATCAATAGTCGGGAACATTTTTGCACGGTTTCAATTTTGAAAATGCGGCATTAACTAATTGTACTTTTGTTATTACTATAAATAAAAATGATGTTTAATTGTTGTTAATGACATTTGTATTGTTGCTTTGTGACATGTTTCATATTGTTGCCATGACAACATTTTTCCCTCCGCCGTAAAGAAATGGGAAAAAAAACTGCTGCCGGCAGAGACATCAAACTTTGACAGGATCAAGTTAGATAAGTAATGTCATCATTATTTGACGTTTGAAGAAAAAATAATTTATTTTTGGGAAAAGCTTATTTACCCAAAGCTTATTGGGTCTTTCGTAAGAGATCTCGATAAGGAAGCCCTGAATAACATTGTATGTAATTTAAGTTTATTTTTTCCGTAACACCGGTAATACTTTTATACTCTATGACATCCATCCATATCAATCTTTTATAAAATGTATGTACTTTAGACAATTATTCTTGCAAATCAAAATACTGAAAAAGTTTAGAATTTATCTAATATTAACTATTCAGTCAGAGCTAGCTGTAGCTATGTGCTTTTTAACCCGATAAGACTGTCGACCATCAATAAAATTTTATCTCTAGCGGCCAACCTTTTTTGTTTTACAAATGTTTCTCATATATTACTTTTTGGGTTAATATGTTAACGTTTGTATTTTACTAATTTGCCATGTCAAATTTATTTTTATTATCTCCAAAGAAACTTTGTAAATTACTTATTAAAGGTCGGATTTTGTTGATTAGTGATAAACTGGATCCATTGTGCATCTGATATATACGTTTTTTTATTCTTAAATTTTATGACAGAAGTAAAACCAAATATTAGTTATCAATATGTATAAGTTGCTCTTTTACACCACTTTTTCTGAATATCAACATATTTTCTTTCAGTTCAAACTAATGTTTTGATTTTAAGAAGGTAAACATTATTGAAGATAAATAAAACAATTGATGAAAAATTAGTTTAAGTAAATGAAAATTAATTATCCAGTTTCTATTTCGAAGTTGTTTAATATTTTTGTATGCACATCTTCCTATTCTTCTTCTTCTTAAATTTCTTCTTTTTCTCTTTCTTACAGTATCTATGCATTCCGGATGTTGGCAATCAACATGGCTATCCTTATTTTGCTGGTGGAGAGTCTGCAGGGAGACGTATTTAATCATCTATTCAGGTTCTGAAGTTAAGAACTTTTTCTACTCTCTGGTCATCCTTTTTCATCGACCTGATCCTGACAAATGATGTACAATTAGCCATATCTCTGCTATATGCCTTAGATAGCCTTATTAAACTCTTTAGTCAACTGATCCACTCAAAAAGTCTTAAGATGCATCTGCAATATCTCGTGTTCGAGTCTCTATTCATTACAATAAGGTAGAAAAAACATATCATCTGAGGATAGAGACTTTTATTTTTTTTGGTAAATCGTAATTGTTGAAGGTAGATTTTATTTTTATATGGTGTAGTCCCATTGATGATGAAGGTGGATAAGAAGAACACGAAATGGCGAATTCGGTGAAAGTAGCAGCCCGACTGCCGGGCTGTCGAGATGCATCGGTATTGGTCAACAGCTTCGGGTGAAAAAGCTAATAAGTAAAAAGGCGTAAGGATGCAGAAAGCAAAGAAAAACTATTACAATAAAGGTCTTTTTATACTTCCAGTTTTAGCGATAATGGCTATATTTAATTAAGTTTATTAAATTAATGATCATGGATTTCGTAACCCAATATCCTGTAGAAAAGAATAATTGTATGATTGCTGGGCTTCTCAGGTTATTAATATGCGAAATGCGAAATTAAACTAAGAGAAGTTTTATAAATGCATTTTTCGCAAAACAAGAAGAAATCATTGTGAACTAAGAAGTCGTCAATAATTTTCAAATGCTGACCATACAGTCTAGCCTAGATTCTAGTCAAGATCTACAAACACTTCTTGATAGTGTCGTTAAGAGCTGTAAGGAAGATGGTCTGGATATAAACTTATGGAAAACCAAAATAATTCTTCGGTCAATAAATCCTAGGCTTAACCATGAGATGGCGACTTTGACTTTTTAATTTGACATTTCGGTAGCCCTAACCTTTAAAATAATACTGCCAAAATGTTCATCTCATTCGGAATATTATTTACCAAGTTACAGTGTTTGAAGAGACGCTACTTTTGGGATTTTTATAAGCAATGGATTCAAGGCAATTTCGTGTGTTGATTTATCATTGTTATTTGATAGGAAAAAATACCGTTCAAACGAAAAAATGGCTTAAAAAGTGTTATTGGGACTCTGCTCCATTGATTACAAGCATTAAAAGATGGTTCTCTGAATTTAAACGCAGTCGTATCGACACCAATAATGATGAGTGCTCCTGAAGGCCAAATGATGCAGTTGTTCTTGAAAACATACAAAAATGCGAAAAAATTATTATGTAAAACCACAAAAAGAACTTGCAAGAGATAGCTTACACTCTAAAGTTATTAAGGCTTGCGGAGGCGGCAAGTGAATTAGGACTTGTGGTAAACGAAGAAAAAAACCAAATAAATATATGTGGTTTCTAAAAATGATGAAAGACTTCGTGGTAATTTTGAGAGAAAAATTCTTAGAAAGATTTTTGGGGTCGTAAATGAAAATGGGCTATGGCGTCGAAGATACAACTTTGAACTATATCAGTTGTGCACCGATCCAGATAAAATATGTGTTAAAGTGCAGAGACTTAGATGGGCTGGACACATTGCTAGGATGTCATATTACCAATACACGGGAGCAAGAAGTAGAGGACGATAACGAAGGAAATGAATTGATGATGTGGAAGAAGACCTACAGATTCTAAGGGTCAGAAGATGGAGGAAAGTTGCCAGGAATCAAAAGGAGTGGAGACTTCTTTGTGAGCAGGCCAAGATCCACAACGGATTGTCGAGCCACTTATGATGTTGATTATGGATATCAATTAAATTGTAACGCAGAGAGTCGCGGTGAAATAGATCCAGAATTGAGCAGGCCAGAGCAGCTTTACAATTACAAATTAGTATTATTCGCTTACAATGTTTTTTCTTTTATTTCTGGCATTCTCTCTCCAGTTTTGCAGCTTTATTTCTCGCAGCTATTTGAATTCTTCAAACTCTATACTCCATATTTTGATGTTTTATTTTATTGGTTTTTTCCTTAATCGTAATATTTTTGTTTTTTCTTGATTTGTATAAATTTTGTGATCCCTTTCAATTTAAAAATATTTAGGAGCCGATTTTTTAACTTCTGTTTACTTGTAGGTACTAGAGATGGGAATACCCATCACAGAATCTGCAATAAATAAACATTAAGTTATAATATTGTATAATTTTTTATTAAAACTTGTCTGTTGTATTTTATATTTTAATACACAATATACTCCAATGAAAGTATTTTAATTAGTATACGGGGATTTAAAATTTTCGTATAGAACTACGTGTGAAAGGATTGGCGCTGAACAAATTCAATTTGCCACATACAAGGATTTAAAACTTTTGCCGCTGACACAGTTTTAAATGTCCGAATTAAACCTTAATCCCATCGAACTTATTTAGTGGTTAGAGAATAAAGTGAGTTTTAATGAAAACTAGGATTTTTTGCGACATGTTATGAAATCTAGGATTTAAAAGGTGCTCAAATCGGGGGTTGTGTAATTATGTAGACCTATAGTATATAAAGTATTATGCCGTTTACCGTCACCGTACAAGAATTGGCCTTACACGTCAATATTTTATTTTTGTAGTAAACTTTGTTAAAGTCCAAGAAGAAAATATTGTTTAGTAAAATTTGTTTCAAATATGAGACAAAAATCAACTTCTTCTGTGTCTAGCATTACTTACACGTATTCTGTATGTTGTAGCAGCCCATTGTCATTCCATTCCATCTATCTTGACCAGTTGTTCTATTATAATTTTTATTATATTTTCGGATTCCTGTTACTATTTTTTGGATTATTTACTACATGTTTTGTGTAAAACTAGAGGTCCCTGATTAAATGAATTAGAATAATAACGAAGAAAAAAAGCAATATTTTGATTGTCTATAAATTAGCAAATAATTTAAAAATCCTGAAAAATAGCTGTGTTAACCCATTGCTGTTATCTGTACAAAGAAACAAACACTTACCTTTAAAATGTGGTGTATTATGCAAGCGGAGTAGAGTTGTATCTTCGCGTTGCGACGCGAGGGACTCCAAGGCACGAAAAAGGGACGTCTTGATAAACTCGAGATGATTACAGTACGCTATCTCGATTGAAAGTGTGTAGTTCGCATTATAAGGCTACAGGCGGAAAACGCCGTAAGTCAATTTTTATCGATTTTTTGATGAATAAATTTTTCGATACTTGGATACACGTAGTACAATCCACAAATATAATTGTGTCAATTACAGCGTTTTTGCCTTTTTCCTCCAGACCTTTGGTTTTTTTTTTAAATTTCTCTTGTTACATACTGTACATGACAATTTCAGTTTTATAATATCATACTGTATATATATATATATGAGTTATCAAATACTCAATACAACAGTGTTTTAGCATGTTTATTTATGAATTATGAACTTTTGAATCTAAATATCGAGTTTTCCAAATATTTAAAAAATTGACTTACAGCGTTTTCCCCTGTAGTCCTCATTTGTAAGGATAAAAATGTGCACCTTCAAATTCTAAGGGGTAGTCAACGGTTTGTGAGAGAGTTTAATTTCTTTGAACTTAAAACAGATTACATGTGTTAGCCAGTTTGACAATAAGATTTTACTGAATAGTAGAAAAATAATATACTGTAATCTTTTACAGTAAATAAGTAGTTAAAATATATAATTAAACAAGACCATATTGTAATACAGTAATAAAAACATTGAATGTAAAATATGTAAATAAATACTAAATACTTTCCCAAACACTACACCTCTATATTTGTTATTTTTAGTGACTTTTTGCGCTTTTGGTTTCTTCTTCTTTTTGGAGCACTAGCTTTATTTGTCCTCTGATATCGCAACTTTTGTTTTTTTTTTGGCTATAAAACGCCGTCTACACTCTCGATCGAATTTCTTTGGACGAAGTGTCGAAGTGAAGTTAACCGAGGCGAGGTTACTAATACATACTCGTGAAGTCGAGTAATGTAGTGTGAATCTTCGTATTCGAACTTCGGACCTTTGACACGGAAGCGAAAAACCGACACAGATCGGAAGTAGAACGAAGTCGCATGTAGTACCTGTTTACAATCTCGTACTCACTGCACTTCGATTAACTTCACGAGTACTATAGTGGCCGTTTTACATCCTCGGTAGTTTTTTAAGATGATTTTCACTACAATGGATGCATTTTGTTTCTTCTTATAGTGGTTTCTGAAACCTTTTGTAAGGTGTTTACCGACACATTTTACAAATCTTGGTTCCTTATTATAACATTTCCAGGTATGACAATAGGCTTGGCATTTTTGCACTGTGGTAACAGCGTGAAACTTGTTAGTTGCTGGATTTCATTTTAAATTTTTCATGTCTTTTTGTTAATATATTTATCTTATCTGAACGTCAGGATGAACATATCTACAGGTTTTTTAGCTCTCCACTTCAATTTCTGGTCAGCTTAAATAGCTTTATATCCTCTCCTTTCTAACTCCTCTACTATATCCTGTGGCTAACAACAGGTATGATGTAATTTTTAACCATTATTCTGATCGGTCTTTTTGGTTTAGGGTGACAAACAAATGGAGGCACAGACACGACAACGAGTTAGTTTCCGAGTCTCTTCGGAAAATAAAATATACAGTCCCAATGCACTCAAGCACGTCATTATCTACGCAGAGTTTATATACAATTTTGACCTAATTGAACAACTCACCATGAGAAATACAATATTTACCTCACAATATTGGATATGCAATAGCTTAGAGCAATCTTAAAAGTGTAATTAGATCAATTTGTGCATTAAAAAGACGTGGCTTGGGATTTTGTTTTTGATATAATTAAACGATATTGATTAAAATTAGCAAAAACATAATAAGTTTGCGAACAACCATTATATTGACAATGTGAAATTATAAAATTGATATGTACTAAAATGCGTTACAATGGCGTAACAAAGCGAGTCTTTGCCTCGTTTTCTATTGTCTTTATTGTCGGTCATGTGCCAGTATATCCTATTGTCTCAGTCCCATTTTCTCCAGATCCTCTCTGAGTTGATCTTTCCACCTTTTTCTAGTCCGTCCTACAAATCTTTTCCGTCTGGTCATTTCCAAAAACACATTGTTTATAAGGCGATTTTCACTGATGCATATCACAATGTCCTATCCATCTTAGTCTATTAAGCGTTATATACCTCACCATGATACTATGACTAACAAGATAGGATCTTCCCGTAGCAAAAAATCGGTCGTGTTCGCGCATGCCGTCATTGGAGAGTAGAATTTGAATTCTTGTTAAAGTTAAATGGGATTTGTATGCATTCTGTGATGAAATTATTCAGTTAGCAATTATTCTAAGTTGACTTTGTTGCTAAATCACACAAAATTCCTTGAATTCATTTTAAATCCAATATTTATCACACAATTATTGCAGAAGTGGAAATTAATATTAAATGTAAATAAATAAAACAGTTATTAATAATCTTATTATTAATAAATAATTTTTCATTACTTGTTTACTTTGAAATGTGTTGTTACAACTAGACTTAGTTTCAATGTAGGCAAATGTTAAATCTTTATTTTTTCAGCTTTAAATAAAATTAAATAAATAAATACAAATAAATAAAATTATAAAAAATTATTAAAAATATCAAAAATTATAAATAATTTAAAAAATACACAAATTAAATAAAATTGTTTAAAATGAAATAAAAGTATTAAAAAGAATAAAAATTAAATAAAAATATTTAAAATTAAATAAAATGTAGAAAAATTAAATAAAA
Source organism: Diabrotica undecimpunctata (assembly GCF_040954645.1). Lineage (NCBI taxonomy): Eukaryota > Metazoa > Arthropoda > Insecta > Coleoptera > Chrysomelidae > Diabrotica > Diabrotica undecimpunctata. Next base: position 36,722,730 of record NC_092808.1, on the reverse strand, counting down.
TTAAACAAATTTAAATAAAATTAAAAAAACTAAATACAGTTAAGTGAAATATAATAAAATTGTATAAAATTAAGTAAAATTTAATAAAATTAAGTAAACCTAAATGAAATTAAATAAAATTAAACAAAATAAATAAAATTAAATAAAACTGAATACAATTAAGTAAAATTAAGTAAAATTGAGTCAAATTAACTAAAATTAAGTGAACTTAAGTAAAATTAAGTACAATTAAGTAAAATTAAGTAAAATTAAGTAAAACTAAGTAAAATTAAGTAAAGTTAGATAAAATTAAGTAAAATTAAGTAAAATTATGTAAAATTAAGTAAAATTAAGTAAAAGTAAGTAAAATTAAGTAAAAACAGTCCATTAAAGCCGATTTAGAGGAAAATATAGCGTCTGCATCCCAAATGAAGCCATTTTTATTACCAGCATGAAGAATAATGTATCTACAAAAAAAATCTATTTCAGCACCTTTATGTTTTCAATATAATTAAATATATTAGCGTTTTCCATCAGTTTTAATAGATTTTACACTACTTCTTTTGCATTAAGCGACATATAGATTTACTCTGAAAAATCCAAATTTTAATTTTTTTATTTTCTATAAACACAAACTTGTGTCGTACTTCATGTTTATATTTTTGATAAAATTTCAAAAATTTTACTCTTTTCGCAGCAATATGAGACTGTTTCATCAGTCCTCCCCTTAGATTATCTTTTTGACATTTTAAACCACGAATCTTTTCGTTCAATACTGAGTGACATATGAAAACAACTAAACAGTTCGTTTTCCTTCAATTGAATCCATAAAGAGGTCAAAGTCATAAATATGTTTCTTCTACAAAAAATTAAATTTAATTTCATGTTAACTTAATGATAACTAATTTCTCTTTTTGGTATCTAACGAAAAGCATACTTACTTCGTTTATTATATACCGTAAATTGTATTATGAATTTTGCTTGTATTTATTATTTCAGTATTGATAACTTTCTTGGGCCTATTACGTTTTTTGGGGTAGTGATGAGGTATTCGTAGAGATGTATTAGTTTCTACGGCCTGAGAGATAATATAATAAAATAAGGCCTATATAATAAAATATGTTTAGTGGCTGTAATTCCACTGTACTTGACTAAAAGATTCTAAGAAGGAACAGACCTAAGAGTTAAGAATTTTGTGTTGGTATCATGTGACTTACTATTACGCGGATTACGTGCATTGCGATTTTTACTGTACCAAGTGTAGTGAGGAACATGATACTATGACTAAGAAGATAAGATATTGCGCATAAGTCGTGACGTAATTGGAGAGTTGCACGTTCGTAATGTCAGTTTTTTGTATGTATCAATAAATAATCTTTAATAAATAGTTTGGAGATATCCTTTTGTGTACGATTATTGTAATTATTAAACCTTTATTTAATATTATTATTTTGCTAACTGAATAATTTCATCACAGAATGCATACAAATCCCATTTAACTTTAACAAGAATTCAAATTTTACTCTCCAATGACGGCATGCGCGAACACAACCGATTTTTTGCTACGGGAAGATCCTATCTTGTTAGTCATAGTATCATGGTGAGGTATATAACGCTTAATAGACTAAGATGGATAGGACATTGTGATATGCATCAGTGAATATCGCCTTATAAACAATGTGTTTTTGGAAATGACCAGACGGGAAAAGATTTGTAGGACGGACTAGAAAAAGGTGGAAAGATCAAGTCAGAGAGGATCTGGAGAAAATGGGACTGAGACAATAGGATATACTGGCACATGACCGACAATAAAGACAATAGTAAACGAGACAAAGACTCGCTTTGTTACGCCATTGTAACGCATTTTAGTACATATCAATTTTATAATTTCACATTGTCAATATAATGGTTGTTCGCAAACTTATTATGTTTTTGCTAATTTTAATCAATATCGTTTAATTATATCAAAAACAAAATCCCAAGCCACGTCTTTTTAATGCACAAATTGATCTAATTACACTTTTAAGATTGCTCTAAGCTATTGCATATCCAATATTGTGAGGTAAATATTGTATTTCTCATGGTGAGTTTGTTCAATTAGGTCAAAATTGTATATACGCTCCTCGACTAACCAAAATAAAGTTAACGAATGGCAGTGTTAAAATTTTAATTGATCATTTTCACCCTTTTCACCCGAAAATAATTTCTGGCATCAAATATTAATTTCTTGTAATTTCTTAGAGTACGGCTGTTGAGAATTATCTAAAAATTATAATTGTATTTTAACGCCCTTTGTAAATTTTCTTCTTTAATAATAAAGTGGAATTTTGCTAGATGTATAAAGGCTTTACTTTAGATGGTAGTCAGCAGTGGCTATTACATTTCTAAAGCATTCTAAAAGATAATTTAATTATACATCATATTTCTATTCCTCGGTATTAGATCCTTAATAAAATATTATGCTGGTTGCTCTTGTTACATAAAACTATATTGCTCGTAAAAAGGGTTATTAACTCATCATACAATAAATTATATTAAATAGGGCTAGAACAGTATCTCGAGTATAATAATATATTATCTAATACGAAATCTGATTTCATATCGACTCTGAATCTATTACGGACGCCCTACCGAATGATTTTAATCCCAAGTACCAGAACACATTTTTAGTACATATGTATAAATTTATAATAGCACGAATCAGATTCTTTCGCATATATGTTTTAATACCACGTATTCGATGAATTCTAATACCACGTTAAAAGTGTGCTGATAAATTTGACTTCTAATATATCGTGGCTATAGTAGCGTGGCTCCTATAAGCCACGCTACTTATGAACTCGGAACCAGTGGCGCACCAAGAATTTGTCTGAGGGGAGGGGTTTTGAATTTTTTTTATGCTACCTCCATTTTTGAGTCCCTAACATTTGGGTTTAGTTTAATTTAAAGTACTAAAGAGAGCAGTGCCAAAGATGCAGGTATCTATTATCCTGCCTATCAACTAAAACCACCATCTCCTACTTGTGCGCAGTCGTACCGTACTCCGAAAGTGGGGTGGCCGCTGTAAGGCTGACGACATTTTTAGAACACTCCCTGCTGTTAATCTAGATCTTATCTATTATTCTGAAAACTATTTTCTTGTGGCATCTTAAAGTAATTACTATTTTAATGGGAATAAGCCACAATTGAACGTTAAAATAAGTTTATTGACGCTTGACATTAATCCAACTTGTAAATACAATACATTTTGGAGACGGCTATCGCCGTATTCCCGTTCTCCTCCGCCAATCCTCCCGGTCCAAGGCATGCTCCTACTTGAAACCTCTCGATTTCATCGCTCTTCTAATTCCTTCATTCCATGAGCGTCGAGGTCTACCTCTTTTTTTTTCTTCCAGGGGGCTTTCATTTGTGAAGTTTTTGGGGCCAACGTTCGTCAGGCATTCTCAATGTGTCCAAACCATTTTGAACCTCTTCTTTCTATTCTGTCAATGACCGTTTCTGTAGCATTCATGTTATTTCTTATAGATTAGTTGGTCTTCCTTTCCTGCCTTGATGTTCTAGCACTTCTTCTCAAATAATGAATTTCAACTGCCAACAATCATCTCTTCAGGTCTGCATTAATTGTCCATACTTCAGAGCCATAACAAATAACTGATTCAACCACGGTTTGCTCTATTATTTTTTTGTTTCTTTTGGAAATTTTGCGATCCCACCATAAGGAGTTCAGACATCCTAGAATTTTACGTCCTTGATTAATTCGGTATTTAATTTCGGTTTCTCCCAAGCCGTTCTTAGCAATGAGTGCACCTAAATATTTAAATTTTTCCACTTGTTTGATTTCTACGTCCTCCTCTATCAACACTTCAAACTTTGCATCTGAATTGATAAATAACTATTCTGTTTTCTTCACGCTGACTTGTAACCCCCATTTTACATATTCTCTGTATAGACGCTTTATCATAAATTCTAGATCATAAGAATCTTGAGCTAGGACGACTTGGTCATCCGCAAAGTTCAGGGAGAACAGTACGTCATTTCCTATGGGGATTCCCATTCCCTGGCAGTGGTTTTTCCAATTTTGGAGGGCTGCCTTAATATATAAATTAAACAGTAAGGGTGACATACTGCATCCTTGTTTTAATCCTTTAGTTACTTTTATTGGCTCTGATAGTCTATTTCCGATTTTTAGGTAAGTAGTGTTATCCCTGTATACTTCTGTGATTATTCCTAAAAGATATGGACTAATGTCGAGTTGTTGTAAAGCTTGCCACAATTTAAATCTTGAAACTGTATCATACGCCTCTTCTATGTCGATGAAGGCTAGATATACTTCGGTACCAACCGCTATTCTTTTTTCTATTAATTGTTGGAGTATAAACAAGTTATCAGTGCAAGATCAAAGATAAAAGATTAACCTTTAATTGCGGCTTATTTCCATTAAAATAGTAATTAGATCTTATCTCTGTCGTTGGCCCGGTTGGTGTTTCTTTTCTTCTTCTTTCTTTTTAATGACTGCTGGGATGTAATTGTGAACACTATTCCATTCCTCCGTATTTCACGTCATCTTCACGATCATCTCTTTTACAGTCACAGGGTTCATACCTATTACTTCTACATGTACATCTATTACACTCCAACATTGTGTGAGTAACAATGTCGGAATATCCGCAGTATAGGCATTTATCTGTATCTGTCTTTCTGAACCTATGAAGATACGCCCTAAAACAGACAATCTACCTAATCCCTTAGGCTCAGGATCAGTATCTTAGTCCACTGGGCAACATCTTCCTTGCCTTGTCATCTTCCATTGATCTTTCCCTTTCTTCTTTTTTTATAGCTAGTGTCAAATGCTCTCTTCTCTCATAGAGATGTCTCTTTTCTACTGCTAACAGATGCAGAGGAACACAACCCGTGATAGTCCACAAGGCCAGATACAGTCCTGTAAGCGCATGCTACTCGCAACAGACTCGTCTACTTTTGTCATAGGCCTAATATTAGGTATCTATATCTAAATATAATGAAAAATATTATTAATTATTGTGTATCTATATTATTGTGTATTTATATAATAATTGTTGTATACAAATATTATTCAATTAGCGCTTTGGATTTTTTGTATTGTGTGTAATTTACATTTTCCCACTATTCTATATATATTTTTTACTTTATATGCCCTGGGGGGTTTCAACCCCCCAAAACCCCATCCCCCTTGCCCCCCCCCGATGTGTCTGATATAAGTCCGATGTGTCTGATATAAAGCTTGTTCAACCTACATCTTCTATACAATTAACAGCATCTTCGTGTGTACTACATGAAATCGACTTAAATCAAATTCTAGAGAACAGTAAAACTTATCATTGTTTTCCCCACAAAGGGACAGATGTGACACTTGTTGTGGTTATGAGATAAAAACTGTTACGGAATAAGTGTGTAAAGCACATGTTGGAACAAAAAAACAGAACACGATTACAAAAAGATAGTAATATCGAAATAGCAACAGAAAAAAATGTGTTGTATTGATCATTGATGTTGAAGCAGTTAAATTGTCACCTTTAACAAAAGCTTCAGCATTTTACTACAAAACCAAATTGTGCTGTTACAATTTTACTGTGTTTTATGTGGTATCTAAACAATGCATGAACTTTTGGTGAAATGAGACACACAGTGACCTACAAGCTTCCACTGTTGTCTCTTTTTTGATAGTCAATTAAAAAAACACTTCCTGGAAGAAAAATTACCGGTTGTGACATATAGCGACGGATGCACATATCAAAACCGCAATGTAACAAAATTGGCTATCCAAATGGATTTAAAAATAGAGCAACAATTTTTAGTTAAAGGACATACCCAGATGAAATGTGATTCTGGCCACGCCTGCATTGAGCGGCCAAAAGCTTGGCCAAAGCCTGGATAATTTTATTTCCACGTAGTTTGATCGCTTCGATCACTACTCCGTCATCGCCAGGGAATTTTTTATTTTTCATTTCTAAAAGTTCCGTTTTGATTTCGTATGTTTTCGGAGATTTCGATAAAAACTTTTAAACTTTTGTTTTCTTGAATTATTTTAGTTATTTCTCTTGTATTGTTTTCTCTTACGTCTTTTCGGATTGATAGATGGATATCTTTATTTAGTTTCTTCATTGTTGTGTAGTTGGAGCCGTATTTTTCCATCAGCTGTCTTTTTTTATCTATTAGTTTTTTGGTATTTTGGCTTAGTTTTTCTTTATGGGTTAGAACGGTCGGGCAGCACTCCCTTTCCGTTTCTTTTAGAGCCGCCATTATGGCATCATTTGCTTGATCTACATCTTTTATTTCGTCTTGCAAGTCTTGTATATGTCTGGTTAGTGTATCTTCATACAGGTCGTCGTTTTCTGGGGGAATCCATTTCTTTTTTCTTGTTTTTAGGATCATCTTTGTTCTTTCCAATTTGACATTTAATAGTATCTTAGCTCGGATTAATTTGTGGACCTGTGGACTAGATCATAAATTTTTATCAAATCATGTATAGTCAAGAAATTTCTTCTTCTTGTAGTACCTGTCCGTTTTGGATGTTGGCAACCATCATCGCAATCTGTATTTGCACACTGCTGCTCTATGCTTTCACTGTTCCTCATTATGTAATCCTTTCCTCAAGAAATTTAGTAAAAATAATATTAAGATAAGTAATTCGAATAGCAGTCATGCTATCCAAACTTTGTAATAAATTAAAATTAATTAAAAGAAAAGTAGATGTAATTATTTGACAGAAATCTAAATCTATTTTATGAAAAACATTAAAATTTTAGTCACAAATCTAAATTTAACATTGTGCTGCAATCTGAATGAGAAATGAACGATTTCAATTTAATACTCTCTGCTAAATTACCTTATCCGTAGTCATTTCCGCAAAATTAGATATTAATTTTTTTGCTTTTTGAACAACATCGAGGGATCACCGAACCCCCTTTAATACTTTTGTTTGTTAGGTCTTTAGTATGCAGGGGTTTGTCAGAGAAAGCGTCGGCTTTGAATAAATGAAGTAATCGATCACAATTAAATGTGTAGAACACAATCCAATTTTTTCCAAATCAAAGCACAAATCTTCGTTTGGGTAAAGGCTTTCGCAGAAACGTGGCTTGAATATCAAACACGAATATGTGTTGAATGGTAAATAACGTTTGTTGAATTCTACCAGTATATTCTTTTATGTGTTTCTTATTCGGATATAGTATACTGACTGTTTGTATTTTGAAGTAGTTAGGTTACTTAGTCATATTGTTTTTATTGGGTGTAAGTGAATATTTTATTTAAAAAAATGATTAAATATTATCAAATAATACAGTTTCCGATATATGTAAAATTTTATTATTATCTGTACCCGAATCAATGAAAAATGGAAAACCTATAAAAGGCGTTTAGCAATACAAGTAATTGCGTTATGCAATTTGTGACAATAAGGACGGCACAAACTACAGTAAAACCTTCCTTAACCGAAACTTTTTTAACCGAAACCTCGTTTAACCGAAACGGCTAAGTTTCAATAATTTAGTCAATAAAAAGTAAATTTTTATCGCAAAACGTAAACAATTCCATTAATTTCACTCACCTATTGATGCCTATGTGTGTTGGGAAATCGAAAAAACAAAGAGCTCTAAAAGATATTTCCGAAAAAGCACTTCCAGCTTTTTATAGAGGCCAAAAAAGCTCATGGATGTCGACCACTTTATTTTTAAAATGGTTCTAACATGAATTCGTTCCAAGTTTAAAATCCTTTTTAAAATCAAAAAATCTTCCCATCAAAGCATTGTTGCTTGTTGACAATGTAATAATTGACTCTCAAAATCCACAAAATGGTGACAATTGTCAGAATTTTGCCACCGAATGTCACTAGCTTAATTCAGCCGTTAGAGCAGGGAGTAATAGAGACATTCAACAGACATTATAGAGGAGCATTCTTAAGATATCTGTTATTACAGAAGACAAATGAATCCAAAAGTGTTGATTCTCAAATCTTTAACAATTATCGTGGGCCAAGATCAAATCTTCAAATGCTGGAACAAACTTTTTGATGGGATTTTGATTGACGATCCTGAAGGAGAAAATGGTAAAGAAACGACAGAAAAAATTAAACCTTTAATAAAAAAATTTGTTGGGATATGACGAAATTAACCAAGAAGAGATACGTGAGTGGTTAGCAGCCCATGACTCAGAAAGTGAATTCATCGACCAGAACATCATTGATATGGTTCTTCATCCAGACAACCTGAGCGTATCAGACAACGAAGATGACGACCTAAGAGACAACAGGCAGCACGAGACCGCCGACTCGCGCTGCCTTCAATGATTTTCAATGCCGTAGAGGTAAGAACTTTATACAGTGTAGGCCTGATTATACTATAAATTCAATAGGATTGTCAGGTCATCGCTTAGAAATGATAGATCCTCGAGGGGTCCGAGATGAGAGACGCGTGTAGTTCAATGGTGGCGTGTATATTTTTAAAATAAGGAAAATAATAGGAAACTTGCACATAAAAATATTTTTGCGTCCACGGTAAAATTGTTAATTTATGTTAAATATATTTTGTTAAAATGTTATGTAAAAATATTATATTCAAAATATTACGTCTTAACAATTAATTGTGTACTTTTGTACCTTACGGTGTCGAGGTGCTAAATTATATTATATTTTAAATCCAAAACGTTCTCCCTTATAATAATGAAATGTCACGAATATACTTCTGGTTCGTAATAATTTGTAATAAACAAAACCTATCATTTATAAATATCTTAAATTCATAACAAACAAGAAAGAAAATAACTTAAAAATATAAACGAAACTTTTAGTAGTAAACGTAAGAATAACTAATAACTATTGTATCGCCTTGCATTTCCCCAATAGAATATCTTCCACTGCTTTTTATAAAATTTTCCACCGTTTAGACATCAAACTGTAGATGAATTGTCAGATTAACCTTTTGAAAAACCCTCGTTAGTCATAATATACGTTTTAAACTAAACACGACGTAGCATTCAAATTGAGCAATTTCCAAGAACACAAATATAATACCTGGAAATTTCCAATTAAATACGATTAAAATGGAAATAATAGAATTCCCGAAACAACCTTGTTTTTTCTTTTGAACTTTTATTTACAATCAATTTCTACATGAGAGTTTAAAGTAAATGTGAATGAATTTGTAAATAGGTAATAGTTTCGAAATACCTTAGTCGCTTTGTGATCGACTTTGAGATCGGTAGAATGTACAATATATTTTTTTTAAATAACATTCATATCCAAATATAAATACCAACTTCTTTACAGAAAATAATAATTCTAGACCCAGCAACCTAATCTACAGTACAATTGTGAAAAACAAACTTGCCATAATAATAATAATATAGTTATTAGGTACATATCTACTTAGAAAATTATAACCAGGTAGGACGAAGGATCTCACAGGTAGTCTCCGAATGTAGCAACAAAAAATCTCTAGAACTGTACCTATTAGTTATTATTTTAAAGAAATATTTTGATTCTGAATGACTTCTTGTTGTTAATTCACTATCACTACTGTCTTCTCCTGGAGTAATGATAATGGGCTCGATAAGAACATCAACACGCGTGTCTACGTCCCACATTTTATCTTCTTCTTTCTGTGTATATGTTTAATGCATGACTGCCAGTTGGAAGCGGTTATATTTTGTATGGCTTGGTCTAATAATAATTTGACATCTTTTAATTTAAAGGTTGTATTCTTTTGCGCTACCTGATTTTTTATTTGTGCCCATATTAGCTCGATGGGATTCAATTCACAATGATACGGTGGAGTTCTTAATACGGTGATGCCATGCTCGCGTGCCATTTCGTCTACTGCAAATCTGATGTATGAACTCTTATGTTCGCGCACTATATCAAGTAATTGAACCTTTATTATGGATTCATCAAAATCTATATTTTTACTTCTTAACCAATCTATTATATCTGCTTTTCGAGATGCAGAAGTCGGTATTTTTTCCATACGACGGCTGTGATAAGGTGCATTGTCCATTATAATTACCGAACCAGGATCTACAAGAGTCAGTATAGACGAAAACCACTTTTCAAGCATATCCGAATTCATATCCTCATGATAATCGCCCGTTTTGATTGAGGTAAACACATTTAAACCATCTTGTAAAAAACCCGAATCACTTCCAATGTGCGTTATAATGAGACGTCTTCCTTCGCCCGAGGGTGCTTTTAAGCCGGTTGAAAGTCCCTCAATGAAAGCCTGTCGCGCACTGTTAATATTCAAGTCTTGCCATACTTTGGATTTCGTATGACCCTCATTCAACCACGTTTCAACTTTTCCGATTTCTCTTCACATACCGAAAGTCCATTTCATATAAAGTTCTTTGTAATACTCTCATGGATATTTTATTTAAAGTATCATCTGCGTCTGCATTAACTTCTCGTTGAATAGCCTTTAACGTGGACAGTTCGTTCCTAAAATAAAATCTATGAACTTTTCTTCGGATTATACTTTTTGTGTCCTTTTCAGATTGCTTTACGTTTCGTCGTATATAGCTGCAAAACATCGTTGTCAAACAAAAACGCAAAAGAAAACAGAAGATTTCTTTAAAAAAGCATGTTAAACTTGTTCATTTTCCTTAATTTTATTACTTTATTCTGTATTTACTTATTAGAAAACATTACGAAATCACCTCATAGTATTTTTTACTACTAATACTTTGACCAAGAATACTATAAAAAACAATTTTATTTTTAACCGAAATTCTTGTTATCCGAAACGGCCTCCCCCCAAATATTTCGGTTAACGGAGGTTTTACTGTAGATAAAACCCGATAAAGCAAGTACAATTCAGATTCATAATTGCTAAGAACATGCAGTCGGTATATAAATCTCACCTCGAGTAGGTACTTGTATTCCCAGACGATGTGTCTTCAGCATACTAATGTATGAATCCAAAACATAAACACATACAGATGATATTGAATCATACTAGTGATCTACTACTACGTTTTAAGTGAGGGATTATCCCATTCTGGATTTGGTTTTACAGTTTCTGGTGTGACTTCGCTGTTTCGACTACTTTTCTCCATTATTCCCTTTCTTTGATTGTTCTTTGTACATTTCTAATTTCCATACTTCTTAAGTCTTCTTCCACTTGTTGTCTCCATCTTAGTTTAGGTCTGCCTCTGGTTATTTTACCTGGTGGTATCTATTTCGTTATAACTGTTAACGGATTGCTCTTCTCTCTTCTCATTATGTGTCCATGCCATTTAATTCTTTGTGCTTTTATTGCTCTAACTATGTTCTGTTGACCCATCCATTCTTGTATTTTGTGATTCATCCATTGTCTTGCATCCTTTTCGTTTTTTCTTTTTGGTCCCATTATTTTTATGATAGTCTTCCCCTCAAAAACTTTCAATTGCTCTTCTTCTCATACTGTTAGTGTAAATTTTTTTGCAGCGTATACTACTATTTGTCGTATGGTCGTTTTGTAGATTTTGATTTTTGTGTTTCTTCTCATCTCTTTATATTTTTTGTATTTCTATAAAACGCTTTGTTTTTCGCTTGAAATCTTCTTTTTATATCTCCACTTTCACTTCTTCTATTGAATAGTACACCCAAATATTTGAATATTTCAACGACTTCGAAACTATGTGCATTTATTGTCAGTTCTGTCATTTGTGTCTACTTTTTCTTGCTTACGTTCATGTATTTTGTTTTATTTTCATTTATTTTTATTCCTCTCAGTTTGGTTTTGTATACTATTTCTTAAAAGGTTTTATTTAATGCCGTGTTATCCGTTGCTACCATGGTTATATCGTCTGCATATCCTATTATATATACTGCGTTCTTCTTTATAGTTCCTGCGTTTAACAGCGTTTTTATTATCTTGTCTAGATATGATATTATCATATCTGCTTTTAGCCGTTTGAATGCAATAATACACATCTTTCTGATGTTCCACTGTGCGTTTCTCCTATAGTAAAAAAGTTTTCCTGTACTGGAAGCTTTTCTAGTGAATCTTTATTATTTTTCATAATATAGCCAAAATATTTCGTAATGTTCTGAATAGTTTAGCTTAGTGATTTAGTGATCTTTAGTTCGACGATAATTGACACCTTGTTACATTTCTGGGTCGATGGCGTTCTTAGCATATACCTATGTGAACATTTAGAAATCATCGATTCGCTTCCTATCTCCGAATTTCATTATTCATTACTCTGGCAGTATAGATCACCACATTAACCATGAGTGTTCTGACAAGCAACCTTTTTGGTGATTTTTTTAGATTCCCGGATTCTTTAACAGTCTGCGGACTTTGGCGACGGCAGTTTTGCTCGTAGCCGTTCTTCTTATTCATGATTACTGTTATTATTGATTTTTGTACCTAGATTATATAGATTCCTTGACCATTTTAATTTTGACAACACCTGTTAGGTCAAGATATTTTATGTTTAATCGAATCTTCATTATTTTACTCTTTGATGTGTTGATTTGTAAACCCACTTTATTGCTTATTTCAGTCACCTTTGAGATTATTTAATCGATTTCTTTTTCCCTGTTACATAAGAGAGTGCTATCATCCGTGTAGCGTAGGTTCGATATTTTTCTCCCTTAAATGCATATTGCTCCATTACAATCATACGTGGCTTTACGAATAAACAATTTGCTATAAAAATTAAATAGAATTGGCAAAAGAAATTCAGCCTTGTCTTAGTCCTTTATGTACCCAGAAACATTCATTCAAGATATCTGCTATTCCATTCTTGGCTTTTGCAAATGCTACAAATTTTCAATAAGGCGGATGACATAATGAGGTACTTACATTCATGTTATTATGATTCAAAGTTTATTTTTCTTCACTCGATGAAAGGCCATTTGAAGTGTATACATGTATCTAAATCGTGCTTATTCTTGAGGTATTTCTGGATAAATGTAGGGATCGAGTATCTGATAAATTATATCTAGTAGTATATTGCTAGCCTAAAAGACAAGAGCTATTGTTCTGTAGTTGACGCAGTTTGTTTTTGACCCTTTCTTTATTGGTACTAAAATGGATATAACCTAATCGGATTCTAAATTCCTGATTTCCAAAACTTATTATACACGATACGGAAAAGGTCTTTGTATGTCTTCTGCTATTATTATTTAACTACAACCCCGGCTATTTTTCAGATTTTTCAGTTTTTTGTTGTTATAGAGCTGCTGTAACTTCAAGGCATAATATTTCGGGTTCTTGATTATCTGCTGTTATAACAAAGCTTCAAAAGGTATACGGGCTTGTCGCTTAAAACAGTCTCATTTATATGTGTGTAATTATCGTGGGTGGTATTTGAACCATGATTGATGACGTGGACACAATTGCACAATCCATCAGAGATATAAAATAAGTTTTCACCCTATTCGAAAAGGGAGCCAAGGAAGTTGATCTGAAGGTCAACGAGGACAAGACCAAGTACATGGTGGTTACGAAAAACCCAAGACCAAGGGTTAGACAAAACGTAACAATAAATGAATACAACTTTGAAGTCGTCAAAGAATTCAAGTATCAGCAGTGGGAGCGATCATAACATCTGAAATAAATATGAAAAGGACGTGGCAGCCAGGATTATTGCAAGAAACAGGGCATATTACTCATTAATGACCTACTTATATCAAAAATACTCTAAATACCAGTAAAAATAAGAGTGTACAAGACAATAATTCGTCCCACAATAACGTATGGAAGCGAGACACGGACTCTGAACCAGCGGGAAACGACAAAATTACTGGTACTGGAAAGAAAGATACTGCGGACTATCTATGGGCCTTAGAAGGGACAACAGAAGAATGAAGAAGAAGACACAATGATGAACTCCAGAGAGTATATGGAGATGAAAACATAATACGCTACATTAAAGCAAACCGAATAAGATGGGCGGGCCACGTACTAAGATCGAGTGACGAAAGACTACTGAACGCCACATTCTGGGAAAGGCCCGATAACAGAAGGTCAGTTGGTCGCCCAAAAAAAAGAGATGGAAATACGCAGTAGCCAGTAATCTACGCAAAATAGGAATAAAGCAATGGAAAATAGCTGTTCAAGACCGACAACAATGGAGAAAAATAGTAAACGCGGCCAAGACTCACATAGAGTTGTAGAGCCAAATGATGATGATAATGGTGTTTGAACCATGGTAAGTTCTTTGTCGGTACGGTACATTAAAAAACTTTCTCTTTTGTTTCTTTCTTTTACTCCCCATTTGCAATAGTATATTTGTAAGGTTGTCATCAGTTATCTGTAATATATGTAAACCAACAAAATACTGTTTTAATCCCAGTCCTACTTAGATCCCAGAGGCCTTATTATATCTTCTAGTTCATTTTCTAGTTAAAGTATACAAGACAACAGTAAGACCAATCCTAACGTATGCAGCAGAGACAAGGACCGATACAAGAAAGATGAAACAACAAATCAACAATATCGAAATGAAAGTATTAAGATCAATATCATTAAGAGACAGACAAACCAACAGAAGTATACGTGAACAATGCAAAATTCAAAATATTAACAGGTGGATAAAAACAAGAAAAAAACTGGAACGAACATGTAAACCGAATGGGACCAGTTAGATTAGCGAACATCTGTAAAAACAACAAGCCGTATAGCAGAAGACCCGTTGGAAGGCCACCAAAAAGGTGGAAAGATAATGTAAAATCAACAACGACTGAAACAGAATAAGAGGCAGACAAACAGGAGTAATCCTAGTCGCGCGAAAAAGAAGAAGAAGACATTTTCTAGTTTATAGTCGTAAATTTAATAAAAAAGTGAGAACATTAGTTGTCGCTGCACTGCATGCACAAAATTCGTGGAGTTCTTTATAGAGAAACCTTTGTGTTGATCTTATTATATACTTATTTAAATACTTATTGCATAATATTAGAAATGTGGGAAATTAGTTGAAAGATGAGTTTGTTTCCTACAATATAACGCAAAGCATATTATAACCCGACTAATTTTAATTTTTGTTACAGGTCGTCCATCTCAACTTCAAAATTGTACATTAATAAATCAAACCTCAAACTCAATGCAAGTTGATTGCATGGAGGGTTTTGACGGAGGTCTTCCGCAGAGTTTTCTTATGGAAGTTTTAGAGCTTCCTAGTCTTAGGCCGAGACTCAACCTTACTACCTACAGAACCCCTCCTGTATTTAGCGCAAATGGACTAGATGCGGGAGCCAGCTATAGAATTATCCTATATGCGGAAAATGCAAAAGGCAGGAGCGATCCAACCATCATTGACCCAGTCACGTTCAAAGGTGTTGCCAAATTGCAAGGTGAGCAAATATATCATGTTGTATATTTATATATTGTGCTAAATATAATTAGCCAGTGCGTAATTAGTCACATGAAAGCCTTATTCTTTATTAATCTGATAGAGTTTGTTAAACATTATGACAAAAAATATCGTTTAGTCAATTCAGGAGTTGCAACAAATATATTGCGTACATAAATATAAAGGAAAAATTTAAACAACTTATTAGAATATGTATGTTAAACTACTAGCAAAATAATTACCCACCTCGGAGATTAGTCGACCCATGGACGTATAAACACAGATGGACTCAGTTATTTACATAAAAATGTGAAGCCAAAATTATTTGAATAGGTCACCTTCTCAGCACCTTCAAATGTTGTCACGTTTTTTTATTAAAATATCTTATTCACGTATCGCTGAAAATATTACTATATTTATTTTATACTCTACAGGTGCTATCAAACCAAAATAATAATTTATTAGTTAAATTAATAGATTTAATTGTAATTAAAACATCAAGTGTGCACATAGTGTGCATATCATTTAATAATAGCGTATAACAGATATCAACCAATTATTTTATACCTATGTAGAAGCACTGAAAACTATTTATTAATGGCAACGGTGTTTACATTTCTCTGTCTTATGGCTCTACGTCAAACTTCAAATGCTGTTCCATGTTTGTTTACTTTTTACCAAGATGAGGAAAAGTTGTTGTTTTTGATATTTTGGCTGTATTTTGAGTGATATTTGTAAATAGTGAAATAAACATATATTATAATAATGGTGCTACAGTATTGCATTTGCAAAAAACGAAATATTTACATCCTAATGCCTCATTTAATTTGTAAGTACTGTTTATTTACATTATTTAAGATGAGGAACTGAGGAAGCCTGTTTGTTTACATTTTAAAATATGTCTTTCATAGGCGTACCATTGGGTTTGTTCATATACATTAATGTATTGAATAAGATATTAGTTCATGAAATTAGTATAGACATTTTTAAATTGTAAGTAGACATCATCTGATTAAAAAGATCTGTTTAGTAGCTTTTTAATTTAATATTTCTCATGAATTCAAATAAAGTAGTGAAATGAATAAAACTCATTTATTTTTCTATGTAGGTTTCCAAATAATATTGATTAATGATGAAACTTACTCTAAACTTCAACAGAGAAAACAGTATAAAAACCTTTCAAAAGCATCCTTTTTGGTTATTAAAACTTGTAAGAAAGCTGAAAAATATTTCAGATTTTTTAATCTTCTTCTTCCTATGCCGTCCCCCTTAACGGAGGTTGGCGACCACATTTTTAAAAGCTTCTCTGTCTTTTGCAACGTGGAATAATTTGTCTACAGTCATGTTTGTCCAGTCTCGATTTTTTAATAAAACTATAAATATCTACAACAGACCGGTTAAAAACCTTATGAATATTTTGATTAATAAAACCATACAAAATGTTCCAAAATCAATTTATGAGCATTTTGGTGACCATATGTATGTTGAAGGTGAAGGTGAATTCATCATGAAACGAAGACTACTTTAGATGCTAACACCGTGCGCATATGAAGCGTTTTTTATACTTTATTACTACTTCCAATTATTAACGTCTGAATAATTATCCCCGCGAGTAAAAATTCAAGCACGCTTATGCTCATTGAGGAAATATCACAGTCTATCGATACCCGTTTTACTCCCCTTTACCCTCTTGTCCAGGAATATTGAAGCTTCAAAACAGTGTGTGTTTAAGGTATCTTATTGCTGTGTCCATCTATGTTTATACGTCCATGAGTCGACCACTATAAGAGCAGTAAAGGGTTGTCCTCAAGAAGTAGTATTTTTAACTCTATTATGGTAACAAGTGTGGGAATCTTAAAACTTTTTTATTTAAATAGCCAATACTTTTTTTATTTATTTAAAAAAACCCGCTTTAACCTTATAAGGTTTTTAGCAGAATGGTAACAGTTAATTACACTTTTCTTAGTAAATTAAAGTCTTTTAAAAACAAAAGTGGGTTGTCTATGTGTTTTTTGAAATTAAAACGTCTTTAAGATTAAATCCGTAAAATAGTTTCGAAACACAATTCAGATAACTGCTTTAATCTGGAGCCTTCTAAAAATTGCAAGGCATAGCCAGACGTTGATAAAGATGTTAATTTTTAGAAGGCTCCAGATTAAAGCAGTTATCTGAATTGTGTTTCGAAACTATTTTACGGATTTAATATCAGATGTCGCCATTGCGTCCGTGTCGAAGCCATTTTATTGTTGCTTCCTAAAGACAGGAAAGATTAATTTTCACGTTGAGAACGCCTATGAATAACTGTTCTGATGAGCTTTATTAAAGCGAAATACGTATAAACAGATACATAGACGATTTGTAAGTGAAATGAAATCTTTACTGTCTTTTTCTTTTTCATCGTCTTTAAGATTGTTTGGTAAATGGTATTTAATTCTGTGACGATTGAACTTTTCGCACTTTTCCACTAGCACATGTTTTACCGTAAGGGGTGAACCGCACTCATCACAAATTGGGCGTTCTTTATTTTTAACCCTCCTTTAGTCGCTATCGGTGTCACACACCGACGACAGAATTATTCATTCGGGGTTTACAAATAATTGTTGTTTTTTTATCGCCACTTTGTGTACCTCTCCCTATCAATCATCCTCTTGTTAGTGTACATTCTCATCTGCCTGAGTACGATTGTGCAAGTTTTATAGTTATTTTCGGTGTGAGACTCCGCAGCGACTAACGGTGTGGCTATTACTTTTTGGCATAACTTGCAGATCAGCTAAATATTTAGCATCTATATTGCATTTTATCCGTAAGATTTTGTCAATTAAATTTTATTTCAAATTTTTTGTAAAAGGTATAAATAAAATACCCAAACGGGCTATATCACAAATACAGAACCTTTTCGCAATGTAAATTCCATCATCAGTGTAACCTGAAAGTAATTAACCACTTTAATTAAAAAGAACGTAAGATTTAAAATGTTGACTAAGGATATGCAAAATGTGGTTAATACTTACAAAGTGTACATGCTATGAGCCACTAAAATATATGGGTGAAAACCCTTTAAATGTTATAAATTTACAAATATGTCACATTATATACTATTAAAAATTAGGATGTTTAAGTTACCGTTGGAATTGGTAACATGGCAACGTATGGCTCTACATTGGTTACTTGGTCCTAAGACGAAGTGTCTTCGAGGACCTGTTGATAACAACTGATAAAAATGACAATATTGACATGTTAGGACAGATGTCGGAACAGAGCAGTCAGTCCAACTTACGGTAGTTGTCTAAAATGACAGAAGCCAGCATTATTTAAAATTGAATAAATTACACTTGTAATAATATAACAGTATCAACCATCAATGTTGTAGTCTGTAATGTGATTTTGTCCTATATTTATGTTGAAAATCATTGAAAAAATTTGTTTTATAAATTAATTTATGTAAACTGGAGTACATGAAATTTTGTAGGTATCAATAGGCAACCAACTATACATGTGTCTAATTTTGATTGTTCTTAACTAAAGATTTTAACAACCGGTCCTGTATGTTATAAAACATTTGGGACCTAGGAAATAATGAAAAAGACATATGAGATGATGAAATTTGAATATGAAAAGAATTTTTTTGTAATGTAATGTTCACGTATTGCTTAACTTCATCTACCTACCTTAAACTCAAACTTATAACTCATCCTTTTTATATTTCTCAGGTACCAAATGTTCCTTTTAACATATAGGGCCTTTTTCTTTTTCTTAAGTTATAACTTGAGCAATGTTTAAACAATACAATACCAAACCACCTATCAGCCATCAATTTTCTGTTTATATTGCATACTGGTCAACACACAAAACAACTTACCATCTTTCCCCTTCAAACCGAACCAGTACTTTATGTTCATGAACTTATAACTTAAAAAATCTATTATATTTACTAGGTACCAAATGTTGTTTTCTGACACAGAGGGCCTTCCATGCTTAAGTTGTACTATTTTTTAATAGTATATAATGTAACATATTTGTAAATTTATAACATTTAAAGGGTTTTCACCCATACATTTTAGTGGCTCATAGCATGTACACTTTGTAAGTATTAACCACATTTTGCATATCCTTAGTAAACATTTTAAATCTTACGTTCTTTTTAATTAAAGTGGTTAATTACTTTCAGGTTACACTGATGATGGAATTTACATTCCGAAAAGGTTCTGTATTTGTAATATAGCCCGTTTGGGTATTTTATTTATACCTTTTACTAAAAATTTGAAATAAATTTTTTTTGATATACATGGTATACAGCCAGCTACAGGAACTTAGTTTCCTAGTGGATTTTGTCAATTCTTATTTAAAGATGTCTTTTCAAGTCCAGCAAAATCGTTTGTTGGAATTATGGAAAATGGTTGCTACCGACGATGAAAATTATTTTGACGATGATAGAAGTGAAAATAAAATCGATCAAATTGAGGGACGGGTGGCGGAAATGAATCGGAACAAGATGTGTCCGACGAGGAAGAAGAAAGTAGAAGTAATACATGAGCGTTAATTGAAAAAGATGGAGTTACTACATGGAAAAAGGCTGTTCCACCGAGAAATGTTAGAACAAGACAAGAAAATTACGTAGTACGTTTGTCGATGTCGAGATTACCTACGCGTGATTTGAAGACTCCCAGTGATATTTGGAAATGTTTTGTGAATAACGCTTTGTTAGAAATAATTACAGAAAGTACGAACAAATATATAGACTCAATAAGAAATAACTTTGTTCGCCATGATGCTAGACACACTGATATTAGAAGTGAAGGCACTAATACGACTGATTTATTACGCAGCACGTCTGAAAGGTAATCGTGTGAATCCCACGATTTAAATTTCTCCTTCGGTGGATGCGATTCAATGACAAAGCAACTCGTAAAAGTAGACTAAAAGAAGATAAGTTGGCTCCTATACGATGTTTTATCAACACCTTTGTAACTCAGTGTAGAAGTGGATACAGTCTCCCCGAATATGTCACCATCGACGAGATGTTACCCGGATTTAGGGGTAAGTGTCGATTTTATCAGTATATCCCATCAAAACCGAACAAGTACGGTATAAAAATTTTTGCACTCTCTGATGCTACAATGTTTTATACCGCTAATTTACAGGTTTATGTTGGCCAACAACCTGAAGGTCGTTTTCAAGTTAGTAACAGACCTACTGATGTTGTTTGACGGTTATGTGACCCTATTTATAATTCAGGCAGAAATCTAACAGTTGATAACTGGTTCACCAGTATCGAATTAGTGAACAGGTTATGCCAGAAGAATATTACAGTAAAGATAAAATAAAAAATAGATAAATAAAAAAAAATAAAAAAAAAATAAATAAAAAACCACTGCTTGCGGATCTGGATAATACTGGAGAAACATAACCACTGGGCACTGGATGCATGGAATCGAGACTGGATACCTACTACTAGAAAATTCTATACAACATTGTATAAAATTGTAATAAAATATATATATATATATATATATATATATATATATATATATATATATATGAGTTTTGTAAGTTAACCAATTGTATAATGTAGAATTTTGCCGTAGTTATATTGTTTTTAAAATATTAATAATGTAAATTTTAAATATTAATAGATTTTATTTTAACCATTGTCAAGAATTAAAGTCAAACGTGATTAGGCGAATGAAACCATAGGTTTCGCAGTCAATATCCCAACCACACATACAATATTACAGTAGTGGGAACGATTAGGAAGAATAAAAGAGAATTGCCGTTTGAATTCACAAAATCAAAGCATCCTGTAAATTTAAGTATGTTTGGTTTTAATCAAAATATTACACTAGTTTCTCATATTCCTAAAGCAAATAAAAATGTATTGATTGTATCCTTACTACATTCAAGATGATGCATGATGAAGTTAACCAATTGTATAATGTAGAATTTTGCCGTAGTTATATTGTTTTTAAAATATTAATAATGTAAATTTTAAATATTAATAGATTTTATTTTAACTATTGTCAAGAATTAAAGTCAAACGTGATTAGGCGAATGAAACCATAGGTTTCGCAGTCAATATCCCAACCACACATACAATATTACAGTAGTGGGAACGATTAGGAAGAATAAAAGAGAATTGCCGTTTGAATTCACAAAATAAAAGCATCCTGTAAATTTAAGTATGTTTGGTTTTAATCAAAATATTACACTAGTTTCTCATATTCCTAAAGCAAATAAAAATGTATTGATTGTATCCTTACTACATCAAGATGATGCAATTGATTATAGTAGGGGTAATAAAAATAAATCAGAAATTATCTCACTCTGCAATTCAACAAAAATAGGAGTCGACATGGTAGACCAGTTCAGTGTTAACTAAAACTATTCAAGAAGCACAAAGCGTTGGCCAATGGTTATATTCTATACCATATTAAATATATCTGGCATTAGTTCAATGATTATCTTCAATTCAAAGGATAACAATGAGAAACAAGTGAAACGATGTGATTTTCTAAGAAACCTTGCAAATGAGCTTGTATATCCCTATTTAAAAATTCGAGGTACTACTACAAATCTGCCAGTTAGCCGCAAATACCGAATTCGCGAAATTTGTGGCATCACAGATGTAACTCCTGCAATTCCAGAAAGAAATAAGACAAAGGGTCGTTGTGCATTTTGTACTACCAAAAAGAACAGGTGTACTCTCTTTTCATGCATAAAATGTAAAAAATTCATGTGTCTTGAACATATTCATTACTCCGGTAAAATAAGGATGCAACCTCGGAATGAAAGATAATAAGCTGACAATTTACATACGTCTTTATTTTGATGGTATAAAACTTACCTCAAAAGTCTCATATAATCACGTGTCCGCGACTTTAAAGGACTTAAAAGATATTTAAGGTCAAAGGTCACGAAAATGAGTTTTCTGCAAATATTTCGTTTCCCTTACACTTTATGACATTTAAGGTGGTAAGAAAAATTGTAGAATGGAAAATTCTCTTCAATTTTTGTTTCAAGTACTTTTATGTACCTTCAACCCTTCTTAAGATAGAGCGCAAAGATTGGGGGACCGCTTACCTGTGTATACGATAACGCGAAGTCTGCCAGTAGGATTCAATAAATAATAAGTTATATAGTTAATTATTCACTTAAAATACTATTATTATTATTAAATTTTTATTATTTATTATTTAATAAACTATATTTATAGATATTAATTATAAAATATATATTTTTTATATAATATTTATTTTATTTTTAACAAACATACAATATTAAATGAAATATTTCAAATGAACTTTAATGATATTTTTAACAGCTGTATATACGATAAATTAAGATCAAGTGCAGAATTCAAAAATAATCATTTTTATATTTAATTAAATACTGAAAAAATCATATTTATTATTTTTTTTAAATTATATATTTATTTATTGATCCAATAATCGATTTATTAAAGTTACAAATATAATATATATTCTTTTATTATGTATGGTTAATATTTTTGCATTAATTTTCTTCTTCATCGTCTTCTTCTTCTTCTTCTTCTTCTTCCGCTGACTGCTCAATATTAGATTCATCATCATCATCATCAAGTGCAGAATTCAACAATAATCATTTTTATATTTAATTAAATACTGAAAAAATCATATTTATTATTTTTTTAAATTATATATTTATTTGTTAATCCAATAATCGATTTATTAAAGTTACAAATATAATATATATTATTTTATTATGTATGGTTAATATTTTTGTATTAATTTTCTTCTTCATCGTCTTCTTCTTCTTCTTCTTCTTCTTCTTCTTCTTCTTCTTCCTCTGACTGCTCAATATCGGATTCATCATCATCATTCTCGTTTATTAAAGTATCAGAATAAAAATATTCAAGAATATCAGGTGCATATTCACTTTCTTCATTGAAATCATCTGAAGTTGATGAAGCGTTTAGACATGATTGTCCATTACACTGCCCACAAATTAAAGTACATTGCAATCCTGATTTCCTGTCATATTAAAAAGTCATATTAAAAAAAACCGGTTAGGTCATATATAACAAAGGAGGATCTGCTACAGCTTCGCAGAAACAGCAACCGCCGTACAAGAGATTTGTATTTCGAGATATAATATTCGTAGTAATATGGACGAAAAGTATTTTATTTAATATTGTATGTTTGTTAAAAATAAAATAAATATTATATAAAAAATATATATTTTATAATTAATATCTATAAATATAGTTTATTAAATAATAAATAATAAAAATTTAATGATAATAATAGTATTTTAAGTGAATAATGAACTATATAACTTATTATTTATTGAATCCTACTGGCTGACTGGCGTTACCGTATACACAGGTAAGCGGTCCTCCACTCTTTGCGCTCTATCTTAAGAAGGGTTGAAGGTACATAAAAGTACTTGAGACAAAAATTGAAGAGAATTTTCCATTCTACAATTTTTCTTACCACTTTAAATGTCATAAAGTGTAAGGGAAACGAGATATTTGCAGAAAACTCATTTTCGTGACCTTTGACCTTTAATATCTTGTCGCGGACACGTGATCATATGAAACTTTTGAGATAAGTTTTATACCATCAAAATAAAGACGTATGCAAATTTTCAGCTTATTATCTTTTATTCCGAGGTTTGCCCCATTTTTTGCCTTATTTTACTGGATTACATGGAATATGTCAGTTTTGCCTAAGTGAAGCTACAAAATAAAATGTCTCCCTTACTAAATTAAGTGAAATTCTTACTTTATATTTTTGTTAAAAACCTGAGTTATTTTTTTTAGTTAATGTATATTACTTTAAACTAAAAATTACGAAGTGTTTTTTCATTCCAAAAATATTCAGAACTTTTGTTTTTAAAATTATTTTTATATTACAAATAACAATACATAGTTATACGCAGTGTTTTTTTTTTACTATTTTAACGATACTATTTTTTTTTTATTTATCGGTCTCTGACACCTAGCGACTCTTGGTGCTCCGTTTTACCTAGCGACTAACGGAGGGTTAAACAAATTAATGTTCATGAGAAAACTGGGTATGTCCAAGTCGTAAACGGGAAATAATTATTTGCTTTCGTCTGAATACCTCGGGTGGTTGCCATGGTCTAATCTCATTTTTTATCTACTGAAGCTTTGATGATGTGGATTTCCATTTATTGTTTTAGTTCTCGAACAGGTGCTTTATGAAGTAGCTTTTTAGATCCATACTTCCAGATTGCGGTGATATGGGATACTGTTGTCGTTTATAGCTTTTTTGGCATTTTTGTTTGCTGCTTTGTTACCTGCTATTCCAACATGTGATGGGACCCAGAGAAACTTAATGCTTGTACAGCTTGTAAAATTTAAGGTGATACTTGACAAATTTGTCCACTTGCGTAGAAAATTAAGTGAGAACGCATTCGGAGGAAAAGAGATACATAATGCGCTCGGTCTCTTTGCCTCGTTGGTACACTCCATACCATAAGTTTACAGAGAGTGACCTTATTTATTAATGGAACTTCTATGATATGTCTATATTTTGACGTTTCAATTTTTCCTTAGGAAATTTTTCTCAAAATACAAAATATTTTGTTTTTGTTACTTGGTAAAAAAATTCTTCTAATAATTATATGTTATTTGACTCATTAATATTGACCATTCAGTCATGTTGAAGCGGCAGTTTTTTCGAACACTTCTATAAATGTCTCGTTCTGTATTTTATAAGAGGAATATTGGCAGAGATGAAAGCTTTACATTTGCGTTACAGTAAACTGTATAAGAATAAAAGAACAGTAGTTAATCTTATACCTGGAACATACCGACGAAACATTTATTACTTAATTTTTATACTAGAGTTCGTAATATTTTATATTATAGTCATATACTTTTATTCTTCGGATCTTCGACATTTTAGCAGTTTAGTAAGTCATAAATATTTTAATCTGTTGTTTATTTCTTTACAATAGAATAATACCAGCCCCGTTGGGATGGCTGTCAACATCCGGTATTTATGTAGGTAATAAACTGTATAACTTTATTAACTTTCCCGAATATTTTATTTTTGTAAGGAGATTTTGTAGAAATATATCGTATAAAATATATCTCAAATAGTGACTGAAAAATCCATGTTTATAATTTAAAATACTTAACAATAATTATTTAAAAAGTCAAATCTATTGTAATACGATATTTCTTCAACACACAGTAACTTTAAACATAAGTAAAATAAAAAAATCTTTGTCGCAGACTATACAAGTACCTTGCACTTCGAAGGGCCAAGAAATAATAAGGACGAATTGTGTTGTGGTCGAATGCACATCGTGGGTGGAGCCTAATTTCAAATCGTATATTCTCTTGATTATTTGTAGTGATGACATAGAATCTGTCACAATAATTATTTTGTTCATCTTATTTGCATTTTCGTGTAGTATCGCCTTGTAAATCGCATAGAGGTCTCCTTATAGTTGCAGTATCTGGAATTCTATGTTTGAGAATTTCTGTGCTGTAAGTTATTGCCACTTTGACTCTATTTTTAGTTTTAGACGCGTTTGTATAACATACTGTGTAATCGGAATGTGAGTTAATTAGATCTCTGAAGAGTTGTATGATAAGATTAGGGTTGCTGCTATTTTTTGGAATTGTAGACAACTGATTGTTAGAAATGTTATAATCCAAGGTGAAGATAAAGATATATTTTTGTATTGATATGAGGGTGGAAATTGCTTTCAGTTAAGTAGGTTTATTGCATGATAAATTCTGCGGGAACATGGGAGATTGAACTTTGAAAAGTCGTTAGCCATGGATATGTCTAAAATAATATTTATTTCAATGTTTTTAGAATTAGAGTTCTGCTAGAAGTGTAATTAAGGTTTAATAGGTACAAAACTCTAGTGTGGGTCCAATACTTTTGTTTCTCCTCTTAAAATTTAATTATAGTTTTTTAAAACTGTCCAACTAAGTAAAGTATTTGAATTTTAACATTTTGTATATCAGAAACTACTAACTTTGGTATGTTGGCCTTAAGGGCCAAAATGGAGGAGCTTAAGGGAGACCTATGTCCAGCAGTGGACGTAATAAATGAAGGCTGGATGATAATGATGATGATGACTAACTTTGGGGACAATAATACTATATTTTTACAAGTGCTGGTAACGTCTAGAAAAAGCCTACTTAACACAGCAGCTAGCAAATATTTTATAAATATATTAAGTTGTTTATCGTGCGATATTTTTGGCCATAGTGCCACTACTGAAGGATTTATATTATTTAAAGATGTTATAGTCGTCAGAGAGGAAAATACCACTCAACATCTAAAAATCAGACGAACAAACTGAATTTTGCTGGGAATTTCAATTTTTGGACCCTAAAAAAGATTCAAAAAATTTGCCACTTCTACCCTCGGGCTTTCCCCCAAGGCCCACCTCGTAGGGGAAAAACGAAAAACGTCGATTTACCAATAATCTGGACGCCATAGAAAAAAATCATGTTTCAAACATTTAATGTAGCTGAGATAATTTTGAACAAAAGTGTTTGTTAACACTTTTTGTGTCAACTGCAAAATTTACAACAGAGCCAGAAATTCATTCTGTCTCCGGCTTCTGCAAGTAATGTAGCCTTTCTTAAATAATTTTAAAGTGTTTGTTTGTCCTTTTGTAGTGTAGTGTGATGTACATTTATATGTTTATGACATTTTGTTCTTGTCGGATAGGCCGCAATTGACGAAATGCCCCTGAAGATGATCTAGGGATCGAAAGTACTTGGGCAAGATTAAATTAAACTGTGCTCGATATATGCCTTTTATCTGATCAAAGTTCATTTATTCGATCATTCAACCTTATATTTATTTATTATATAGATCACTAAGTGAATTATTTGATAACAATGAATACTGATTTTAGGTTCTCTTATGATGATTTGACCTCGCAAAATATAAATGGATGATTGGCTTGGTTGCACTTACCTATTCTGGAAATAATTTTTACTAAATGTTTAACAATATTACTCATAACTACTAATGTTATATTAAGATTAAAATTAAACTCTTAAATCATGACACTGCGTTTTGTGAATATTTTAACATCTCCATAATATTTAACTTACTAACACCAATATTCTTAAAAACATTAAAAAATATAACTTTCTACAAAACTACCTATATAAAACGATTAAAAACAGTGTTGACCAATTTGCTTATGCACACATCGTCTCAGAGGCGATATATAAAACGTTTTTTATTCTATCGTTGACATCACAATCAAAGAGGGCGACTTTAATATTCCATGAAATTCTTTGTTGGTCCAGATATAAAGGTTTCCATGAAAAGATGGCAAAAACGAGAAAGAAGTCGACGACTGGAATGAATTATACATGACTTGGTATAAAGTATGGAAATTTTGATGACAGAAAGGAACAGGCCAGTGTACCAAAAAATATTATAATAAATGAGATGGGAAAGAAAAAATGACGTTGGAAGTGGCAAAGGAGTGAAAATTATGACGCTCCGGTTTTGGTTTTTAATTCGTTTTTCTCGAGAGGGCAAAGAAAAGTTTTTGCTGTGGCTTATAAGGGGGGATTAAAACGAAATTGCATCTGGTCATGTATTTAAAGAAAGGAGGAATAGTTATTTTACACTGTATATATACACTGCTAAAAATTACATTGGATGATATAAGTATTCTGAATTATTGCAAGTAGAAAAGCAATTTAAGGCTCGTATATTACATATTTAAACCAGAGCCGATACTTTTTGATGATCAAATGAATAAAAAACACAAATAAGATAATATCAGTTAATAAAAATTTAGCTAGATTAATTATAGAGAATACAGATATTAAACACAAACTTATTGAAACATCATGTAAGTAGAAGACGACACTGCCAAAAGAAGAATAGGATCTTTTGCTCATCACTTTTACTTTTGTCGTCAGAGACGAAAATTCCACTAAATTTTTAAAAATTATACGAACAAGCTGAATTGTACCCAGAATATTAATTTTGGAACCTCAAAAAAGATGCAATTATCCCTGGGCTTCCACCTAAACCTCCCCTTCCCCTTTCAGGGGGGTAAAAACTCAAAAAAAACGATTTACCAAAAATCGTTTTTTACATTTAGAAAAAAATGTTTTAGATAAAAAACGTAGCTGAAATTATTTTTAACAAAAATGTGTATAAGCCCTTTTTATGTAGAATTAACTGTTCTCTCACAAACAACGCTTGGAGCCACCGTTGATTTTGAATGTCAGTTACGCGCGCGAAATCAATGTTTAATAAAATTTGTATCAGCTTGACGGTAAAAATTTATCTTTTGATTTAAGTGTCCTATCGACAAAAGTCAAGATGAATTTTAAAGGTAAACAGGTCAGCTTTTGTATGCAATTTTTTTTATTTTGCCACAAGTTAATTCAGACTTTATAAAGGTATTAAATAAATTAGCGTGGCGCGATTTTTGCCACATTTTATGATTCTTATGAGATCAATACAATCTATATCTTTCATTGACTGGCCACTATGAAGTTTCTATTACCAGAGCCTAACCTTTAAAACCTACAGCATGAAATTTTAGTTTTGAGTTTCGGTTACAAATGTGATGCATTTGAAATATGCTTAAAAAATGATGGATTTAAACTTTCAAATAACAAACGGTCTAAAACATTTAAAACTTTTTTCTTCAATTACATTATACTGCGTTTTTCAATGAACCAAACTTCTGCTATTAACTAGGCCGAAAACCGTCTTCTTGTATGCATTTCCCGTGACGTGTGATCGTTTATAAACATTAAATTCTGCGTTTTTTATTCATATTTTAAATGTCTCATCTTTGTTGCCACAACTCAAAATTGAAATTTCATGTCATAGGTTTTAACGGTTGATCTCTAAAAATGGAAATTTTACTACGACTGGTCAATGAAAGTGATCAATTTTATTCATCTCACGAGAATCGTAAAAAATGGCGAAAATCTCCACATTTATTTACTTAACACGTTTAGAAAAACTGAGTTTATTCTCGGCAAAATACAAAAACTTGAATCTAATTTTTATCGAATTTTTACCGTCGAGCTAATACAATTTTTATTGAACATTGATTTCGCGGGCATAACTGAGATTCAAAATTAGCGGTTGCTTCAAGCGTTGTTTCTAAGAGAGTTTTGTGTAGAAGGTTCCTTCTACACAAAAAGTGTTGTTTAAAATTATCTCAGCTACATTTTTTATTTAACCATTTAAGTGGCAAAACTTATTTTCCTTGGTTTTTTAATTACTGCTCTTCACAATTACTGGTCACATTCAATGGGCCTTAGATTTACGGGAAAAATAATTTAAAAAATCCGCGAATGATTTTTTTTCCAAAATTTACGCAAAAAATTACTGATCAATATAGCTATCAGGGTTTCTTTAGGATGACAACAAAGTGCCGAAGGATCACTGGTAAATATAGATACCATTATATTTTTCTTATGTATTACTTTAAAAAGTAAAATATACAAGTATATAAACTTATTTATTACCTAACAATAATTATAGAAATCAAAATATTAATTTTTTGCATAAAGCAACATTACATTTTTACAAATTATATTTGACCTAGTTTGTTTTTTTATTTTTGCTACACCCTGCACATCTTCGGTACGTTCCCTTTACGGCAAGGTGTCCTGTATTGTCAAGTTGGTTTGAATTTTTCTGGGGTCCTGTGCGTTTACGACACGTAAATGTTGAAATAAGAGAATCTGTCTAATCACTTCTGACAGATTCTCTGTCAGAAGTGCAAATGAGACATGGGCTTCTGATTATTTTTCTTATTTCTCATACCTTCTTTGTATAAAATGTAGCTATTCACAATTGCCGCATCAATCAGGTAATAAAAAACTTTTATCCACCACCTCCTGGACTTCCAAGTTATTATATACGTGGAATGTAATTGATCAAACTGATCCACGCCGCCCATATATCTGTTGTAGTCCGCTATGGCCATAGGACGAGGAACTTTTTCCGTATTTTTCACATATTTCACACCCCTATCTTTCTACTTATATACGGAAATATTTTCTGAAGACACAGCATCCGATTGACTCATTTTTAAATTTTTGTCGGAGCATAAGTTCCTAGAAAATTGTTTTCTAGTTTGCCGGATTGTACCACAAGCAAATAGTTTCTTCCTAAGAAGTTTCTCAAATAGCGGAATTGTCGAAAAAAAGTTATCAAAGTAAAGGCAATAACCTTTTTCGCAAATGGTTTGCTCAAATTTAGGATGACACCTTCTCCCAATATATCACCAGTATCCCTCGTTTTTTGCCCTCGTAGAGCTCGAAATCTAATATATAAATAGTTTCGGAACAAGCAATAGCCCACATCTTGAAGCCTCTTTTGATAGGCTTTATAGGCATATATTGCTTCAGTGATAATCTTTCTTTAAAACTGATCATACTTTCATCTATTGAGAGATGCCTAGATGGTGTAAAAGCAGACAAAAACTTAGCTTTTAAGTTGTTTATAAGAGGCATAATTTTAAAAAGTTTGTCAAAATCCGGAATTTTAGGGAGAGGCATTTTCGTGTTGTCGTTTATATGTAAATATCTCAAGACTTTGAGGAAGCATTTCACCGTGAAGATATAAGAGATTCGGTTTACTCGAAAATTAATGTCGTTAGACCAATACGATTTTAATGTTGGTAAAGAATGGAACCCCATTATTATAAGAATTCCTAAAAAAGCATGAAATTCTGCGCTATCTAGCTCCAACGAAACATTTTCTTGTTCGGCATATAAATTGGATTGTACGATAATTTCATCACACAAATCCTTATCAAAAAAAAAAGGTTAAAGTATGTCCTAGGAGAAGTAGCGTGTATCTCACCACAATTATTAAGCGTTCTAATACTTTCCTTGAACTCAAAATTCTCAAAACTTAAGGGAGCTTGAACATTTTTTGACCATATAAATTCTAATGAATATGTATTATTTACTATTTCTTTATCTAAACGCATGTGATCTTGAACATTATTAGTTGATCCCGATGAATTATTGTTTATTTATTCTTCATCTTCGCTACTCGATGAGGATGAGGAACTGTATGTAGATGTAAACATATTTTTTCTAGTCTATTCTGAGCCTTCTGCTTCTTCTATGTGTTCTGCTTGTTCATTTCCCAAATAATTAACGTTACTTGATCTTGAAGAAGAAGAACCGCCCAGCTCCAAGGTATCCTCGGCATTGGAATCTCCTTCATAGTCCGAGTAATAGAACCCACTATTTCCAGAAGATTCCAGTAAACGTTGCAGTTCTGCTTTCTTGAGACGTTTTTTAGCCATTGATCTGTAAGAATAACGTTTCTGTAAGTTGTTCAAATAAATATGGACCGTGGAATACGTCTAACTCACAATAATGTTGCATGAAAATAATTGGTACACCCCATATGAGCTTATAACAACTCTGTGGACATAACTATATATAAGCAATACGATCAATTTTAAAACTCAGTTACTGCTTATCAGTTTTGCAATCATGTGTTTATCAGGATCTGACAACAGCAAGGAACCAAGAAAAATCACACTTCGTAATAATCACAGGAGATTTTAATGCAAAAATTGGAACAAAAGAAGAGGGCGACACACAATATATCGGTCGCTTTGGGCTGGACAACAGGAACGAAAGGGGTGAGATGTTGTACAACTACTTAAACAACGAAAATTTATTTTGTCTCAACACTTTCTTTAAAAAATCTAAACAACGTAAATGGACATGGATCAGCCCAGACAAGAAAACTAAGAACGAAATAGACTATATACTCTCCAATAACAAAAACATATGCACCGACGTGACAGTACTAAACAAATTCTATACCGGAAGTGACCATAGATTGGTTATAGCAAATATTGAAATACAGACGAGAGTAGAACGAAACAAACTTATTAAACGAGAACGATACCCAACCACCGGTGTCCTATTTCAAAAACAAACGCAATACCAAAAAGAGCTAAGCATAAGACTAAAATCAGTAGAGACACTGAGACAAATGGATATAAACGGACTAGCCAATAAAATAAAAGTAACCGTAACAACATCGGTTAAGAAAATATGCTCAAACACGAAAACAGCCAAAAGATCTAAACTTCAACCTAATACAATTAAATTACTAAAAGAAAGACGAAACAGAACAGATCGAACTTCGGACAGCTTCAAAAGTTTAAACAAAAACGTGAAGAAAGAAATTAGGAACGATCATAGAAACTATATTAACAATCTAATAAAAAATATAATACAAGATAACTGCAATATGAAAGTACTCAAAGCAAAAAACTCAAACGGCACAAGAAAAATCATAGAAATAAAAAATGAGAAAAACGTCACCGTCCGAGACAGAAAGGAAATAAGCGAGGCCATTGAAAAATTCTACACTAAATTATACTCGGCAAATACACAACCACAACAACGACGTACTGAACGAACAATAATTAACACCGGCTCAGAAGAAATACCGGACATAACCGACTATGAAATAAGAATGGCCCTAAATCAACTAAAAACGAATAAATGTCCGGGAGAGGATAAAATTACAGTCGAAATGTTGAAAATCGGTGGAAGAAAAATAGAACAGGTATTAAATATTTTATTTAATAAAGTAATTGATGAAGGAAAGATTCCTCAAGAATGGTACAACTCCGAAGTCATTTTACTATTCAAGAAAGGAGACAAAGCAACCATCGAGAATTACCGACCAATATCCTTGCTCTCACATCTGTATAAATTACTAACTAAAATCATAATCAACCGCCTAACACATAAGCTCGATTTCTATCAAGCCATCGAGCAGGCTGGATTCAGAAAACATTTTAGTACCATAGACCACTTGCACACCGTAAGAACACTGATAGAAAAATGCACCGAGTACAATGTTCCAATTCATATGGCGTTCGTCGATTTCCATAAAGCATTCGATTCCATCGAATTATGGGCAGTGCTTGAATCTCTAGAAAATGCACGTATAGATTCCAGATGCACTAACATAATTAAAAACATATATAAAAATGCCACCATGCAGATAAAGCTGGACGAAAGCACAAAAACTAATCCCATAAGACTACAACGGGGAGTAAGACAAGGAGACACCATCTCTCCCAAACTATTTACCCTTGCTCTAGAAGACATGTTCAAGAAACTAGAATGGAACAATAAGGGTATCAACGTCGACGGATCATACTTAAACCACTTGCGATTCGCAGATGACATAGTTTTAATAGCCGATAATATCCAAGAACTAAATGATATGTTACAACAATTAAATGCAGTTTCAGGAACGGTAGGCTTAAAAATGAACTACAGCAAAACAAAAATACTGAGCCGAGACCAGACAAATATAACAATACAAAATCATACCATAGAAAATGTTGAACATTATGTATATCTAGGTCAAGTTATCAAACTAGGAAAACCAAATCAAGATGCTGAAATTAAAAGAAGAACACAACTGGCATGGGGCGCTTTCGGCAAATTAGCATATATCTTGAAAAACACCTCCATTCCTGTAAACTTAAAGAAAAAGGTGTATAACACATGCATACTACCAGTTTGTACTTACAGCAAGTTTGTACTTACATTACTTGGAGACAGTAGCCCTTACCAAAAAATCTGCTAAAAAATTAGAAACAACGCAAAGAGCAATGGAACGAATCATGCTTGGAATATCACTGAGAGACAAGATTAGAAACACCGAGATAAGACGTAGAACAAAGATTAGGGATATCGTGGAAGAAATTGCAAAAATGAAATGGCGCTGGGCAGGTCACGTAGCCCGATATAATGACAACAGGTGGACACGTAGAATTCTAGAATGGAGACCAAGGACGACAACAAGAAGCATGGAAAGACCTTAAAAAAGATGGGTAGATGACATAAGAACAGTGTCAGGCAAACAGTGGATTAGATTGGCGCAAGATAGAGAAAGATGAAAGCAATTGGGAGAGACCTACATTCAGGAGTGGATGGAAAATGGTTGACAAAGAATAAGAAGTTTTGCAAGATGTAATAATGATAACTGGTTTGATTTGCTAAAAAAATTAAATATTTGGATCTTTATGTAAGAGGCTATGTCTCCATGATCTCATATGATCTTCAATGATGTTAAGTTTAACAAAACACCGTTTTTTTAACAAAATTCAAATCACTACAATCTATATATAACATGTAACAATACATACCAAACTATTTTACACTTTTTTAACCTCTAACAGGTAAAACTTAGAATGAAACGCACAAACCACCTCTTTTTCGGTACAATATGATAGACGGAAATGCGCACCGGCCGCACTGTTAGCTATACCTACCGACTGCATCATCATATCTGATTTTCGCGTGCATTCCTTGTTAATGCGGTATGTATTGGTGCCAGAGTTACTCAAGAGATCAAGCGAAATGCGTAACGCTCAATTTCGCATGACTGTCGTTCCAAAATAAATTTTAAACCTGTATGGTAGCTATGGCTACCAATACCACTTAAAAGGTTAAAAAAACATTTTCTACTGCGTACAGATTCTTGGTAAATCGATTTTTTGCGTTTTTACCGCCCTACGAGGGGGATTTTAGGGGGAAGCCCGGGGGTAGAAGTGGTAAACATTTTTGCATCTTTTTGGGTCCCAAAATTAATATTTTTTTGTGAAATTCAGCTTGTTTGTATGATTTTTAGGGGTCAACTCTCTGACGACTGGACTATTATATTAGTTATATAGTTTAATTTTAGTCATTTTTACATTACGGTGTTATTATTCCTTGACATTTTATCAACATCGCACTAATTAATTATGTTTAAATAAAACTTACGATAAACTTAATACTTCATAATATATTGTTGTTTATGTTGTTTTTGCTCTCATATTACAACTCCTCGGTATAAAATAACAATATAAAGTGTTGTGTAGAAATGCCACGCCCTCTGCTGCGTTTAAACTCCCAAAAAACTTCTGTGATAGTTTACGAGTTTGTCGCAAATACGCCGAAGGACTTTTGAGAGACCTCCACAGAGGGAGTTTTGCGGCACCTCCGAGATCTGAAGACTACCCTTGGGGAGTAGAGCATGTGACGGAGGTTTAGTGGACAGCGGCAAAGACGAGGAATTGTGTGAGGGTGTGAGGAATACATATTTTGTACCGAGCGATATTAATCGCCCCTATTCACAAAATTTAAGTTTGTTTTATGTTATATAAATTATGCTCGAAAAGTTAGTAGCGTCTAAAAGGACAGTTGTGTTATTAATTTGTTAAATTTTAATTTATGCTAAATATACTTCCTTTATATATCCTTTTCTTCTCACAGTACTTATTTGTTTAGGATGTTTGCAATCATCATACAAACTTCTTTCCTATTAAGGCTTGTACTAAATAGATTTATCGTCTGTTGAATCATATAAATAGATTTTTAAGCCCCTTATGATGACATTCTACATCTTTCAGGCCCTCGTGTGTCATTTATTTTTCTTAGTACCAAGGTTAAAGAAATAATATAAGACTTACAATCAACTTATTGTATCTTGGACGATTGGTTTCAAACACTAAATTTTGCTGTTCAGCATCAGGCCTCCAGAAAGATTACTTAAACGCTAAAAATTACAAATAATTAAAAATATTAGGGTTCTATAAGGTATAATATAAATTATGCTAACATTAGGTATACATAGTTTGAAAACGTATATAAACTGTACCTACATGCCGATACTATAAATGCAGGTATATAGGGACATAACAAAATGCTTAGTTATGCTAGGCTACTGTCTGAAGGGTCGTCAGCTTTATTATACATCGAAACTTTTTTGATGTTTCTTGAGTAGAGAGTTAGAAATAACTTCGAAACCGGTTGTCCAAGGAACAATAAACTGATTGTTAGTAAGTCGAATATTTATTTCTTTAATCTTGTTGAAATATACTCACACGTGCAACCAATTTATGACTTTCCTACTAACATTATTTAAAGCAGCAGATATGTTTGATTATTTTCCATAATGTGACCGAGATATTTATATAAGATTTGGTGTTTTTATTCTTATCAATAAATAGTTTTCTTTATTTATTGTTATCAGCACATCTTAATTTTTTACAAAATAAACCCATGATCTTATTTGATAGTTGTTCGAAGATACTAGTATATTTACCTTTCAAAACGTTGGGTTCAAAAATATAGTTCTCTACTCTGGTTTTTTTTTGGAGGTAATCATATATTTTGTTTTATTTTAGTATTTAAAAGCTCTTTAGGATTGTCGGAAAAAATTACTTATGCTACAGGTATTAAATAGATTCATTTAGCTTATTTATGATACTTTGATCACAAGGATTTAACCTCTTCTCTTCTCTATTATATATATATATATATATATATATATATATATATATATATATATATATATACATATATATGAAGTAACAAGAAGTCCAGAGACCTCTCTCTGATAGTAAATTAGGTGAACCGCAAATTCAAAGCCTCTTACTAGAGACTTTTAACGACGCTAGAAGTATCTTTTTACTTCAACATGCATCTACGATTCACCTTTGAAAATTACTATCTTTTTCGCTCTTTACGTAGAGAAAGACGTTTAAATGAAAGTAAAAGATTGCATTTCATTTCAATCGGAACTCCACCATTGCTCTACACGTGTTTCGAGTTATTCAACTCATCATCAGGAGCACTTGTGGAAGTGTAACTGAAATGACTGCATTTCATTTCAGTTGAACTTCCACAAGTGCTCCTGATGATGAGTTGAATAACTCGAAACACGTGTAGAGCAATGGTGGAGTTCCGATTGAAATGAAATGCAATCTTTTACTTTCATACATATATATATATATATATATATATATATATATATATATATATATATATATATATATATATATATAATATAGTTCGGAGTCTTAATCTGCTTACTCCTCAGTGTCGAGTGATGACCGGTCTTACCCTGTGTAGCTGCTTTTACACTCTCGGTATGCGCGGAAACGGTCTGAGCGGGATTGGTTGGGGCGGGGGTCGTGTTGCGGCAGTCTTTTAGCGTCATTGTGCGTGTTTAAGCTGCTGGGGCGTTTTTCAATTTCGATGGCTTTACGAATAATTCTCAATTTTAAGGAGTGGATATGAGCGATGGTTTTTGCTTTTTCGAAATCTATTTTGTTAGCTGTCTGAATATGAAGGGGTGAACTAGTATCGGAATTTTTTACAGATATAGAATGTTCGTAAATACGGTTGTGAATACGTCGGTTTGTCTGCTCTATGTATGTACGTGAGCAACTGGAACAAGGTATCCAAGATTGGACAACTTGGAGTGAGTAGTGAAGATTGTTTTGATGTTAGAGGTTCAGAGTTCTACTGATCTTATTAGTGACACTTTTGATAAAAGGTACAAAGATTTCTTTTCTTGAATGCTCCTATTATTTTGGGTTTTGTGGTAGCCGTTTTGTAAGAGTGTTTGCCTTATTGAATTGATTTTGGATGATCTGTGATTGTCGTTACTAAGTATGCTGGAACAGGTAACAAGAGTGTTGATAACTGAATTGAGTTGGGCAGGGTGATGATGTGACTAGGCATTGAGATAGCGGTTTGTATGGGTGGGTTTCCGGTACACGTTTCTGAATAAGAACATCAAGGAATGGCAAAGACGCTTTAGACTCAACTTCCATTATAAATTGAATACTATGGTGTATTCTATTGAGGTGGGAGAGGAAGAGATCTAATGTGTCTTTACATGTAGCCCAATAACAAAGGTGTCATCATTGTACCGTAACCAGCAGGTGGGTTTGAGATTTGATGAGGGCAGGACTGTTGTTTCGAAATGCTCAATGTAGATATCAGCTATTACGGGAGAGAAAAAGATCCTATTGGAGCACCTTTGATTAGACGATAGAAATGATTTTGGAATGTGATGTTAAGAGTCCACAATCGAAATAGTTTTTTCAATAGTAATATTGGTGAATAAAGAAACAATGTCAAAAATAACTAGTTTATCTGAGGGTAAAATGGAAATGTTTTTAAAAAAATCAATAAAATGGAAAGAATACCAAATAGAATATGATTTCTAACTATATACATTCAGAATTTAAAGCTCCTCGTAAATATATTACTACTATAAATCGAATACGCTTTGGACATGCATGCTACCCATGCTATTTATTTTTAAAATTAATGTCATCGATGATGATAGTTGCAACCATTGCGGTAAGCTAGGTGACTTCGATCACATGTTCTTTGAATGTCCTAAATTTATTCAGCATTCAAACTCCCTGTATATAAAATTAACTAAATGCAATACATACGCTCCATATAATATACAGTCCTTGTTAGCCATAGGTTCTGTAACAAAATACAATTTAATTATAGAATTTTTGTCAGACACATGCATAGCTTTATAAATCTGGTACTCGTTAATGAAAATTTTCATAAGCGTGTATAGGGTTAGACTTATACCCTTTGTTTATCCTATATGTAACAATACCTTATCCGTGGTCCAGTATTGTTTGTCTGTTAAAATAAATGTCTTGACGGACCCCTAGACGAGAAGCGAGTGTCCTTGTATTTTCCTTCGACGTGTTTTTCTATTAATTATTCGTCTATTTCGTTTTAGGGATATCGCTATGCATTTGTCTGAGAGAAATAATCTGTACTTATGTGTATATACCTTCTTAAGGAATATATTATAACCTTTCGAGACTGGCTGAAGTCTATGCCACAAAAAAAAACTATTTACTGTTGTGATCTGCTTTATGATGTTTTATTATTAATTAACACTAATTTAATTAATCCAATTATTTAATTAATTAATTCACTAATTTATGCAGAGTCATACAATTCAATTACTATTAAAAATTCTCAGGGTGCCTTTTTAATTTTACTTTAATCAGTTTACTTTATATGTATATCTCTTCTAGTGGGTTCAGTATCTCCTAGTTGCTCATAATCGGGATAGAACAGGAAACGGAACTAACATTAAAACAACATAAATATGCACACAAATTATTATTTATTTTCATTAAGCAATACGATGAATGTTAATAAATAACTTTTTGTGGGCAATTATCTTTCCCAACAAACTCCTATACTCTAAATTTAATTTTAATTACAAACTATCTATTGATCTGTTTTATAATAATATCTACTAAAAAAAAATGACCATATAAAAATATAATTTATTCACAAAAAAAATAACTCTTTGAAACTTGGAATCTTAGTTCGTATGCTTATATTTGATTTTATTTTTAGAATATCTTAAAATTTTCTTTCATTCAAATTATTTGACTGACCTTTAATTTTTTTACACCAATGATGTCTACTCTCGATCAAAACCACAGTTCCTTCCTTGATTGATTATGTCCGGCTACCATCAAATCTTTCCCGTTCTCAGCATCGATCCAAACCGCATACCAGCAAACTACTCCTCCGAAAACACAAGCCCAAGCCTCTTTTGACCGGTATTCTTTATTCACAAATTCTCCTTTCTTTCTCAATTATATCTCGTGGACTATGCAGACTCAAAAGAGGTATTAATCTTCTCAATTTTGATCTACTCTCAGCTTCCACCTTTTTCACTAACAAACGAAAACACTGGTACTTAGATTGACTACACGAAAACACGTCTTCTCCTCTGGTCTGCCGGTAACATAATAATTCTTTCAATCTCCCCAGACAACCTTCTCAACTCTTTCATTCCCACCATTCCTTTTTAAATAATCATAAGCATTCATCTTTCCCACTTATTTTCGATTTAGAAAATTTCCAACATGATATTTAAAACAAATAAACTACTTTCACTCAAATTACTTTTTAAAAACCATTAACAATTTCACCTTTTTCAACAGAAATAAGTTTCCAAATTCTTGTTATCTCATATCTAAATCTAATTCTTATTTACTTTCGAAAAATGTCCAACGCAAAATACAATTAAAAAGTTTATTCCTTAAATCTATAATTATACCGGTTCCATTGTCCTTTCACTATTCACTCAGTCTTTCACGGAACAATGTTTTCTCTTATGGTCTATTACAAATAAGTACAGGGTTGTATTTTAACTTATATGCCCGCGGTATATTAAAATAATAAAAAAACTCTTTATTCTATTTCTGATCGATAAACTAATCCATAACAATACATAGTATCCAGATATAGGCCTAAGTGGTCATTTACCCAAGAGACATATTGGGTATAGAACACACTAGGTTTAACTGTATATGTGGGTTATATCTGGTACACAGATGAGTCTAGTACTATAGAACGGTAGGGTGCAGGAATATTTGATAGCGGTGAAAATTTCAACATTTCTATTTCGCTAGATTTTTGCAATCTTGGATCTTCTTCATGTACCTTTCAGAACGTTGGTCACCATCATAGCTATCTTAATTTTATTTAGCTACATTCTAAATGGGATGCTTGCTTCAAGTTCTTCAACCATAAAGTCTTTCTTCGTTCTGGACTGCGTTTGCCTGCTATTATCCCTTGCCTAATATTTTATCGCAATCTATATTTGAGACCTGTGAGTACATGTTTAAAGTACTCCAACTTTCTCTTCTTCACGCTTTTTATAATCACAGTAGTTTTGCTGACTCGTTCTAGTATTGTGGAGTTTTAAGTCTTCTCCACCCAGTCTTGCATGTGTAATCTTGTATGTGTAAGATAAATGAACATGGAGGTTTTTAAACTTAAGTAGATCAATTAATATTCACAAATAGTCAAGCAGCCCTGGGGTCTTACAAGCCTTAACGTGTACTCTAGGCTAGTGTGGGAATGCCAAGAAAAAATTTTTGGACTGGCAGAACATAACAGTGTCATATTGGTGTGGTTTCCAGGTCACCAGGGAATAGATTCAATGAAAAAGCTGTTAAAAAACTTGCCAGAGGAGTAGAAGCTACCAAATACTTTAACTCAGAACCGGCCGTGTTAGTGCCAAACAGCATCATTCGCGATCGGAAAAAAGCCTTGATACAAAGGCACCATAACTCTCCCTAGAGAAATGTACCTGGTCAAGCATATGGCGCATAATGTATATTGGACGGACATGTGTTAATAGGGCTGAAGTACTTCGAAAATAAACAAGAATTAACTCAAAGTCATAACATAACCGGCATAAATCTATAACAAAAGAACATTTTGAAATTTGAAAATCATTTGAAATGAAGCTTCTATACTGGGGTTGTATTACTTTTTCTCTACAGTAAAACGCTGAGGCGAGCGTCATAGAACTAGCACCATAAGATGGTGGT
The DNA here is from genome assembly GCF_040954645.1 of Diabrotica undecimpunctata. NCBI lineage: Eukaryota > Metazoa > Arthropoda > Insecta > Coleoptera > Chrysomelidae > Diabrotica > Diabrotica undecimpunctata. Next base: position 36,681,231 of record NC_092808.1, on the reverse strand, counting down.
GTCGTCACGAAACTAGCGCCACAAGATGGTGTCGTCACGGGTAGCGTCATAAAATAACGATTCTTCGCATCGATTCACTACTCTCGATCGATTCGTTTCTAGTCATTATATATAAATTCTAAGCAGGTTTAAATTAAAAAATGCATGAAAAATAACTAACAAAATACAGAATAAAAATGAGAACTGAACAATTAAAAGACTATTTTGTAAACGATTCGCAACGATTGTCAAAATTTAAGTCATAAATGTCATCCGATTAACCCTGCTGTACCGTTCGAGTCAACTATGCAAATGTACTTTTCGGGTCAATATGATCCAACTATAGTTTACGGTCCTTAATCGAAATAAAATAAGCTAATAGTGCTAAACAAAACTTTATTAACAAAAAATTATAGTTAATTAAGCAAAAATAATGTCGCTAATGTAAATTAAACCTTATTAACAAAAATAAAAGGCATTTTTTTCTTTCCCAGAAAAGCCTAAGAACAAATACCTACAAAATTTAATTTAGTTTACGACTGGGACAGTAATAAAGGAATGGGTTTTACAAATATGTTTGTGACATATACAACATAAAATATTAGTCTTCTTATCGTTTTTAGAGCAAAATTTACAGCGTGCTCGTTTAGCAGGCGGAGTTGGATTGTCCATAGACGCAGACGGTTTACTAGAATTTCCATCTTCTCTCATCTTCATCAATTTCCATCTTTTACCAGTTCTTGGAGTCTTTAGTTCTTAGTAAATTTTTCCTGGAAAGGATAAGTGGTTTCACCAGTAATTTTCCCAATTCCTCAAAAAAAATTCGCCGTTTTGTAAGTTTGTTGGTGTTTCATTGGGGATTTATTGATGTCCATAAAACGAACGTTTTGTAGGCAGAAATATTCAGCATATTATAAAAAACAATCATAGGCCAGCGATTTGTCTTCCTTTTACATGTATATGTACTAACAAACTGATCTAGAGTATCCACTGCTCCCTTACTAGAATTGTAATCTAAAATAATTTGGGGATTTTTGTCATTTCTGTCCCTAATAGCCTTATTATGATGCAAAGTGCTCATAAGAATAATATTTTTATTTTTTTTTAGGAATCTAGTTAACAACAGTGGTATATTGCGTGAAGTGAAAAAGACGAACTATGAACTTCTTTGTTCTGAACGCAATTTGTGCTGGAAGCTCTGGCTTATTTTTTCTTATAGTCCCAAGCATTGTATTTTTACTTTTTAGAAGAAGTTTTCCTAAATTGTATGATGTAAAAAAGTTATCACAAGTAATATTGTGGCCTTTCAAATCATTACACAATTCGCACACCACACGTATTCCCTGATTCTGTTTCGGCGCGGAGCCTGCTTCCTTTCCTGTATAGATCTGCAATTTTAGAGCATACGAACTTTTACTGTCACATAAAGCCCCAATTTTTATGCCATACTTCGCTGGTTTGCTTGGAATGTACTGTTTGAAAAGATAGCGGCCTCGAAAGGCAACTAATTGCTCGTCGACGGTAACATTTTCACCAGGGCTAAAAAATTTTGGTAGATTTTCTACCCATTTTTCCCAAATTTTACGTATTGCAGCAAGTTCATCAGTACGTCTTCTATCCTGTCTAGTAGTCTTGTTATCAAAACGTATTACTTGCGAAATTTTTGTAAATACTTCCAGGGACATTGTTGCTCGAAATACACCACGACTGGTTTCTTTATTCAACAAACTTTTAGTTGATTTGCCATGGGATTTAAACACTCCAGCTAACAATAAAAGACCAATGTATGCTTGAAAACCAATTTTGTCTAAGTCTTTCCAGTTGGTTCCAAAAACATGCTGTCCTTCCCTGTTGGTCATATATATAATTTGGTTTGCAACTATGTCAGAAAAGAGTGCGTCAAATGAATTTTTGATATCGAAAATTTGTGAACATGCGTACCTTGTAACTCCTTGAGCATTATTTATAACATTGGCCTTGGAAAAACGACCGCGTTGATAAGGAGGATCGAGAGACCACAAGATATTACCGTCTTTTGAAGGAACTGTTACAGAAGGTTCTACAGGATGCTGTACGTAGAATAGAACAGCAGAATCATCACTACTTTATTCCTCACTCTCATTACTTGTATTGTTTTCTGTTTCTAATATGCACTCATCATTCTCTGACACATTCGCGAGCTCGCGAAGCTCATCTTCGGTTAGTGTTCTTCGATGCTACATTATTAACATGCAAACATAGACTGAAATTTAAAATGTAAATGAATGCGCTTATCGTATCAGTATCCTACTAGCCTACCACTTGTCTATCACCCCCACTTCCTTCTACGTGATATGCCCTTCTAAATGACATCGCCCAGCTACACTACACATTTTTTACAAGTTCTAGCTTACAGAAACTTGTTTCTATTTATAGACGTACCTGACTGACAAACTGTTAGAAAATCTATAAAATACTGCCAACTAAACATACTTATACAGGTAATTTTTAACGGTTTAAATACGTGGGTCATATTGACCCGAACGTACTATAGATAACAATTTAATTTTTATCAAAAAGATCATGAAGTTGATTTTTTATGGCGTATGCAATTAAAAGACCTTATATTAGGTAACAAAGTTACGACACACCAAAACGTTACGCCGCGTAATAATTTGCAAAATAAGAAATACATTTTTTTTGCAATTTTTAACACACTTCTCGTTTTAAAATAATTTCATATAAATACAATTATTATTATTTTTAAACATATTATTTACTTTATACAGCAATTTAATTTATCATTAAACGATATTTATTTGTATTTTATTATAATTTAATATTTCGTCTGAATTTGACAGGTCTGGCAGAAGTGGCGTTAGGAGCCAATATAATAATTTATTGAATTATTGGAATATAATTTAATTTGTTTAAAATATAAATCATAATTAAATAATAAAATTACTTTATTCAATTTTAAAAATAATATTTACATTTTAAAAATATAGAAAACATAGTGGGAAATCAGAAATAATTTACTCACTATTTACAATTTTTCGGATATATATTTTTACATAAAGTGGGCGATTTTTGTATCGACAACTCCATTCCCGTAAAACCATCGTTTTGAAATAATTTTAAAATTTTTGTTCCAAATACAGAATCAGGCTGTTTGCTTTCCGTTAACAAACGTAAGATTTTCTGCTAGTTAACTCAACAAAATCCATTCAACCACATATTTAAAAAATACTCGTCCATTTTAAACCGAAACCCATATTACAATTCAATATTCGAACCGTCAGAGCGACAAAAAAAAACAGAGTGAAACAACAGAGTGAAAAGTAAACGTCCAACTCACACAAGAATTAATCATGCTGCTTTTATCAGTCGCATTTTTATACGAAAAAAAAAAACGGGCAACATCAGCAGGGGAACCGTTTTTTATCTCCTGTCGGCCGATTTATAGAAACTCCAATGGCGGTACAAAAATTTTGTCGCGAGGGACATAACGGTGTCTGATTTAAAGTGATTTGTCGACGAGATAGCTGTTATTACACATAAAAGTGATTTAGAGGACTGATTGATCAATATTTTACTTTAAATTCTTCGATAAATACTTTATGGGTTTCATTTTATTTTTAGCAGTAAGAAACAAATAACTGTTCAATATACAGCACTGTTAAAGTTTAAAATATGTATTTAAAAATGGGATTGATTCTTTTTTTTTATTTAAAGAAATAAAGTCGCATCCACCTAAAGGTTATTAGCGACATTCCTGTAACATTTGTAATAATATTTAACTTAACATTTGTAACAATCAATCATCATTGTAACAATTAATTACAATTTGTGAACAATTGAACATTTGTAACAATTAATTAAGTTAAATTTTGTGTAACATATTTATACATTTTAAGTAACCTAATAAATTGTTCGGAACTAAACTTTTGTTGAGGAGTGCTTTCAGGTTATTTGGCAAATTGTAAGACTGTCTTTGATTTACATATTTAGGACAGTCTATTAAGAAGTGATTTATACTGTCTACTGTATTGCATGTTTCGCATTTTGGACGTTCACTATTTGAGAAGAGATAGGCATGAGTATACCTACAGTGTCCAAGTCGTAGACGTGTAATAATAGTTTGGCATCTTCTACTTCTGGCTGTGGACTTCCATGAAAAAATATCACTTTTGATGGTTCTGAGTTTCGAACTAGAGTCAGTCCACTCCCGATTCCACGCACTTAACACCTTATTTTTGAAATAAACTTTTAGATCGCCTGCGATACTCCATCACTCTGTTTCTGATGTGTCACTGGTGATAGCGTTACACGCACTAGTATCTGCTTCGTCATTCCCTTCTATGCCTATATGAGATGATATCCATAGGAAGTGGACTCTTCTGAAATTTTCTTGAGCTTTCATTAATTCGGCCCTGATAATTTTCTCAATGGGGTGTTTAAGGTATGCATTTTGCATAGCTTTGACCGCGCTGAAAAAGTCAGAAAGGACTAGATAACAAGGAATGTTTTTAATTAATGTTGGCTCAACTGAGATGTGTCACTTTCCGCTTCTGATGCCTCACTCTTAATATAATTATGGATTTTTTTGCTTATGGACGTGAATTTACGTTTTATTGATCTTTCCTTTAAATGGGGATAAACTTGACTGAGCATATGGGAGCTGGCTGGTAGGTATGTGGTATATTCTTGAATTGTGGTTATAGGATCTGCTGACCCCGTGATATTCATTAGGAGCATGTTAAGTTGATCAACGTTTAGAGGGAAAGGTAGAGGGTGATTTTCTATGAAGTTTTTAGCAGGGTCAAGTGAGAGAGAAAATGAGCATTCAGAAGTGCTTGCTGAACTAATTTTAGCTTTTTTAGATTTTGCTTGGACTTTAGGTGGTGGGAAAATGTTACATTCTTTTGAAGATGGATCTGCTTCAGGTGAAATAATTTCATCAAAGTTTCTTTTTGGTTGATTAATTATGTGACTGTCCATATTTGATGCATCTATTTTGTTCGGTATTTCCGGGATATTAGAAATAGACATTTGTTCACACTGAGAAGGGTTTGTGTTATTGGATGCTTGCAAGGATATATTTGTTGCGCTGATTTTTAAAGATTAAAAAAGATGTATTTTATTTACATGCTTAACTAACCAAAAGTTAAAGATATCATTTGTGTAATATGTTTAACACTGGAACGTACCAAAAACTTCTTCTTTTATATAAGGCCCCTAGGCTTATTTTTCACCGATTTTGAGTTTGTAATCGTAGCTGTTATAATGTAAAGAATGGAAATTTACCTCGTATTCATCTTATCGTATCGCCAATGTGCCAATGTATAAATCGATTGGCGATACCTATATGCAACTACATCTTAAACTCGGCAAAGGAATGGTAAATATATATTAAATTGTGATGTTCCGTCTTTATTCACTACTATTTACAACAGGATAACTTCTACATGAGATTACCTACTTATTGAACGATGTATTAATCAAGTATGCTTATATATAAATATATATATATATATATATATATATATATATATATATATATATATATATATATATATATATATTTAATGATTCTACAGTATTTACTGCCTTCCCTCGCTCAACCGTTTCCATCTCTCTCTGTTGTTCCATTATCCATCGTTTAGGCCTCTCTTACTCATGGCGTCGTCTACTTCGTTCCTCCAGGATTTTCGGTGTCTTCCTCTTTTCCTCCTTCCTATGGGGCTCCATTCGGTTATTCTCTTTATCCATCTGCTGTCGCTAGTTCTTCTTACATGTCCATACTACTTTAGTCTTTTTTGTTCTATATATGTTAGTATGTCTGTTTCTATTGATGTTCTTTGCTTTATTTCGTCATTACTTCTCCTATCCATTCTTGTTACTCTGCAGCATCTTCGCAGGCATTCCATCTCTGTTGCTACTATCTTACTGCTGTTTTTTTGTTTATGATCCAATTTTCAGCCCCATATGTCATAATACTTCGCACTAATGTTTTATAAATCTGCGTTTTTCTTCATATTTAGGTGTCTATCCCACCATACTGAGTTAAGTTGTCGGATTTCTGTTCTTGTTTGTCCTAATCTTTGTGTAATTTCTTCCTCTGTTGTTGCCTTTCTCGTGATTATAAACCCTAGGTATTTAAATTTATCCTTTCCTTTGATTGTTACGTTGTCACCAATCTGTAGATCTTCTATGTCTTCTTCACTTGTAGATAGGTACTCTGTTTTCGCGAGGTTAATATCTAGGCCAGCCTTGGTATATTCTTCTTGTAGTTTCTTCGTTATGTAGCTGAGGTCGTCTTGGTCTTGTGCAATCACTGCTTGATCATCTGCAAAGCTTAACGTATATAGGTATTCGTTCCGTACCGGTACTCCCATGCCTTTACATTTTCTTTTCCGTGTAGTCAAGGCTTTCTCTAAGTATATTTTGAATAGGGTTGGAGATGTGGAACAACCCTGCAGGAGCCCTTTTGTTGTGGTGAAGTGTCCTACGATTCTTGTTCCCATTTTAATGGACACTTTATTTTCTTTATACAGAGCTTTTGTAGCTTCTATGAGTTCTGTCTGTATTTCTAATTTGTACATTGCCTCCCATAGTTCTGACCTTGGTACAGAGTCATACGCCTTTCTCAGGTCCACAAATGCCAAGTGTATATCTCTATTTTTTGCTTTTTTCTTTTTCAACAGTTGTTCCAGTGTGTATATGTGGTCTATACATGATCTTCCTGCCTGATCCTCACCGATTATGCCTTTTATCGCTTGCTCTATCTTTTCTCGCAGTATCTTCCCATATAATCTTCCTATTGATGATATTACGCTTATTCCTCTGTAGTTTTCGCATCGCTTTCTATCTCCAAGAAAAACAATTAATTATTGTAATAGAATATCTTTGGATCACTGTATTTATCTTAATATTTTTAGAATACGTCTTTGATATATACTACACTATGTTGTTGACTGTCAACTATTCCGTCATATTTTAAAGGGTCTTCGTAGTGGTCTTTTGCCTATTGTTTTGAATTTCTTCTACTAAGTCCGTTCTCTGTCTTAGAGTGTTTTCTAAATTATTGACCTCAAAGTTCTTATTTCTGATGTTTTCAATATTCTCTTAGTTTCTGCTATATGTTGGCTTTTGTTTCTATTGAATGGGTCATTATAAGTCTTCCACACGATTTATATTTACGTAGGTACTCTCGCTGATGATTCCATGTTTTTATCTTGTTTAGGACTCTGCCTCTTCAAACAAGGGATGCTCCTTTTTGTGTCTGTGGAGCCAGGAGATGTGGTAAACGTAAGGGTGATATGCGTGTAGAGTTGTAGTGGTGGAGTGCTAGAAAGCTGACGTTCAGAAAGTGGCGTATTGTGATAAGAAGCCACAGGGAGGTACTTCAAGTTGTTACCAGCCATACTAAAAACGGCTCTTAATTAGCGTTTTTGGTTTGCAGTTGTTAGCTGCGCTATTTTATGGGGATTGATTCTAATATATCAAAATACTCATCAGGAAATTATTTTCAGTAGTATGTATAAGTTTTGCTGCAGGGAATGAATTTTTTTTTAATAGCAACCCTGGCCCTTGCCCTCGGCGATGATGTAAAGAAATATTTTGCCCACCACATAGGGTATTATTATGGGGGTTGAAATTGAGACAGAAGTTACTGGGGTGGAGATAGGGCAAGCAAAATAAACGATACTTGTGCGAACGGCACTCAGGGTTTATTTGGAGAGCTCAGGTCGTAGATAAGTGAATGAAACAGATGGATTGGATTAGGTCAACTACAAAAAATGAAACAAATGGATGAATCTCCTAGACAAATGGGTAACAAAAATAACAAGAAAGGCCTTTAGCTATTTAAAATAAAATAAGGACGCCGCTTCGAAAGATCCTTGTCTTGCTGGATAAAGGTAAAAGGCTCTTCCTTACTAAAAAAGAAACACAAAAGGGGTTGGGAGACTTTTTTTTAAATAGTAAATAAACAAAATGGTTTAGAGAAATAAATTTAACATTTACATATTACTGTCTCAACACAAACAGTTACAGATATTAAGTGGTACAAAATATATATTATATAAATAGTTACAAAAATTTATACCAAAAATAACAAAGAAAATTGACATATCATGATCCTTTTACAAACTCGGAAGATGCTACAAAACTTACAAAAAAATACTGGGCTATAAACTGTGACAAAAAAAAATATTACAAATAAAGATATCTTTTTAGATAAACTATGTCTAGGGGTTAACCTTCTTTTAAAAACAAAACAAGCTAATGTCACAAAATAATAAAGCTAGCTGTCATATGTCAACATTTAATTTTACAACGGAGAACAATTAAAATGACAGCTAACCACACCCTAAGACATATAATTTTAACTATTACAAATTCTTATTATTATTATTAAGAATGTTTATTATACTTTAAAAAAATTAAACACAAAAGTTACCTGGATTGCACTTCTTTTCTTAACATGTCTGAGGTTGGAAACTGGACCTACCAACATTTCTGGGGTAGAACTGGGACGACGACCAGGGATAAGAAAATGAGGGTGGAAGCTAGCACTGGAACATAAACCTTGGAAAACTCGTCTCCGTAAAAGACTGGAATAGGTACGACTAACACAATGGCAACATGTGGTTATCTTCAAAATGGTTGTAAAACGCCATTTACAAAACTCTCATATGAGGTACGACATATAACAAAAAAACAGTGATTACTCGTTTAGAGTTGAGATATTACTTTGAGTAAAAATCACTTTTTCTTCGAAAAATTTGCCGGCTTCTAAACCGACTCTATTAAATACGTCTGAATGGGCCATCTTCCAAACCGAAAACTTTAATTCATTCGACTCTCGATATCGGCTGGGGCCAGCAGTTTTTCTACCCCGCTAACCCAAATTTCTCTTCAAACCGCTTCAAAAATATCGCAAAATAACCTTGAATCAAACGTTTCAAATTATAGAAATAACACGTATATATATATATATATATATATATATATATATATATATATATATATATATATATATATATATATATATGTATATATATATATATATATATATATATATATATACATATAATCGAACACCTCTCTACCCTAAGGTGTGAGGTAAATACAAATACAGGTTACAGATACACATTACATCTCAAATCCAATAAAAATACAGAATTTTTTTTTTTTCTATTCTATTCTGTGCACGAATTTTGTCCATTCTTTCTTGTTTTTTGCCTTATTTTGAGCTTCTGACCATTCCATTCCCCTACTTTTCAAAATCTGCCCTACTTCGTCATTCCAGGTTTTCCGTGGTCTGCCTCTGGTTTTAAACTTTTTCTCTTTAGCCTTCCAGACTTGCTTAACGGGTCGGTTGTCGCTCATTCGGCACAGATGACGAAACCATTTTATTTGTTGTGTTTCAATAGCGTGTAGTACAGATTCTATGCCCAGTTCTTCTCTAACATCTTCATTTCTTATTTTGTCTCGTCGTGTTATTCCTTTGACTCGTCTTAGATATTTCATATCAATGGCTTGTATCTTGCTTTTTAATTGCTTTGTTAAAACCCAGCTCTCGCTTCCATATATCAAGATTGGTCGGAATACTGTCTTATAAACTGTCATTTTGGTTCTTCTGCTGATTTCAGGTTTACCTATGAATGCTCTACTAAGATTATGGTACAATTTTGAAGCACTACTTATTCTTTCTGTTATTTCATTCTGCATGGTACCTTCTCTGTCTATTGTAACCCCTAGGTATTTGAATGCATCTACTTGTTCTATGAGTTGTTGGTTAATTTCTATGTTAACATTTCGGTTAGTTTTCGCTATTAGCATCACCTTGGTTTTCTTAACATTAATCTGTATGTTTCTAATTGCCAGCTCATTATTCCATCTATCTATATTTTTCTGGAGGTCCCTCTCGTTGGAAGCGCATAACATGAGATCATCTGCGAATGCACACTCAGCTATACCAACCGGTCGTAGTTTATTATATCCGATATGTACTTTGTGTATACTTGCTTTTGTTTCCTTAATTATGTCGTCAATAATCATTATGAACAGTGTGGGACTCATAACACCTCCTTGTCTTAGACCCTCGTTTATTGCAAACATCTCTGATTCCAAGTTATCCTTACGCACATAACTCTTGTTATTTTGATAGCACATGTTAGTTGATGGTCAATATTTCTATTTTGCAGACTTTTCCAAACTGCTTCCTGGGACACTCTGTCAAATGCTTTCTCAATATCTAGAAATGCCATATATATTTCTGTCTTCTTTATTCTAGCTTTCTCAATTATTTGTTTCAACGTAAATATATGGTCTTGCGTACTGTGTCCCTTCCTAAACCCACTTTGTACTTCATCCAGATGTGGTTCAACGATGTGTCTTAATTTCTTTTCTAGGATGCTTTCATATATTTTAGAGACGATACTGAGTAGATTAATTCCTCTATAATTTTCACAAGAACTTGGGTCTCCTTTCTTAAAGATTGGTAGTATTATGCCAATTCTCCAATCTTCGGGGACTGTACATCGATTCCAAGCCATGTTCATAATTTTGGTTAAAAATTCAACTCCTTTCGGTCCCATTGTTTTTAACATTTCAGCAGTGATTTTGTCATGACCAGCTGATTTACCTCTCTTTGTATTATTAATTGCTTCTTTGACTTCTTCTATTTGAATATCATTTTCTTGTCCATGTTCTCCTTCTACTTCTATCATTACAGTTTCCTCTTTCGGTTGTCTTGGTGTTAGGAGTTCGCTGAAGTATTGTCTCCATCTTTCCATAATCTCATTTAGTCTGATAATCAGTGTGCCGTCTTTACGTTTCACCTGTTTCATCGTTGTTTCTTTACCTTTTCTTAGCGTCTTTAGTGCCTTGTAAAACAATTTTTGGTTACCACGACTATCTGCCTCCATCTTCATTCCAAACTCATCCCAGGCTTTCTTCTTCTTCTTCAGTATCATTTCTTTCACCACCTTTCTTTGTCGTTTATATTCTTCGTAACTATTTTCTGTTTTCTTGTTTAAGTATATTTTCCATTTCTGTTTTTTATATTTTATTTGGGCTTTTAATTCATCGTCCCACCATCGTGTTTGCTTCTTATTTCTGTTTACATGGTTTAGAAATAACACGTACAAATCAATAAAACCATATTTTGGAATTTTTTTTTTAATCTCACAATGTAAACAGAGAAACGGAAATATTTATACTCGGCCCAGGGACGTCTTAGAAAATTTTATGATTTAAATATAAGATAGTTTTTAAGAAACTCTACAATGGCAAGGAGTTTTCAATTTGTTTGGCTCGGTTGTTCAAGCCTGCTATAGTGCGAAGGACATACCTCCTGCTGAGTGTCAGGATTCTGTCCTTAATTGATGTTGTGTTGGCTACTTGGTGTATGAGTGCTGACGAGTAGTCTCTGCGCTTCCTCGTGCAGAGTTTTAGCATTTTTCTTTCAGTGGCCATGGTACTCTCCCTTCCAGCCTCATATCTATATTTTTTCAGATTAAACCCTTCAGGCATTTTGACATGTAACATTCTGACACTTTGTTTGCCTGTTTTCGGGCGCTCTTTTTAAGATAGCTAGATAATTTGAATCTCGAGACTTGTTCAATTATTGCATCGTTAATTTTTATTTTGCATCTTCTGGGTTTTCTTTTCATTACCAGAGATTTAGTTCTAGCTGTTAATATCTTCATGTTGTTGTTCTTCGCCACTATGTTGAATGTCTGTTCTATGTGCTATACAGATTGAACGAATTTAAAACGGAACATACAATTTAATATATGTCTGTTTGAACTGCATTTGAAATAGTGGACCAATATAAAAGTTGGACAAAAATAAATCCATACCCGGTGATAGACATTGTATAAAATATCGTTCAACTATCTGTCTCCTTTAAAGGAAAGAGGAGCTTGCCTAATAGTCGGAGAGATAGAGCCGAAATTTTGAACTGATCAGTAATAAGACATTTCTCTATTGGAATATATTCATTGTAACTGGGTTAAGACTTTGCCTTACAGGCGGACGCCCCTCGTGGTACAGGGGGTGGCTATACAGGGATGAAGTTGTCATTTTTTTCGGAAAAATTAACGATCGATAATATGGCTGAAAATTTGCCCAGAGTAAGATCTTGGTATAACTAGACGAAATCCCAAAGGGCGGACGCGAGAGTGGATACATAAGGGGTGGCGGACAGGGGTGAAATTGCAATTTTTTGGGGAAAAATTAACGATAAGTAATATGTCCGCCATTTTCATGGCTCATTATTTAGCCCCTAAAAACTCTAAATCGAAAAGAGCGGACAGCTGGGTTGTTACAGGGAGCCATGAAACGGGATCAAATGTACCACTTGCCTGCGCATTTTAGGTCTCGGTAATAATTTTCAAACTGATTTTATTATGATATTTTTATACCGATTGATTTGAAAATTTGTATGCTCACTTCTGTTACTATTCTGAAAAGCGTCAAGTAGAGTTTTCCTCAAAATTTTCCAAAAAAATTTCCGTAAATGAAAATTTTCGTAATTTTTTGAGGTAAAATCTAATTTGTAGAATCCTTTCGATTTTCTGTCAGTTATACCATGATTTTTTTCCAAAAATTTTCAAACGATTTTTCCGATAAGAAAAAAAAATTAGAAAAACTTTTCTAAAACATTTGATAAAACTCTACGTCATCGTCTGAATCTTTTATAGAATATTTTGTAGTTTTAAAATGATATTATGATAATATTTTTTTTTTAAACTAAAGTCATATTTACTTTACAAATCACATTTTTTTCTTAAATATACCTCTGGGCAAATTTTCAGCCATATTATCGATCGTTAATTTTTCCGAAAAAAATGACAACTTCATCCCTGTATAGCCACCCCCTGTACCACGAGGGGCGTCCGCCTGTAAGGCAAAATCTTAACCCAGTTACAATGAATATATTCCAATAGAGAAATGTCATATTACTGATCAGGTTAAAATTTCGGCTCTATCTCTTGGACTATAAGGAAGCGATAAGTGGTTTGACAGCATAATAACTGCTTGTGTAGTCTAGTTTTTTCAGTGATTCTAGGCAACCTATTTGGGTGGAGTTTTGACTTGTTCTTGAAAGAATTCAGAATCCAGCAGCCCGCTGAAGTATTGGATTTTTATAATATAATTATTTGACAACCTTTTGTTGGCCAACCACTTAGAGCGGAGTTGAGCCGAAATACATTGATTTCGTATGTTCCGTTTTAAATTCGTTCAATCTGTATATTATTCTCATTATTGGAGATTGAGATTGCGTCGTCTTCATAGGAGAATAATGGCCTTAAACTATCACTTTGATCGATTATGAGTTGTTTTCTACTTTTCTACTCTAATATTAAGTTAACGGTAATAATAAAAAACAGCTCTCTTTGATTCACAAGCCTCATTTCATATCCACACAGTTTTTCTGATAAAATCTAAATTTTTGGAGGTATTCAAGAAAAATCATTTAAAAACATACTTTTTTGACATGTAATTTGTGAACTTTCAATCACGAATAACTCAAAAAATATTGACTTATCGAAAAAACTCTAAAAAATATTTTTATTTTAAAATATACTATTCTAGCGACTACCGTGGTTATTTTGATAACATTTTTCCCTTCCTCCACCCCCAGAGAACTTTCTTACTTCTTCATAAACTGTCCTTTCTGTCTCATTTATTACATATGCCTTCTTATGATCTAGATATAAGTGGGGCAAGGAGTTAATTCCCTTGAATTCTCTTGAGTCCATGCTACCCATTTCCAAACTCTCTTGGTCAGCTGCCGTTTTTTTTTTGTAGAATTCATATTTATTTTCATGAAAAGCTAGTGAATTATTGGTTACCTAGTGCAGATTCCCTAATACAATAGTAGTAAAACTCTATACTCCATAACGCAGCATCTCTCACTTTAACTTGATTTTTTTGTAGGTTTTCTGCTTCTGTCTTTTCTTGTGCATCAGGAATTTTCTTAAGATTCGGGCGCGAGAATCAAGAGATAAAATATGTGATTTAATGTGGATGGTACACTATAAGGCAGCTGCTACAAGATTCCTTGCAAGAGGATAGGTGCTCGGCAAGGGGATCGAGTGACAAACACTGAGTCACTAGACCAAATCTCTCTGTTTGAGCAATCCGGTACTTACCCTTTGGTGTACAAGCCATAAAAAAGGGACTAAAGCTAACCTGATCTAACTATAATATAAAAACAAACAACTTACCAAATGTAAGCTGAAATGTCAAAATAAAGTGTTCACAGTTTTCAAATTTAAATAAAAAATGAATACAAGATGCAAAAAAAACAGCCCTAGAAGAATAATAAAAAAAGAATATTAAAGATATTGTTTTTACTGCGTATATCCTTTGAAGTTTAAATACTATTACAAATTAATTCAATTAAATTTCATAATAAATAGGTTATCACTTATATCACGTACTTATTTTTAATTGTGTGGGCTTTGCTCGAAACTAATTCTAATATTCAATAGGTATCCACAACACGTTGGATAAATATTTAGTATTTTAGTAATATTACTACGCTCATATCAAATCTGTACTATATTCATATTTTAATATATTATATTATTATATATTGTCGGTTTACGCCAATGGAACGTGCGACATAAGGCTTTTGTGTGGCGCAATGATTCGACGAGAAATATTTGGGCTTCACGCCACTTCAAGTGAAATATGGCGCTGCACAGGTTTTTTTAATTCGGCTACCGACAGTACAAAGAAAATGCATTGTTCGTGGTGAAAAGGTCCGGACGCGGAACGGATGTTTTTTATTGAGAATTTGCTAATGATTATGTGCGGAATTTGTCGACCACTTACGTACATTAGTCAGTTGACAAAAAAAAAATGAAGGGACAATTGTTCGGTTGCGACCGAGAAAAATGAGTTGGAAAGAATAAAAGTTTTCAAAACAATGGGAACTTATTGTTAACGATAACTATTGTTTTGGTAAGAACCGTAAGATCATCGTAGACGTATCTGTATGAGATATTTGTTTTGTTTTGGCGAAGTTCTACTCGTAGAATATACCGTTTTCTAAACAATTACAGCTTGGAAAAGACTCATATCATATTAATAAAAGTAAATTTGAGAGTTATCATTTTACTTAAAAGTTACTGGAAGTTGAGCTTGGAAAAACTATTTTTCGTCAAATAACAAACACAATTTTTAACCCAATCTTAATTTGGTTTTACAGTTTTATATTAAATATGTACATACTCATTTCTACATTTACATTAAATAATGGTGAAATGTTAATATGCATACAGTTACCCAACCTTGTTGCAATAAATTATTATATGATGCAAACATTTAAACGTGCAATTTAATAAAATATAACATAGTGTAGTGCGGCCAATTTTTGTATATTACAATTTTATTTTCTATAAAAAGGACATAAGTAAAACTTGAAATAATTTATTTTTTCAAGCGTCACAAAAGTATTATCCACAAGGAAAATGATATTCCTGTAGTTGACTATATACCATGAATCACAAAAATTTTATTTAAAAACCCTTTATAAAAGGTATATAATCAAAAATAAACGTTCGGACTACATCACAGAACGATTTCGGACTAAAAAGTCCATCATCAGTGTAATATTACCAACTATACATTTGGCCTTTAAATATCTGGGTAACAAACCCTTTAAAAAGTTAAAAAATTTGTTGTCTGTTATATTATTGTTAAGAATATGTTGTTATGTATTTATCACATTTCCTGCATAGCAACATAATACTGCGAATACGGGTTGTTGCTGAAAGGATTAAAGTGCTCCAAAGTCTGGATAAATGAAGAGTTGTTTTCTGATTTCTCTGTCGTCTTTCACTATTGTATTAATATTAACTGATGTATATGTATAGGCACTACATGTTTTATATATTTATTTCAACGCAACTATTTCAAGCTTCGGAAAAAGTAGGTCTTAAGATGAACTTGGAAAAAACAAAAATAATGACAAATACACCGAACATTCCAGAAATAACATTGAACGACATAAATCTAGAAACAGTAAGTTAATACATCTACCTGGAACAGATAATGAAAATTAACAAAGAAAATCAAACTGCCGAAATTACCAGAAGAATAAGGTTAGCGTGGGCAGGATTTGGAAAACTGAGTTGGATCTTGAAAAGCACTAAAATAGAACAGTATTTGAAAACCAGAATTTACGATCAGTGTATCCTCCCTATACTCACGTATGGTTCACAGACGTGGACACTCACCAAGTCCAATATGGATAAAATAGTAAAAGCACAAAGAGCGATGGAAAGATCAATGCTCGGGGTGAGACTTATAGACAAAAAACAAACAAATGGATTAGAAGCAAAACGAAAGTAAAAGACGCAGGAGAACATGCTGCCAAATTAAAATGGAGTTTCGCAGGACACAATGCCTGACTGAAGGATAAGAGATGGAACCACGAAATACAACAGTGGAGGCCATGGTTACGAAAGAGAAGCAGAGGAAGACCACAAATGAGATGGGCTGATGATATTAAGAAGATCGGAGGACACAACTGGAAGCAAGTGGCGCAAAATAGAAGACACTGGATTGATTTGGGGGAGGCATATGTCCAAAGTTGGATTACTTAAGGCTGAAGAAGAAGAAGAAGATATTTATTACTCTAAATTTTAAACAGTGTGAGTAATACACAGCACTATTGTCGTAGATCTTTATTTAGAAGGAATTTCTTTAATACATTATTAACATCTCTTACTCTTGAAGTTGATCCACTATAAAGATTTTTAAGGGCTTTTATAAAGGAGTGACTGACACTGGTTGCTGATAGTGCCTTCCTAAGCATTTCTATGGTAACTGTGTTCCTATACACTTTGCATAGATCTTCGAATACAAGTTGAGTTTTCAGTTTCTTAATATTGTTCTGAAGCTATTTTCTTGTGGCATTTTAAAGTAGTTAATATTTAAATAGGAATTAGCCACAATTAAAGGTTAAAGTACGTTTATTGACGTTTCAAATTCCACTTCGGAAATCGTTCTCAAAATACAAACATTAGTGTTTCATACATCAATAATGTTAGAGTTTTCATATTTGTACTTATCTGATAATTTTTTATTAGTTGTTTCAAGAAAAAAACATTATCTCTAAAAGATTTTCCTACTTCGAAGCCTAACAACGCTTCTTCTCCGATTTCTTTACATTTAAGTTCAATTCTTTCTCGCATAATTCTTCCATATAGCTGACTAAGATTGCTGGTTACTGATAGGCCTCTATTACCTTTTTATGTGTGCTACCTTTTACTCTTTCAACACCGGAATAACATTTAAGTATTCATTTACACACCAGATGATTGTGTTGATAAGTATATACGATACAGTTTAAATCAATTTTGCTGAAATGTCCTTAAGACCTGCAGCAAACAATATGAAACAAACAATGAACAACTAAATCAAAAACAAAAATTAAAATTGAAAATTAAAATAACCCAACAACTATAACATTAATTATTAAGTGAGATAATAGACTAAATATTATCATCATCAGTGGCATTACAGCTCGTTATGAGCCAAAGCCTTCTTCAGAACAAACTTTCATTCGTCCCTGTCTCTGGCAACTCTTCTCCATACTTTAACTCTGATGGATTTTAGATCATCCTCTATGTTATCTTAATACCTAAGTTTTGGTCTTCCTCTGGCTCGTCTTTCCACTGGTCCGATTCGGTCGAAAATTTTTCTGATCGTTGCATCTTCATCTCGCCTAATTACATGTCCTATCTATCGAAGGCGTGCTAATTTAATACATTTTACAACGCCAGCTTCCCCAAAACTTCTGTATAACTCAAAGTTGTAGCGCCTATGCCACAAACCCTGTTCTTGGACTCCTCCATATATTTTCCTTAGAATTTTTCTCTCGAAACGTTTAAGCAATTCTTGGTCGTTCTGTATAAGTGACCACGTTTCTGACCCGTATGTTAACACTGGCCTTATTAGTCTTTTATTTATGGTAACTTTAATTTTTCTGGGTAGTTTTGGGGCTATCTGTTTCCTCAAGTCATAATAGCACTTATTGGAAAGCACTATTCTTCTTTTAATTTTTTCGCTGACATTGTTGTCTTCTTTGGTCAGCAGCGAGCCCAGGTAGACAAAGGTGTCCACACCTTTCAGTTCCAGATGATCAATTAATACTCTAGGTATCTGGTCGCCTGATCTAGTACAATACATATACTTGGTTTTCTGTGCGTTTATTTTTAATCCCATTCTCAGTGCAGACCCCTTAGTGATCGAAATGCTTTAATCAGAGATTCTGTGGACCTAGCAATAATGTCTATGTCATCTGCATATCCGACCACTTGTACAGATTTATTAAAGATGGTGCAATTCGTATTATTACGGCAGTCTTGAATTACTTTTTCTAGTACAAGGTTAAATAAGAGACACGACAGTCCATCTCCCTGTCTCAGTCCATTTTTACAATGAAATGGTCTTGAAAAGTCGTTTTGGATTCTGACTACACTCTCTACGCCTGTGAGTGTAAGTTCCGTTAGTTGAACAAGATGAAGCGGCATTTGAAATTCCACCATAGTCTGTAGAAGTTCTTGTCTGTTGACTGAGTCGTATGCGGCTTTGAAATCCACGAATATATGGTGGGTGTCGACTCCGAACTCAAGCGGTTTCTCAAGAATCTGCCTGACTGTAAGGTTTGATCCGTTTTTGATTTATTGGGTCGGAAACCGCACTGGTAGTTCCCAACTATTTGTTTAGCATAGGGAAAATCTTGTGTACAATACGTGGGACAATACTTTATATGCCACGTTAAGTAGGGTGATTCCCCTATAATTATCACACACCATCATATCTCCCTTTTTATGAAGAGGGTGCATTACACCTAATTTCCAGTCCGCGAGCGTTTCCTTCCATTGCTAGATTTCCGTTACTAATTTATGCATGTCTTTAAAAAGGGTGTCACCACCATTTTTAAAGAGTTCGGCAGGAAGATTGTCGAAACCGGGGGCTTTGTTATTTTTCAGTTTTAAAATGGCTTCTTCAATTTCTTTTTCGGTGGGGGGGGGGCGGCTCTTTTATCCATTTCAGGCAAAGTAATTTTTATTTGGTCTTCTTCACGACTGTCGCTAAGCAGTTCTTCAAAATTATTCGCCCACCTGTTTAGTATCTGTTCTTTGTCACTAATTATGGAACCATCTCTCTCTTTACAGGCTGTTATTCTGGGTTTGAATTCTTTTCTGCAGCTGTTTATCTTCTGGTAGAATTTTCGTGAGTCTATTCTATTGTAGTGGTTAACAATCTCGTTTAGAGCTGCGTTTTCGTATGGCTCTCTCTTTTTCCTTCTAAACGTCCTTTTTTCTTCTCGTCTAATATTTTCATAGTCTTCCAGGTTTGATCGCGTTCTGCGCTGCTTAAGTCTCTTATATGCTCCATTTTTCTGTTGCTCCATTCTTCGTCAAACTAATCTTTGTTTATTTTAGCCTGGTTAGGTTTTAAAAAGCCTTTAGCCGCTGTATGGATAGCTTCCTTGCATTTTGTCCAGTGTTTTTCTATACTTAAATTTTCGTCAATTCTTGTCAGCTCTTCATTTAAAATTTTCCTGTGGTTATCCCTAGCGTCTTAGATTTTAGCACATCGGTATTATATTTCGTAGATTTTGTGCTCTGGTCCTTCTTAGCGTTTGATATACGAGCACTGAGTTTTGTTCTTACAAGGTAGTGGTGAGAGTCTATATTAGCACCTCTACATGCTCTTACAACTAGTACGTCCGAGAAATGTAGACTATCAATTAGTACATGGTCAATTTGGTTTTTTGTTTGGCCGTCTGGTGGTTGCCATGTGGCTTTGTGGATATTTTTGTTAGGAAAACATGTACTTACTACCACCATTTCCTATGATGCTGCGAGTTCAATCAGGCGTAAACCATTTTGGTTGCTGACAGCATGAAGACTATGCTCGCCAATCATGGGTCGGTAAATAGTCTCTTGGTCGACTTTAGCGTTAAAATCACCAATAATAATTTTTATGTCGTTGTTCTGACATTGTCTATAAGTGCTTTCCAGTTTCTCGTAACATATGTCCTTCTCCATATCTTCTTTATCTACAGTGGGAGCATGGATATTGATAATGCTGTAATTAAAGAACCTCCCTTTAATTCGGATTCTACATATCCTTTTACTTATTGAATCGAAAGCTATCACTTCTGATTTCAACGTTTATTCAGTATGAATCCCATGCCAAAAATATGATTATTCGATCTCCGCTGTAATAGAGAGTGTAGTTTTTTTTTCTAGGCTAGCACTACCTCTCCACCCGATTTCTTGAAGTGCTATAATGTCTGCTGAATATTCATTAAGTGTATTGGACAGACTTCTTAGATTACCTGCACTATACAGCGTACGGACATTCCAAGTAAATAAACCAATATCATTAACCTTATTTCGTTTGCCAAGTCGTCGACAAAAAATCCGTCCGGCTGATTGTTTTGAAGTTTCCGTATTAGAAGAATTTTTACAGGAGGGGGGTGTTAACCCACTGCCCAACCCCCAACCTGGAGGACCAGTTCACCCGCTCTTTTCAGTTGCCGACCCAACCTTCCACCCGGGTTGTATACCGAATCTCCAGTTGGGTTGATCGGTTTAACAGAGGACACCAACGTGAAGGTGAAAGTCGGATTTGAGTAGACGAGGCTAAGTGGAGTAAACTGGAATCAACTCCATATTTTCGCATCCTACTCCTTTGTCCCTCAATAGACAAAATCTATATTGTTCACTAAGTGTGAGAACAGTAACATTAATTCAGGTAGAGAATTGATATAATATACAATATCAATATATATATTAAGCCGTCTCTGTTTTATAACCAAATGTAATATGCTAAATTTTAACAAATTGCAAAATATGGAAATATACACAATAACACATTTTTGTTAAATAATATCTATATTTTTGCAATAAAATAACGAGATTTTTAAATAATATATTCGCTAGCACATTGGATTTTAAAAATACTTTTATTATCGGTTGCAATTCAAACTTTCGGAATATGATGGATGTTGTCAGCCTTAGGCTATACGATTAAATAACTAATAAAAAGTTTTGGTCTATTTTATACATGTCATATTTTCTCTCACATCAATTTCAATATATTACTGACATCTGGTATACCTGAAACAATAAAAAGTATGGGCACCTAACACGACAACATGCCTTAATATTTTTGTTTTTATCTGATTTGTTTAGCTAGATCTGCTTATTTAAATGTAATTATAAATAAAAGTTATTATTATTTGCAAAATCTTTTTATTGCACACTGTATCATTTCGTTTATTAATTTAATAATTTATGTTTATTTATGTTAATTTTTATATTTGTTAAAAAATTAAAGTATCTCTTAACCACTAACAGGCGGTATGCCATACAGCGCCAAAAATATATTTTGTTGTAAAACGTGTTTTATAAAGGATTCCTAGAACAATTAGTTATTGAGCTACGTTCACGTAAAGTTTTCTTGCGGTACAGCTTATTTCAAATCGACTAGCGAGCCCTTCCACGAAATAGTTAATTGCGCAGACAATAAAGTATCTATGATCAGTCCCATGCAGTGGCTTTGGAATATTAAAATTATAATTGTAATATAAAATTAAATTATTTGAAACCGCACTAATCACAAAATTATTACTCACTTAAATAATAAATGGAGTTTGATTGTTTACAGATTGTTTTATATATACCAAACTTTTTGTTTGTTATATTACCATCTTTAATAATAATTAATACTCTATAAAGTTTGGTAAAAGTTGATTTCTAATTTAGTATCAGTTACCTTAAAACCGTAATATAAAGCCATTATTAATGACTCCTTAACGACTCTTTAAGGATATACAAAGAACTGATAAAATGTATTTCCGAGAATTTCCAGTCACTGGATTTCTAACGAGTTCGTAATTTAGTCTCATTATGTTGTCAAGTCTCAACAAGAAAGGTGCTACCACGCGTATTAGAACTACTTTGTAGAATGGAGATGGTTAAGTGTAGTACGAGAAAACAGATCAGATTGACACCAGAATCCAAAGTAATAGTTTACAATGTATTTAAATATATGCAAATACTATTTCTTGAAGATAATCGAACCGGTATTAAACAACGTGTGATTGAAGCTACTGGAGTAGCTTTACGTACAGTAGATCTTTTCTTTATATGATCATTTTAGCGTTATATACATCATATTGAAATATAAAAATAAAATAAATTGTTTAATCATTCACTTTTTCCTCTATAACGTCGGTATTCTAACAGTATACTTACAGAATAACGTTACAATAGTTCAATGCATCAAATATCTGGATCGGAACTCGAATCTGTATCTTCTAGATCATCTTCGCTATCACTATCAGCGTCATCGTCGTCGTCATCATCATCATCCAAGTTAATTATCACTTTCTCCGTAACTAAGTCGACTGCCGGTGCGCTTTTCATAAAAAACTGTTTTGCCTGTTTGGCATTTTCACACCGTGATTTCCATTCATCCTCTGAAAATGTCTCAAAAAATTGATCACATAAAACCTTCACATCTATAAAGTTAAAACTTACATTCTGTTGTTGGATGTCAGGTTTTTTCATAAACAATTTTTTCTTTATCTGAGTTTTTTGCCAACGGAAACCAATTTGATGTAATACTTTTCGTAAACTTTCCTACGATCCTGTGTAATTAATTTCATTGACAAATTTCCTGTGTATGCCTCTCAACGTAGGAACTTTTTTTTCGTGGACGTGAAAATTTATTACAAATCTCCGAAGAATTTCATTATCCATATTATCCAACTTAGTTTTGGTCGCACTTTTTTGTCTTTTAATATTAGGTGTATGGAACGAATCACTTTCACCATCTTCAACTGATCTCATTTCCTTTGAAATTTGCTTTACAGAACCAACACTAACAGCAGAACGCGCGCGAAACACGTTTTTGGAATTTCGTTAGTTCTAATATCGGATGTTTAGCCTCCGCGTCTCGTTTCATAAAATATATCACATTTGCTATAAAACTTTACAATGAACTTTTGATTTAAATACCATTGTAACGGTACCGGATTAATAAGTCCTACACCAGTGTAATTGATATGCGTCTGATCTGTTTGCTTCTGCTAACAAAATGGAACTGAGTGTATTCGGGCTACTGACGGATCCTCCCCTCCAAATTTATATTCTTGTCAAAACTCAGAGACATTGGTATTCTTGAAAAGCTGGAAATCTCGAAGATCACTCCATTATTCCTCGTCTAGCAATCCATCTCATAGTAAAACGTCTGTTTAAAAAATCACGAACAGGAAGTGCGAATGTGAACCGTCTTGCTGAAACCATGTGTCTTTATTTGGTATATTATGATCATTTCCATTTCAAAAAATCAAGATATCTTTGTTCCGTAAAAAGCTCATCGGAGAACAAAGGACCTATAATTCTATCCTCTACTATCTGTTTACTGTTTTATGTAAAGAGAAGGCTGCTTCATTGGAAAAAAAAAATTTATAATCAAGGTATGGATTTTTATTACACAGAATACAAAATAGACCTTTTATAAATGTTTTTGTCAGCAAAAAATGTTATAGTACATTGAGGATTCGCTGCCACACTGACAAGTATTACATTAAGATTTACATTATCCGCAGATGAAACTTTTATTTTGTCTACTAATAGTAGCTATAAATGAATAATAAAAGACGAAACTACAAAACAAAATTAATTGAAATTAAGGCATTAAAGGACTTTATGACACACTTAACTAGCGACCATACCTATATAGATAAAAAGTGATTCAAGTAAATGCCCATTCACGTAATAAATATTGTAAGAGGAAAATAAGAAGCTTCGTTCTATGAATCTCGACTTTATGTTTTTTACAGATTTTTTTGAAAAACAAATATAAGCTAAAAATATTCTTGTTTTTGCACCATTTTTATTTTCCTGTTTCTCTTTTTAATGCTTTTTACCAAGCAAAAATTAAATAATTATTTTCAAGAAGTAAAAAGATATCTTTCAGTCGTTAGACTCACAAAGTTATAAACTTACTTTGTAAGTAGCTGTTTGCAAATTCACGGGTGTCTAGTTTAATATACATCTAATAAAACCACTATTATAGTAACATTGTTGTGTAGTAAATTTAATGAAAATCTATGATATACTCGCTGGATCCTCTAATCGCCCTTAATTCGTTCGTACTGGTATTATAGCTGTGCCAGGGATTATATTAATGCATACATGTTTTAGATATGGCTCTGCGTATAAGGTTTATATTTTTAAACGGAGTAAAAATTGTTAAGATGCACTATTTATCTGTGTTTTAAATATTTCATTTCAAATGAATTTATTTATTTTAGGAAAATATAAAATCTGTAAAAAATAAATTTTAATATTTGGTTAATAAACTCTTGTTAAATAGAACAATAATTCTATCTTCTCGTTGCTGTTCTGGTTCACATATTAATTGTTTTCTTGACTAAAGCTTAAAGCTCCCTTGTTATAGTGCAACCTCACTTACATAGTCGTTCTTCATTTCTGCTCACGACTGTCTAATATTCGCTTTTCTGTGCCATGTTGTACCAGCTTATTTCCTTATGTTTCCTTACTCATCTTAAATTTGAACGTCTTTTTGGTCTCTTAACGTCTCTTGAATACCACAGTGTAATTCTAAATCACCCGCCCACTGCCATTTTAAAGATTTAATTCTGTGGATTGCATCAGTCAGCTTGGTTTTCTGTCTGATCTATGCTATTCTTTTTCGATCTCTCTTTGTTATATCTAACATGCATCGCTCCATTGACCTTTGAGTGATTTTGAGTTTCGCTATTATCTCTTTCTTTAGTGTCCAAGTTTCGCAGCCATATGTCATGATTAGTAGTATACACTGATCGAATGCTTTTTTCTTCAGGTGGAGTGACATCTTCGACTTGAATATAACTGTATTTCTACCAAAAGGTGTCCAAGCCAGTTTCATTCTTCTGTTGATTTTTGAGAGTAAGGAGCCAGATTAATGTATTAATTGTTTGAGGTATACATACTCGGCTACTGTACCAAGTGCGGTGTTGTTTATTATTACATCTTGGACATCCACTAGCTCGTTGAACATGGTTTTTGTTTTTGTCAAGTTTATTTTTAGGCTAACTTCATTGCTAGCTGCATTTAGGTCTGTAGTTTTTGATATTCTCTTTGCTACTTTTCTTATTAATGAGAATTATGTTTACTGTATTCTAGTCTGGTCTAGTATTCATCTTGATTTTAGACATTTCGCAAATATGCCTACTAAGATTTTTCAGGTTTTTTTACCAGCAGTTCCACTGTTACCAGCTGCTTTATCGCTTTTCATTTTTGTAATTGTCAATTCTACTTTTTCCAGAGGAGGTCTGGTACATGTTCTTGGTGACTGATTGCATCTTCAAGTGTTTTGGGGGTTTTGTGTAGTTTTCTGTAAAATTTAGTCACGAGTTGTATTATTTAATTTCTGTCTGTAAGTCTGATGTTTTCGTTTGTTAGAGCAACGATTTGCTTCTTCTTTTCAATGATTAGTGCTTTTCTGGTTTTCTTATAGTTTTTTCTGTTTTCGATTGCATTTTCTTTGTATGTTCCTTAATACTTTTCCGTATTCTCTTACAAAGTTCTGTGTATAGCATTCTCTGCATGTTGCTACTTACTTACTTTTATTTCCCTTCTTTGTTTTAGCATTATTTTGGTTTTATCAGACAGTTTACTATGTTTATTTTGATGTTGTGGGCCTCTGATTTCTTTGGCACTATAAATGATGATGTCTATTAAATAAGAGTTGTCGATTTGGTCATGTAATCTTTCATTAATTTTCTTTTGGTAGTGATCTGAGTTTTCTTTTACATTGTTAATATTTATTCCGGTTACTATTGGTTTTGTGATTAATTTTATTCCTTCTAGTTTTAGATCTAAAACAGTTTTGGCTCTGATTAGTTTATGGTCGCTGCCCGTTTAAAATTTATTTATTACACTGGCATCTTTTATTATAGCAATCTTGTTGGTTAGAATGAAGTTAATTTTGTTCTTAGTCGTTTCGTTGGTGCTATCCAAGTCCATTTTTTGTTTGATTTTTTCTTAAAGAATATATTTGAGGTAGGTATATTTTGGTAGTGTGCAAACTAAACCAGTCTCTCCCTCATGACTTGTATGTTCCTTGCCGTTTCTCTCTCCCACTTTGGCATTTGAGTCCCCAATTAAATACTTGAAGTAACGTTTATTAATACTTAATACTTCAGTTGTATTTCTTCGACAGTGTGAGTAATCATTGGAGTGTATATTTGTATAATATGCCTATATATCTCGGTAGTAGTAGAATGTGTTTCCTGATGCTGATTCCAATGGCTCTTAATCTTTTCGTCTTATTTTACTGATTCCTATGACATCCTATATTATATTTTCAGTTTCTTTTTTCAGTTCTACAATTCAGGATTAATTTGATAGCGAGCGACAGTTATATGTCGCTGTATAAAACGCTGTTGTTTTATTTGGGTAGCGGTTTAGACTCCGCAGATTCTTAGCACACTCTGCTTTCCTGGCATAATCCCGAAAAATACGCAGTTTAGGTTCATTTGGGCCTACAAAGAATGAGGGCCATGATTTAAATGTTTCTCATGTTAGGGGTTGTGAGACGTACCTTACCAAGCTGCCTCAGTGCGGGTTAGTGAGGTTTCGCTGGTATGTTCCGGTTTAAAGGCGCCGAAACCCGCCTTTCATCGTCTCCTTTTTGCTATATAACGTACTCCCATAATACGCCATATATTGCCGTGAATTATGCGACTGGTCTTGGTCGACATAGGAGGTAGGATTTGTTGACAGAGTGGGCTTACTTTTTAGATCAGGTATGATTCATTCGTCACTCTCAGTTAGGCATTTACCGAAAATTTTAATGGTTTGCTCTTTTTTATTTTTATTTATTCTCTAATATTTATTATTCATATACATTATCTCTATTTCCATTTTTCATGCCCCTAACAGGTAAGGGTCGTTCATCCCAATACACCCATTGAAAATATTTGTGTAGTTACCTTTTTTTCATGTAGTTATCTTTTCGGAAAACTGACGGTAAACAGCTAATTTTAGTGATCGAATCTGGTCGTCCAAGGTACAATAAACTGATTGTTAGTAAGTCTAATATTTATGTTTCTTTGACCCAATTGAAATAAACTCACATGTACAACCCTGTCGTCATTTAAACAATAACAATTACAATTTCTACACTTGTAACTTACTTTCTGGATAATTATTCAACCAGCATATTAAGCTGAATCTATGACATACTGAATTTTAATATTTATTTTTAAATGATTTTTGAAATTATCTTTTTGAAATTTTACGAATTTTAGTTCGAAAAATACCCAACTACATTAAAATAATAAACTTTATTAGTATTTCCATCCACTCACTCGTTTGCTGTACTCAAACATCCTTTACGTTGTATACTCATTCTCTCCCTCGAATTTGAAATTTAAATGCTGATACAACTTTATTACCATGCATAGCAATACCGAAAGACTGGCTCAAACGGTTAGGCGAATGTATCTCAAATATTCCCCATGAGTTCACCAAATTAACTTCACAAACATTACCAATTACAGTAGTTTCAAATCTAATACTGTGATTATATAGTTTTTACAGGGTAGGGTGTCTAATCAAATCTCCAAGGTATTTGTTGAAATATTGTAATTTGTTTAATACCATAAATTGAAATAAGACAATTAAATTAAAAATCAAGTAAGCAAAATATCAAGATAAAATAACGTTAAAAATAGAAGCATTTTTTTTCTTCATTCCACCAGAGGTGGTAAATCGATCATTTATCTGATTGCAACACTGCAACAAATTTTGGAAAAAAACACTGGAATATGACATTACTACTCATCACATATTTATAGACTTCAAAGCAGCCTACGACTCCGTAAATAGAAGAGAAATGTTCCAAGTAATGAAAGAGCTACCAAACAAATGTCAAATCAGTTGGTAAATTTAACAATATTAACTCTTGAAAAAGTTAAATGTAGAGTACGAATTCAGGGGAAACTGTCTGACTCTTTTAAAACAAATAACTAGCTTTACCAGTGAGACCCTCTCTCCTGTATACTGGTCAACCTGGCTTTGGAAAAAGTAATATGTATGTCACAAATCACAACGAATGATTCAATATTTAATAAATCAGTGCAAATCCTGGCCTATGCTGATGATATCAATATTGTTGGGAGAACGGAAGACGTGTACGAGAGGCGTATGTAGCATTAAAATAATTAGCTACAAAAATGGGTCTAATAATAAACACCAACAAAACCAAGTATATGAAAATAAGTACGCAACCACAAATCCTACGACCACTTGTTATAGAAAACGACGTCATCGAAGCAGTGAACAAATTTGTATACCTGGTAGCGCTCCTTAACACTGAAAATAATACTACAGCAGAGATAAACTGCAGAATTTGCACTCGCAACAGATGCTATTTTGGGCTCAATCTCCTCCTTAAATCCACAATTATACCGAGAAATACAAAAAAAAACTCTACAAAAAAATAATACGCCCAGTCCTAATCTATGGTTCAGAGACCTGAACTCTAACAAAAAATAATGAAAACATGTTATAATGTTTCGAAAGAAAAGTACTAAGGGAATCTATGGAGCAGTAAATGACAATGGAGTGTGGAGAAGGCTATACAACTTTGAACTTTATAGAATATACCAGGAACCTGATATCGTAAAACTAATTAAGATATGTCGTCTGAGGTGGATAGGGCATGTAATGCGGATGGAACAAAATGACCCAGCTAGAAAAACGCTCCTTGATAGACCTATTGATCAGAGAAGAAGAGGAAGACCCAGAACAAGGTTCCTTGATAACATCGATGAAGACATAAAAAATATGAGATATACGTGCTTGGCGGAGAAAGGCAATGGAAAGGGACGACTGGAGAGAAATTTTTGAGGAGGCTAGGATCCACGCAGGATAGTAAAATGAGAATGATGATGATGATAACCTGGTAGCAAATACAGATAACATTATTATTATGAGCAGAACCAAAGCAATTATTTACATTTTCTATGCAGTCTAGCACAATTCATGAAGCATTCTTTATAACTTGTAGTTGGTTTGTACGATTCCAAAGGAAGGCAAGGAGTTCCAGACATCACGTAACCGAACTTTTTTAAATTTAAAGAAAGATTTCGATTCTGTAAAACATCGGTTTTAGTGAAATTTTTTGGAGCAGGATGCTATATCTTGGAAGATAATAAAAATTGTGAGGGAAACTGTCAAATGCTATCACCACGAATCAATATTTTACAATATTACTTGTTGGTACTGGACGCTGATATGCCAATGGTCACAAATAACAAGTGAAAACGAATTAAGTGAGATTTAGACAGGTGTCTGAAAGTCCTTGGCTTTTAGTACGTCTTTGAATGCATCAAAGTACAAAGCTGAAGCTGTAGGTCTTAGGATTATTACTCTTAAGACCACTGAGATAAGATTGACTGCTTCAAATATAGATCAGTCCTAATATGTTGGAGATAAGACAATAGACGCAGTCGACTCCATTTGCATATCAAGAAAGCCATGTTACAGTGGATAAATGAGCCGAGATCATATCAAAAGTCATATTAGAAAAGCGAACTTTACATTTGGATGCACCAGGAGCAACATAGACATCTTTTAAAGTACCAAGCTTCGCATCTTCAACACCAACCTTTAATATATTCTGTTTTATGCTTATCAGACCTGAAAAATATATACAAAAAAAAACATTACAGCTCCAGGTGTTTAGTAATCTTAGTGTTAAAATGCAGATAAGAGAATAGATCATCATAAGTGGCTTGACAATCCGTTATAGATCTTGGCCTGCTCACAAAGAAGTCGCCACTCCTGTCGATTCCTGGCAACTTCCCTCCATCTTCTAACCCTTAGAATCTGTAGGTCTTTTTCCACATCATCAATCCATCTCATTCGTGGTCGTCCTCTGCTTCTTGTGCCCTCTGGTTTTGAAAATGTTAATCTCTTAAGAGAATAGATGCTGCTGTAAAAAAAAAAGTTGTAAAATGGGATCCCCAAGAAACGCGAAGACGAGGTAGATATCTAGGTACCTAGAGAAGCACAATTGACAATAAAGCATGAATCATTGGAAAGACGAATAGTGGAATTTCTTTAAGATCCTATAGTTATTTAGTGAATTAAAGCAAATAAGTCAAATAAGGCAAAATCAAGGTGTTTTTTAGTAAATCTTGAGCATAAAAATATATTATAATTATAGTGGAGAAAAAAACATATTTATTTATGGTTCTGTTGGAGGAGTTCTTGGTCCAAAGGCTGACAGTTGGCAACTCGCAGTGGTCAAATGTCCTTAGCTTATCATCGATGATCAGACAGAAATAATCATTAATGTCTTTTATTATATCATAAGCTGTTTAAGACATAAAAAGCACCAAAAAAATTATTTTCGTCTCGTTAGAATTGAGAATTGAGATCTCGTTAGAATTGAGAATTGGTTTAGTATCACGATCACATATTTAGTTTTTTGCTTGAATTTTGAAATTTTAAAATAATAACAAATTGTATACCATTATCTGTCTCATAATTGATTAAATTAATTTATCTCTTATTTAAAGACACAAAAGACAATTAAAATACAAAAACAAGAACTCAGTCACACTCTGTAACACTCCGCGGAGCAGACGATCCTTCAGGACTCCGTCGAAGTTAAGGCAGATCCTTAGAGGACGCCACAGTTTCATTTATTGGGATTAATTAGTGAACGGGAAAGAATTGGGTTATATTGCCTTTGTGTATGTTCCATACGCATGTATTCCCTTTGTAACAGCAGCAGGGATGGTGGTTGGGGAAAAGGCGACGGAGAGAACGTTTGAATGTAGAAGAGTGATATTTGGAAATTCAATTCCTTGAATACGCTGTTTCTCCATTTAACTCGTTTTGCTTACTGTGTATATGTGTACGGATTGTAATTGGGGATCCGATATTCTAATTATTGAAATGTTTAGACGTAAAGAACACGCAAATAAAAAAATTACCAACCAGCTCATTTTATAGCTCTTTTTAGCCTTTGAAAAGTGAACGAGCATAAGCAACATTCAACTTTACACTGAAGCGATTTCGATATTCACTCTACCAAAATTTCACACGGTTATTTTAAAATACATTTTCACGATACTTATACAATTTGTGGCGGTTTTTTTGTCAATACTTTGACTTTTGTGTTCGTATTTAGTGATCTACTTAGGATATTAGTACAAATACAATTAAGAATAGAATATTTTACCAAAATATTTGTTGATTTAACAAAAGCGTACTGTACATGTATGTGTAAAAGCTATTGTGTGTAAAGTATTTCAGAAAACTAGTACAAACTTTATACTAATCAACGCTATTAAGGAAATATGAGATCAAAGGTTAAAATAGGTTTTAAGGTTACTATAGGCCTGAAACAAGAATGTGACAAGAACTATCCCCAGTCGTATTCTAGTCCGGTAAAATAAGGATGCAACCTCGGAATGAAAGATAATAAGCTGAAAATTTGCATACGTCGTTATTTTGATGGTATAAAACTTACCTCAAAAGTCTCATATAATCACGTGTCCGCGACTTAAGATATTAAAGGTCAAAGGTCACGAAAATGAGTTTTCTGCAAATATCTCGTTTCCCTTACACTTTATGACATTTAAGGTGGTAAGAAAAATTGTAGAATGGAAAATTCTCTTCAATTTTTGTCTCAAGTACTTTTATGTACCTTCAACCCTTCTTAAGATAGAGCGCAAAGAGTGGGGGACCACTTACCTGTGTATACGGTAACGCGAAGTCAGCCAGTAGGATTCAATAAATAATAAGTTATATAGTTAATTATTCACTTAAAATACTATTACTATTATTAAATTTTTATTATTTATTATTTAATAAACTATATTTATAGATATTAATTATAAAATATATATTTTTTATATAATATTTATTTTATTTTTAACAAACATACAATATTAAATGAAATATTTCAAATGAACTTTAATGATATTTTTAACAGCTGTATATACGATAAATTAAGATCAAGTGCAGAATTCAACAATAATCATTTTTATATTTAATTAAATACTGAAAAAATCATATTTATTATTTTTTTAAAATATATATTTATTTATTAATCCAATAATTGATTTATTAAAGTTACAAATATAATATATATTCTTTTATTATGTATGGTTAATATTTTTGTATTAATTTTCTTCTTCATCGTCTTCTTCTTCTTCTTATTCTTCCTCTGACTGCTCAATATCGGATTCATCATCATCATTCTCGTTTATTAAAGTATCAGAATAAAAATATTCAAGAATATCAGGTGCAAATTCACTTTCTTCATTGAAATCATCTGCAGTTGATGAAGCGTTTAGATATGATTGTCCATTACACTGCCCACAAATTAAAGTACATTGCAATCCTGATTTCCTGCATCCGCAATTAGAACCACAACCTTTCTTGCAATTGCAAAATATTGTATTCAGCAGTTCGGTAAAGAAATACTAACGCAGAGAAATAGCTCTACCCTACCATTCCTATCATCAAGTGAAATATCCCTCCACTGCTATTGTGCGTGTATACATAGAAGTCCCAAACTCATTCGCCACAGTGTGTAGAAAGTCATATTAAAAAAAAACCGGTTAGGTCATATATAACAAAGGAGCATCTGCTACAGCTTCGCAGAAACAGCAACCGCCGTACAAGAGATTTGTATTTCGAGATATAATATTCGTAGTAATATGGACGAAAAGTATTTTATTTAATATTGTATGTTTGTTAAAAATAAAATAAATATATAAAAAATATATATTTTATAATTAATATCTATAAATATAGTTTAATAAATAATAAAAATTTAATGATAATAATAGTATTTTAAGTGAATAATTAACTATATACCTTATTATTTATTAAATCCTACTGGCTGACTTCGCGTTACCGTATACACAGGTAAGCGGTCCCCCACTCTTTGCGCTCTATCTTAAGAAGGGTTGAAGGTACATAAAAGTACTTCAGACAAAAATTGAAGAGAATTTTCCATTCTACAATTTTTCTTACCACCTTAAATGTCATAAAGTGTAAGGAAAACGAGATATTTGCAGAAAACTCATTTTCGTGACCTTTGACCTTTAATATCTTAGGTCGCGGACACGTGATTATATGAGACTTTTGAGGTAAGTTTTATACCATCAAAATAAAGACGTGTGCAAATTTTCAGCTTATTATCTTTCATTCCGAGGTTTGCCACCTTTTTTGCCTTATTTTACTGGATTATTCAACATATACATGGATGAAGCACACAGGCGGTGGAAAAAGAAGTGTAACGGTATAGAATGTACCGTGTAACGGGGGCACCATATTATATATGCTACACTTTACGAATTACCAATTATTTATTGCCCAAGACAAGGAAGATTTAGAATATATAGGTAGGAAGCTCTTAGAAAGATATCGAAAATGGGCCTAGAGGTAAATTTGAACAAAACTAACGAAGTAAAGTTTGGGAGTAAAACTAACGAAGGCGGAAAGAAGTGATGAGGTTATAAAAGATAGAATAGCAAAAGATAACAAGTTATAGGTTTGTTTAATTTGGTGTTATGGCAAAATAATATAAGACCAGGAACAAAGAAAAGTATATATTGTTCAACAATTAAAGTAGATATTTTGATTTTTTGTAATTTTGTCTTATAATATTCTAATTTAATTGTAATGGATACGGCCCTGAAAAAAAAATGATGATGCTTTTTATATGCTAAAAAGAATTTTTTTTTTTTGAAAAATTTCAGAAAACATATAGTTTAAAGCTTAAAGAACGTGCATTGCCAGTGGCTAGGCCACCTCGTAGAGTCCCACTAACGACCAAGCCTAAACTTAATGATCAACTAATTGATCTTGAAACGCAAAGAATCATAGCAAATGTTGATGGTCCTACGCAGTGGTTTAGTAATTGTTGAGAAAAGTGAGACGATAAATCGTTACGTATCTGCCTAGATCCTTGGAAAGGGAATTTTGTGTAATACCTACTGTTGATGAGATTTGTTTTATGTTACAGAGTAAGTAATTTTTTACAGTTCTAGATTTTAAAGAGGGTCTTCACCAAGTAGAACTAAATAAGCAATCCAGTAATTTATGTGCTTTTGGCACTATATTTCGCACATATAAATTTTGTCGCCTGCCTTTTGGCCTTAACATAGCACCTGAATACGTTCAGACATTTAACTATGAATATTTTGCAGATAGCTAAAATAGGGTTGTATAGTCTACTTCGATGATCTAATAATTTGTGGTGAGTCAATAGAAGAGCATAATAATACACTGAATAAGGTGTTAGGTAGAGCTAGAAACTAAATAAAAAATTTAACCCAAACAAAATGCAATATTGCGTTAAAAGTGTTTGATACTTAGGTCATATCTTTGATAAAGATGTGATGAGAGCTGACAACAGAAAAGGAGAGACCATAAGAAGATTAAGTGATCCGGAAAATAAAAAGGAATTACAACGAATTCTGGGAATGGTCAATTATTTAAGAGTATTCATTCCAAACTTGTCAGAGATTTCCACGCCCTTAAAAAAACTTAAAAAAAAAGTAGATGCATGGGTATGTACTTCTAGACATTCTGATGGACTAAATAAAATAAAAGAGGTAATTATATCGAGCAGTCTACTTGCCAATTTCAATAAGAGGTTCGTGAGCCTTTTTTTTTTGTTCGACAGCTTTTGTTCGTGAGATATAGCCCATTGTAAGATTTAAAATTGACACACTGTATAAGAAATGAACTATATTTACTTGATCGACTAATATTTTACAAAGACAGGGTTTTAGTTCCAAAACGATTGAGAGAGAGCATGCTAAGATTGTTGCATTAGAGTCATTTTGGCATTCATAAAACCCAACAGAGGGCAAAGCAGATGTAATATTGGCCATAACTGAACAAAAGTGTAGAAGACTGGGTAAGAGATATTTAAAAGTCACAATGCTAAAGAACTATTACTACTTAGAGAATGGAGTAGAGAACTACTCCAGCGCCTTTTGAAAAGGTAGCAAGTGATATATCAAATTATGGCGGACAGTCATATTTAGTTCTGATCGATTATTTTTCCGAATGGCTCGATATAGTAAAAATTAATTTAAAAGCTTCTCAGTCGGTCATAAAGAAATTAAAGAAAATTTTTTCAACACACGGAACAATCTACGAAGTCGCATAACATGCTTTATAATTCGTAACATCCAGTCCCCGCTATCCACGCTCTAATAGGCAGGCAGAACGAGCCGTTCAAATTGCAAAAAACATGCTTAGAAAGTGTGATGACTTAGATATGGCACTCCTGGAATATCAAAACACTCCTATCAATGGAATAGATAATACACCGGCTCGGTTAGTGACTAACAGTGTTCTTAGATCGAAGCTACCAACAAATAAAAAGCACAAAGATATAAACTTAAAGGAAGAGTGGGAGAAACTAGAGGCAAAAAGAAACGAATATAAAAATTATTATGATAGAAATACCAAGGTAAAAAGAGAAATAGTAGAGAATGGAGACCAGCTAATATTCTTGAAAAAGTAGATGAAGCACCCAGATTTTATTTAGTGCAAAAAGGAAATGTGGTGGTGGTCAGGCAAAACAGTGGCCTTCCCTAATTAAAGTTAAAATTAAGAAGAACGCTGATTTTTCACGTTAACATCGCTCATTGAACTCCTTATTTGGGAATCGGAGTCATGGAGTAGATGAACCTTCAACGTCCCAAATAAATGCTGAAAATAGAACTAGCGCTAGACTTAAAAGGGCTCCAGTGCGTTTCAGTGACTACCAAATGTATTAATACTTAAAAAAAAGAGGAAAGATGTCATGTCGGCAGGTTATGATTATGTGATTATGGTCTCGGGAATCTAGGGACAACGAATGGGTACTCGTTGTCAGTTGTCAGTACTTGTCAAGAGGACTTGTTGTTAGAAAATGGAGTGTTTTATATTTGTTGATTCTTGTTGACTTTTGTTAAAGGTACATTAAAATAAAAGTATGGAACTCAATGAAAAAATATTACTTAAAAATATACAAACTTATTTAGGAGTTTATGTAGACGTAGGTCTACATGGTGAACCAGAAGGGTTAAACACACTTATATTATCTTTTGCGAGAAATAGTTAACCACAAACAATAATCTGAGAAATTTACTAAAAACTATATGAGAATCATTTTTTGTTTATTTGTAATTTTTGATTAAGGAAAAAAATTTTAACTATATTTTGATGTGAAAATTACTAAATACGGCAGGCTATTTTTTAATTTTTTATTGAAAATAAAGTCAATTTTAGATTTGGTTGAATAACCCAAGCATTCAGTTAAAAAAATCACTTTTTCCAATCAATTTAAAATACCTAAAATAATCCATTTAAGAGATATTTTAACACTCTCGTGTTCATTCGTATCTCATGCATTAGCAACTAAATAATGCATTACATAATAATTCTAGCAGACTATTTCCTAATTTAATTTGACTTGCCCTTATCCATCATTATATTATATCAAACGTCAAAAATGCCTGTTTAAAGTTTTTAAAACAAAAATTTTAAGATATATTTTTAGAACTCACGTAATATCTTTCGTGGTAACTGTTTATATCGTTTTTTTAGGTCGATAAAGTTCCATTGAGAAAAGTGTGGTTACACATTTTAAAGTTTCTCCACATTTTAAAGTTTAATTCGAGATTCCAACCCTGCGTTTAAAATATTGTTAGCTAAATAGAGTATTTAAACAACAAAGTTTCTTCACACAAAAAATAAACTGTGAGTACATTACCAATTTAATACAAATTCAATATTATTAAATATTATACATAACCCATAATTCAATACAACACATCAATTAATCCAGTCTCTGGTTTTTTGGCAACTTCCACAAGTCGAACTAATTAGCCGATACAAGACCGGCTCTAGAAAAAATTTATCAAATGAAGAAAACAAAAATTAAAAATGGATAATTCTGAAAATATTAGTATACCTACTACATCATCAACATCGACATACTCCAATGCAGTAAGCAACTTCAATTTTCCTTCAAAAGAACAAGCCATTATTCTGTCAGCTATCCAAGGTATTAAAATACATGAATACATAGTAGCCATAGGGTCTCTACTCACACCAAAAAATGTTATCTTTGCATCACGAATAGCTAACAACAGAGTTTGTATTTACTTGAACAATACTAGCATAGTAGATACCTTACTAAACAACCATAAAACAGTACTCATCCAAGGCAATGAGATAGAAATTCGAAAACTTATTACGCCAGCAAGGAGACTAGTAATATCAAACATCTGCCCCAGCATTCCGAACAGTATTTTAGAAGAAGAACTGAAACAACTAGAAATAACTGCAGTATCCAAATTAACGTTTTTAAAAGTTGGCATGCCCGAGTCTGAGTATAGTCATGTCTTAAGCTTTAGGCGGCAAATATTTGTCTCTCCGATAATCACCAAACCAATTCCAAATACAATCTTAATAACCTATGACAACACTCCTTACAGAATCTTCCTATCCCTAGATGGTTTAAATTGCTCTAGATGTAATACTACTGGCCACAAAGAAGAAAACTGCACATCAACATCAACTGGTACAGAAACACTTAAAGATCCTTATACCTCAGAACTCGAACTCATGGAAATAAATCAGAATAATTCAGCAACAAATATTTCAGATGATACAACCAACTGTTTCAACCCTATTTCTGCAGATATCCCAACGACAAATGATTCGCTTATAGTACACAGCATACCTTCAACTAAAGCTAACAGCAATAACAGTAAAACAACCAATCAAGCAAAAAGGCAAATTTCAACCTCTCCTGAAATCTCAGAAACTAAAAACCTAAACGAAACTTTCATAACTCCAAAAAAATCCGCACACAAAAAAAAAGAAAAAGGCTTTAGATGTCGAAGCCACATTAAAACCAATTGAAAAAATTTTAATGACAGCATCTCCTTCATATACGCTAAATTTCTCTGAATTATGCGACTTCGTGATAAACGCAATAGGATCAAAATTTCCTGAAGTCACAGCTAAAAACTATACAGAAGATTTTGACGGCTTATACACCTTATTAAAAATGGTTCACTCAAAATTAAATGATAGACGCATGAAAAATAATATCACAAGAATTATAAAGAAAATAAATCCAACAAATGAATCTTCCCTCACTGAAGAAAGCGACTACGATTTATCTCAATAGTCCAATTATATTCATTCTTCAATGGAACTTGAATGGCTATTATAGCCACATTGAAAACATTAAAATGCTAATCAATGAACTGTCACCACTAATAATATGTCTTCAAGAAACTCGTCTTTCCAACAATCAAGCAAAACTAAAAAATTATATGCCCTATACAAAAAATCGAGCAGTACAGCAAATATCCAGTGGTGGAGTCGGAATTTTTGTACATTCAACCATCCAATCCCAAGAAATTCCGTTAAATACAAATCTGGAAGCAGTAGCAGTTTCGGTAATACATCATTTTAAAATCAACATATGCAACGTATATTTACCACATCCTGACGAAACTACTCTATTAGAACTTCAAAATGTAATTAAACAAATTCCATCTCCAAAATTAATTTTGGGTGACACAAACTGTCACAACATCGCATGGGGATCACAAAGAACAGATAAAAATGGACGAATATTATTAGAAGCAATTAATAACATAAAACTAGTTTTATTAAACACAGGAGCACCTACTAGATTCAATGCACATAATGGCACTTTTTCCTCCATAGACTTATCTATCAGTGATTCAACTTTAGCTCCATTTTTACAGTGGAATACATTGGACCACCTATACGACAGTGATCATTTTCCGATAATAATTACTCATGACAAAGATGAAAAAACCTGTACAACACCATATGAAACTTGGAAATTAAAGTCAGCCGATTGGGAAAAATACTCGAACTTAGTAAGCATACGTATACCAAATCTCGTTATATCAGATAATATAGACACTACTCTATCATCTTTCAATGGTATAATTTTAGACGCAGCCAGAGATTCTATAGGAAAAACCAAAAATATCACAAAAGCTCCTCTTCCTTGGTGGAACACTGAAATCGCATCCGCTTTAAAGCAAACAAAACATGCTTTTAATATATACAAAAAGTTTAACACACCTAATAACTTAAACAATTTTAGATCTTTAAGGGCCAGATCTAGATTTTTAATAAAACAAGCAAAAAAAGAGAGCTGGACCAATTACGTGTCGTCGATTGACTCGTCTACGCCCATAAGGGATATATGGCAAAAAATAAGGAAAATAAAAGGTTCAAAAACATTTAACCACATTGACACAATCACTACAAATGATCTAACAACTTCAGACAAACACGAAATCTCAGAAATTTTAGTAGAACACTATCAGTTGTATTCAAGCAATCAGCAGTACCACCCAAATTTCTTAGAACACAAAGAAAGAACAGAAGCATTAAAAATTAATATAGAAGATACTGCTGATCCACTAAACACTTCCATAACACTTGATGAATTAAATGAAAGTCTTAATAACCTCAAAAATACCTCACCTGGACCTGATGACATACCACCAGTTTTCATAGAAAAACTACCTATAAGCGCGAAGGTTACTTTAGTAGAGATCTACAACAAAATTTATTCGACCCATAAATTTCCATCTCTCTGGCGCGAAGCAATTATAATACCATTTTTAAAAGACAATAAACCAAAAAACTTATCTTCTTCGTATCGACCAATATCTCTTACCTGTAGCATCTGTAAAATAATGGAAAAAATTCTAAGCAAAAGATTAAAATGGTACTTAGAAAAGAAAAATCTCCTTACATCCATCCAAAGTGGGTATCGATCAGAACGGTCTACAATAGATAACATTATAGCATTAGAATCTGAAATACACGAAGCTTTTATACATAAACAAAAATTAATAGCAATTTTCTTTGACATCACAAAAGCATTTGACACCACGTGGACATATCACATCTTAAAAACAATGAAGAGTTGGAAAATAGATGGTAAATTCCTAGCCTTCGCCAAAAACTTCCTGGAGAACAGAAGTATAAAAGTTAAAACAAACGGTGTCATGTCAACTAAGAAATCACTGGAAAATGGTATCCCTCAAGGATCTGTATTAAGCCCCCTGCTATTCTTAATAGCAATCAACAACGTATCTAACCATTTTATGCTTCCAGTAAAAGCAAACCTTTACGCCGATGATCTTGTAATATATATGAGAAGTAAAAACCTAAAATCAGCTGCATCAATATTACAAAATACACTAAATAAATTAGAAGGGTGGTCTTTAGATATAGGCTTGAGATTTTCAACCGAAAAAACTAAAGTAATAATATTTGACAAAAGAAAAACACAACACCACTTAAATTTAAAACTTAACGGAAATACTCTTATAACAATCAACGAAATCAAATTTTTGGGAATGACATTCGACTCTCAACTAAAATGGACATCGCACATAAATGAACTAATTAAATCATGCCAACAGAGAATAAATCTTCTAAAAGTTCTTTCCAATCACAAATGGGGCGCAGACACAACTATTCTTCTGCGATTATATCAAGCTCTAATTAGAAGCAAACTAGATTATGGATGTATATGCTACGAAACTGCTACTAAAACTCAAATGAACAAACTGGACATCATCCAATCCACAGCATTACGCATAGTTTTCGGAGCTTTCAGAACCACGCCAATTAGCAGCCTTCAAGTCCTAGCAGGAGAACCGCCATTAACTCTCAGAAGACAATATTTTTCAATGTGTTGTGCTACTAAATATCTCAGTGCAAAGGAAAACCCGTTTATAACAAGCCTAATAAGGAGCAACCCTCCAAATCTGTACTCAAATTATTGCCCTAGAAACTTACCTTTCAATGAACGAATAAATCGATTTGAATTCGATATACATCAATTGAGAACCACTTCTACAAACAGATGCCAGTCTCCTCCCTGGAAAGTTCAAATACCAAAAGTAGATTTTACCTTACTTAACTATCCCAAACATTCACACAATCCTTCTGAAATACAACAACAATTCCGGTCTACCATCTCCAGATACCCTGATTTCAAACTAATTTTTACTGATGCCTCTAAAAGCAGTAATGGTGTAGCTGCTGCAGCTATTTTTGAAGACAACACCTCTGTCACCCGTCTAGCCAAGGAGTGTAGCATATATACTGGAGAACTGCAGGCAATCTTCAACGCACTGAACCAATGTACCAGCATTGATACAAACTTTCTTATTATATCAGATTCTCTAAGTGCCTTAAATGGTGTCAAGCAGATGTATCCTACTCATGCCAATTTAGCATTAATAAAAGACATGCTATACAATGCCCAAACATGTGGTAAAAACATAACATTTTTATGGGTACCATCCCATGTTGGGATAAAGGGTAATGAAGCAGCTGATAAAGCAGCAACAGAAACTATCAATAACATGACAATTCCTATTATGCAAAACATACCAATTTCAGACCAAAAAACATTAATAAAAACTTACATGAACAAAATCTGGCAAGTAAAATGGAACCAAACAGAAGCAAAATTAAAAAGTATCAAACCAGATG
The DNA here is from genome assembly GCF_040954645.1 of Diabrotica undecimpunctata. Lineage (NCBI taxonomy): Eukaryota > Metazoa > Arthropoda > Insecta > Coleoptera > Chrysomelidae > Diabrotica > Diabrotica undecimpunctata. The sequence continues at coordinate 36,639,595 of NC_092808.1, read as the reverse complement.
TTACTTCTGCTTTACTACCGCTCCCAGCTAAAAGACATGACCAAGTAGTTATTAACAGACTGCGGCTAGGTCATACAAAATTTACACATGGATACATCATCTCCAAGGACCCTCAGCCGATTTGCCACATCTGTCAAATACCATTTTCAGTGCAACATATAATGATAGACTGTCCAGTGTACTCAACAGCAAGATCGACAGCAAAACTAAAACACAATTTGAAAGAAACTCTAAAAGAAGACATCAGCAATACAATAAATTTTATCAAAAATTGTAAACTGTATAACAAACTGTAACATAACATAAAATGTTTGTATTTTTCAAAACTGTTATGTAAATTTTAATAATATACTAAATGTAACTTTTCTAAAATAAAGATATACCACCCGCTAATAACCCTAGGGGTTGATGCGGTACAAAAAAAAAAAAAAAAAAAAAAAAAAGTTCCATTGACGTAGTATTTTTTATTTAAGCGCAAATTCCAACAAAACTACCATAAAGTCTTATTAATTTTTAATGTACTTTCTTGGAAGATAAATACGAATGAGGCCAGTTGAATGTATTTTTAATATTGAATTGCGTTTTATTATGTATCAATGTATAGGTCAACAATTTAGTTAAAATTGACAATATCAAATAAAACATATTAATACAAGAGGGGATTGGATTAAAATAAAGAGAACAATAATTTAATTTTATTAACATACATGGTGATTGAATACAAAATAAAATACAGGGTGTATCATTGCCACTAAATTATGGAAAACTCTGTAACATTTCAACTGATTTTGTAATATGAATCTCAAAGTTGCCTACAATGTTTGTTATTAACTTTTATTGGTATTTATTATTACAGCGGATCTATGGAGCTTTATCACACAAATCAAACACCCTATATATATATATATATATATATATATATATATATATATATATATAGGGTGTATATACCTATATATATATATATATATATATATATATATATATATATATATATATATAGGTATATACCCAATAATTAGGACAAAGCGGGAAAATCAATATATGTCAAGTAACAAAATCATTACGAAAAATATAAAAAATATTTTAAAAAAATAATCTACATTATTGTAATCTACATTAGTTATCTCCATAAAATTTTGGGAAAAGTTTATACTGGGTTTTAAACAAAATGGTTTGCGGGACAATCTCAGTACAAAAAATGACTACACTTAAAAAAACAATTTTAAAATGATAATTCAAAAAATGAAACCCATATTTCTCTGATTTACTTAAGATAATATATGATGTAGTATCTATTGATTTTGGAAGTCGTCTGAACTAGAAAAATCAAAGACAAGCATTGTATCAACAATAAAAATTTTTTTTTTTAATTTTAGTACCAGGATGAACTAAAATTGTCTGATATCCTACCCGTGATAACGTCAATAGAGAAACGATAAAGTATATCATGTAAAATGTACCTACCACAAAGCAATCACAACGGCGATTCGTCTAAAAGGAATAGATAACACAAGCCGCAGATGAATAGACTGCATGCCGAGGAGCCGTGTGATATACTCAACGTATAGAGGTAGCCAGAAGCGGTCCATAGAAGAAAGTCTTATCTTCCCTTTGGTGGAATCTGGTCATAGATGGGCAGATAGCTAGACTCAGCAACGAAAGGTAATATATCCTGGACTATTCGCCATCTTAGCCCATGGCAAATTTAATGGCACAGTCAGAGATAGAGTGACTAGCTCTGACTGTAGTTAGAAGAAAAATAATGAAATTTACCGTAAGGAGGAATTTAGACGGATTGGATCCTCTTAGCCTAAATGATACAAATCTAAAAATTTGGTGAGTGAAGTATAGCATTTTGAGGTAATATGAGATCAGAGTCTCACTTGGAATCAGCACATAGAATGAATATCCAATGGAGCGATAACTACGTTAACTAGCTATCCAGACACACTGATGAAAAAACGTTGGGTTTTAAATAATATTCGTACATGTTATATTTGATCTATAACATCGTAGTAAAACCAACTATTACATATGAGTCAGTGGTATGGTGGCCAAATGTGCAGCAAAAAAGTACCATTCTCAAATTAAGCAAGGTGCAATGACTTGCTTGCCTTGGAATCACAGGGTTTATAAGGGGCACATTATGATCAGATATGGAGGTTCTTTTGGACCTCCTTCATTTACACATGGTTATACGGGAGGAGGCAAAAACAAGATAGATATTACAAAAAAAAACCAAAGCAACGTAACGGCTAGATAAGGACAATGCAAATAAATTCAAAATCATATACCCGGTCAAACATATGACAAAAAGTTAATTGAACCGACATTTACTAGTGGAGCTAAAGTACTGCACAAAAACAAGCAGGAATCAGCTTGGAGTCATAAAAGGCATCCTTATTGGAAATGCCTCACTAGAAAGACACCTGCGCACAATGGGGATGTTTCATAGAGACTTTGATGCTGACTGACTCTTTGGCAGAGAAATTAAAACCATATCTTGCATGACTGCGAGACATTCAATCGCAGGTGGCAACACTTTTTGGATACTACCGAGCGACTCCAAAAACATGATTGTAAGCATCCACTAGACCTGTACAAGCTGGTACAGGTTTCCATAATTCTGGAATCACTAGAAAGTACATGCAAAATAAGCTGACTGGCTGCAGTACGACCAATTTATAACAGAGGGCTTCCATGAAAAAAAATTATGTAAAAATATTAAGACTAAGTCTCAGATTGACATTATCATAAATGAACCCCACTCCATAATAAGAGGAGGAAACGACCATGAGAATAATAGATTGATTGACGGCATTGCATTGGCTCTACAAAAATCTTGAAGAGTAGAAAAATCGTAGAAAATATTTACTTAAAATAACTAGTTTTTTGGGTTAGATAAATTAAACAAGATCAGAGAAACGTAAGGCTATACTGGATTTTATTACCAGGAATATTTAAGAGGCCAATTAACCATATGAAACAATAAAATTGCTTGAACGCATTAGTTCCTTTGAACCATGTTTTTTTTTGACATAGTCACTAGCCTGTATATTCTGTTATTTACCTTGTTATCAAGTTGCCCAAGACATTCCAACAAATATTTCAACTGCTTCGAAAACATTTCAATATTACTTCGTGGATACCTATCTAGTGAGATAACTATTATTTATTATTTAATCTTCGGTTGTCCACTGCTGGACATAGATCCCTCTTTTAATGTTCCATATGTTTCAATCTTGTGCCTCTTGTATCAAATTCCTGTGGCAACGTTTTACATTGTCAGTCCAACTTGTTGGTGGATGCCCCTTCTTTCCATAGGCATCATCTCGTTCTCCATTCTAGTATCCTCTTTGTCTATATGTTATCTGTTATTCGAGCCACGTGACCTGTCCAGTTCGATATGAGTGTTGTTACTCTCTTAACAGCATTAGCCACTCCTATTCTTCGTCGTAGTTGGCGGTTTGAGAACTTATCTCGCAGTGAAACGCCCAACATACCACGCTTTATCGCCCTTTTAGCCACATAACTATTAGTAACTCACCGTTATTAACCGTAAGTATATACTTCTTTTTCTTCTTGTCATATCCTTTTGCCCCCCGAGGCGTCGCGTCGGATTCGGTTATCGGTTCTTCCTTTATTCATTTTTTCCATACATTTGTACTTTTGGCCATCGTATTTTTTTCTTCAATAATTTTTTTTATTCCTTCCTCTTTCTTCGATCTGAATCAGTTTAATTCTTTCTCTGCTTTCCCCTTCTTCTTTTCCTTCTATTTTCCAATTCCAATTCTATATTTGCCTTGTAATTTGTTCTGTTTTCATTCATTTCCATATGTTCAAAGTTAGTTTTTCTGCACACTTGTCTCAAATGTTTCATTTTGATTGCGTTGCTTTTTGGTTCGTGTGGTTCGTGTTTTTTTTTTAATTGGCACTGTTATCGTATTAATTACTATTTAAATGGGAATAAGCCACAATTAAAGGTTAAAATACGTTTATTGACGTTTCAACTTCCATTTCGGAAATCGTTCTCAAAATACAAACATTAGTATTATTATGTTATCGTATTGTTATTATATATTATTATTATTTTATCGTATTGTTAGGTTTTCTCGTCACTTCCATTTATACGTCTACGTATCCTAGTATTGTATTAATTTTGTAGTACAATCGTGTAAATATATTTCCTTTATTTGTTTTCCTTCAGATATTCGTACGTAGTGATTTTTTCCAATATTGTCCCATTACATTTAATGTTCTTATTGTTTTTGTCTTTCTCTTTAATAACGATCATCTTTTTTGTTTTATCTTTGTTCACCTCCATTTTTATTTTTAGTATTTCTTCAGTTCACGAATTCAACAGTCTTTGCCTTAAGTATCTTTAGGTCAATAAAGGTCAAGCATAGTTTTCTTCTTCCATTTTTCTTACTATTATACTTCTTAATATATATATATATATATATATATATATATATACATATATATATATTTATATATATATATATATATATATATATATACATATATATATATTTATATATATATATATATATATATATATATATATATATATATATGTAATTTCGTTGTCACGTTTTTGCCTGTCTGGTCTAAATGCTGCCTGTTCTTCAAAGTTTCAAAGTTTTGGTTCAACGTACTCCCTTAGTCTTTTCTCTATTATCGATGTATATAGTTTATAGGTAACTTGGGCTAGGCATATTGCTCTGTAGTTTTCGCATTGATCTTCTTCTTCCTTTTTATATATTGATACGATTAAATTATTTTCCCATTCCTCGGAAATTTTTTAATTTTTCCAAGCTTCTTTGCAAATTGTCCACAGCTATTAATTTCCGTCCTCTTAGATACTTTATCATTTCTGGCGCAATTTCGTCCTCCCCATATGCTTTTCCTGTTTTGATTCTATTTATGACTTTGTCCAGTTCCTTCCTTGTTCTTCGGTAAGCTTTTCACTACTTTGTATCCCTCTAATTATTTCTTTTCGCCCAGTTAGCCCCTAATTTTGCTTAATAAGACGCATTTCCACCCCTGTTACGAATGACAGTTTAGAATCGACGATCGATACTCGAAATAAACGGTCTTTAAGTATTCTCATCAAGTTCTTTCCACATTCGGACAAGAGGCTCCAGTTCCTGCAGAGTGTTTGGTTGATTAGGAGAACTCTGCAGACATTTACTAAGCAAGTCCCAAACCCTTCGCTGGTCATCCCATAACGTCGATTCCAACTTTCTTTATTTAATTTTGAACTATATTTGCAAAGTGTGGTCGTGCATTCTCCTACATTAGAACAAAATTTTCGCCAATATAAGGGGAAAATGACGTTAACAATATATCGGTAAGCATTGATGGTACCGTTATTCAACACCACCAAGTCTGTAGGACCCATTAAAGCAGCGGTCGGGGAACCGGGGTGAATTACCCCAAATGGGGTAAAAATTAAATTTTTGGGGGTAAAAATGAAACTTTTGTGAGTAAAAAGTATATATTCTTAATTTGCTATTTTATAAACCTGTTAGTATTTTTCAACTTAAACAATTTAGCGACATATGCAGGCCACTCCATCTTACTCTCCACCACTAGAGTGTTCTCGAGTTATATCTTTGCGTAGTAAAGCACAGTACCTGCCTTGACTACCTGCTCAGTTCGTGCTATGCCGTCAAGATACAAATACATTGAAGAGTCAGAGAGAGAGTTTTTACTAATTAGTTGCTGACAAGATCACCATTTTATCATTAATTATCGATATATTGATCAAGGTAAGCCGCAATTTAAAAATTTAATTAAAGTATTTTACAACTAGTATTTTCTGTCTCCCTTAAGATGGAAGCAAATAGAAAAAGAACATACCAAGACGAATTCCTTAATTACGGCTTTACATAAATAGAAGACAATGATACAATGAAACCAGAGTATGTTGTATGTGTGAAGGTACTGACTTCAGAATCTTTCAAAAAAAGTCAATTGAAGAATCATTTACAATTTAGATAATTTGCATTCACACCTGTCTTCCAAACCGCGAGAATATTTTGCAAATTTAGAAATACCTGTTAAAAGACAAATATTGAATAGCAACTTGTTTGGTACATTTAATCGGCGTCCAGCATCAAGGGCTAGCTCTGAAGTAGCCTGATTGATTGCACAAAATAAGAAATCATACACTATTGGTGAAGATTTGGTTAAACCAGCTGCTGTAAAAATGGCAGAGATCATGTGTGGTCAATAAGAAGCAAAGAAACTGAATTCAGTGCCCTTGTCTGCGAAAATTGTGAAAGAACAAATTTCTATATTAACAGAAAATGTAAAGGAACAGGTTATTTTCGTACTAAACAGGCTAAATATTTTGCTATTCAACTTGATGAGACAACTGATTTTCGTAGCAATTCACAGCTAATGGTATATGTTCGCTACATAGGTGTAGATAATTTTGAAGAGGAATTGCTGTTTTGTTCTCCTCTCGAGTTGATATCTCGTGGAATTGATGTCTACAATAAAGTCAATGAATATTTCAATGCGCAAAGTTTAAAATGGGGAAACTGTAATCATAATTCGAAATCATACTCACTGTATGATCCATCGCCAGGCCCTTATGGTCAAATATTTAGAACCTACTCATGCATGATGTCATCAAGATTGTAAATTTTATCAAGGGACATGCACTAAACACGCGGCTATTTCGTGAATTATAGGTCGGTGGAGCTGAATATACGGACCTACTTTATTATACAGAAGTAAGGTGGCTTTCTCGCGGAAATGTTTGAGAGTAAACCAAATCTGTTATCTTTTTGGATGTCAAAAGCTGCAAAGGCTTTCAAAATTGTACATGAAGATGCGGTTAAAAAATTGTTGCCATTTGGAACAACATATTTGTGCGAACAAGGCTTTTCCACTCTAATGAACATAAAAACGAAGAATAGAAATCGATTAAACGCTGAAGACTGTATTCAAATCGCTCTTACACCAAGTCCCAATTTTGAAGCAATTGTATCGAACATGAAACCTCCCCCATGAAAATTCGCCCCCACAGAAAATATAAGCAAGTAATAATTTCTCGTTATTTTGTAATTCATATGATATTTTTCTTGTATGACAAAATAACAAGAAATTATCATTTACTTATATTTTCTGTGGGGGTGAAAGTTATGGATTACTAGGTATTACATTGATAAATTGAATAAATGATGTTTAAATTAAATTTTTAATTATTTTTTTTTTTTCAAAATTATCATGGGGGCTATAACATGAAAGATGCTATAAAGAGGCGATTTCGTTTTTTCTTGCTCTTCGCCATGGGGTAATATCAACTTACACAAAAATATTTTGGGGTAATGATTAAAAATGTTCCCCGACCGCTGCATTAAAGAAACGCCAACCCAGACCATAATTGTCCCTCCACCGAATTACGTCGTTTTTCGCATGTTACACTGTACATACCGTTCATTCTGCCATCGGTATACGCGAATATATCACAATTTGTAAAGACAGCATATATTCTCATCTGTAAGCAGCACTCTGTTGCAATCAGACTCCAACCAATGGATATGATTTCGTGCAAATTCTAAAAACGCTCTGCGATGAGAAGGCTCAAGGCTGGCTCTCTGGCAGGTATACGATTTACCAAATTACCTTCCTTGAGGCGTTGACGAACAGTTTTACAGGTGATTTGAACAATATGAACATCTTTAAGTTGGGATTGTGAGCTTCTGGTAGTTATAAATCGTTGTCTTAAGGTGTGAAGTCGTAAAAACGGTCCTGAACAGACAAATGATATTAAAAAAGACCTAAAATGAAAGAAACGAATAGAAATAAAAATAACAAGCCTTATTTTTAAAACGACAACACCCTTAAACGTTTTTGCAAAAAAGAAAGAGCATAATGGCAAATAATTTAACTTTAGAATTGTTTTGTATTAAACTTAATGAGGTCGCTGGTTAAATGATAATCGATAAATAATAATAACGAAAAAAATGAAATAATTTGTTTGTAAGTAAATTAGCGAAAAATAGCAAATGTTCGTAAATAGATATGTAAAATAAAATGCAATTCAAATAACTTGGCAGATTTAATATCTTATTGTCAATTCTATATGAGATTCACTTACCTTTTGTCTGTGGTTGGGCCTCGCTCGGAGTTTAAGGTCTGAGGGTAAAAATGGGATGCACACCCGATGCTGGCTTGCTTGCGTCTCTTCACGATGAGAGGTTCTTGTAGAGTGGCCGATCATACGAAACAAAATATGTATGTACGCGAATCCATTGGGGTGGTTCTTCTGTTCTTAGGACCTCCGTGAATAGCCGTAAATTAAGCTTAAAGTGGCATTTTAAATTTTCTACACAAAGAATGGATACGTTTCCTTAAGAACTCTGAAGTTTTTGGGTTGATTAATGTTTCCCAAAAACATGTTGTTTTCAGACAAGTGAATTCTCAGAACTTGACAATAATTAATCAGCCAATTTGAGAATTTAAAGGATGAACTAAAGCCATATACTATGATTGAATACTATGATTGCCTTAGCTAATATACTATGATTGAATAAAAGATTGAAAACTAAATAAGGTCATATTCTGAATATTAAAAATAAAATATTTAAATCAGTCTTGATACTTTTCCAAACAAGAATACTTAAATACTTAAAATTTAGAACAAGATCGAAGCTACAAAAACTAATAGCTGAATTTATTTAGAACCCTAACGAGTAGATTTTTTTGTTTAATTTCTATTTATTTATTTTAGAAATAAGATTTGTAAACCCCAATAATTATTTATAATTTGTACGAATAAATTCGATTTTGTTGTATATAAATTCGACTTCGTATCCAATCCAGCTGTGAGCCATTTTTGATAAAACCACTTTTCATCTCGGATTATACAAACAAAAAAACGTTTCGAATAAAATATTGCAGGATAACCCTGCTAGGTATTTTTCAGCTTATCTTCTAACCTTGTCAAATAAGTAAGATGTATTGAGCATTAGTTACATTTAACTGCCGCAGGTTACAGTGGGTAAAAATAAATGAAAATAAGTAAGTATACTTATTCAGACCTTGACACTTTATATTGCAGATAGCGTTGTCTTTGTAGAGAGAATATTCACTGAATGGAAAAATGCAGCTATTTTTCAGATGAATATCGATATGGATACTACGTGATTACATTATAAATACAATATACACTAGAAAATTTATATATATATATATATATATATATATATATATATATATATCGGTTTCAAAACGTCTTGCGTCGTTGTCCGATGCCTAATTTCCACGAATTTCTATCATTCCATTGTTCTTCGGTCAAGTCTCGGGAGCTCATTGCCTTTGTTATTCCCTCCTTCCATGTTCTTTTTGGTCTTCCTCGTTTCTTACGATTTGGTGGTATCCATTTCATGGCGATTTTCGGTAGTCTTGTTTCTGGCATTCTTTGAACATGGCCATACCATATAAGTTGTTTCCTTTCTATGTCTGTTGCCAGTGATCCATCTACCCCCATCCTATTTCTTATTTCATCGTTTCTAATTCTGTCTGCTCTAGATATTCGAAGTGATCGTCTAAATACATCCATTTCTGTTGCTTCGAGTTTTCTTTTATTGCTTTCTGTTAGTCTCCATGTCTCTGTACCATAGGTTAAGCTGGTTTTTATGAGAGATTCATAAATATTGTATTTTCGTCTTTTACCAATTTCTGAGCTCCAAAGAACTCCGTTAAGGCATCCAATTGTTCTACGGGCCTGGGTTATTCGTTTTCTAATTTCCCTATTGTCTGTGCCTGTGGTGTCGAAATCAATTCCTAGGTAGGTATATTCAGTGCAGAATGCAATTTCGGTTGTGTCCATCTGAATGTTGGATAGTTCTGCGCCTATTGGGAGATATTTTGTTTTTTGTGTATTGAGTTCTAAACCCCACTTCTTGTATTCTTCCTGTAGTTTTCTGGCCATATATGTCAGGTCTTCTTTATCGTTGGCTATAAGGACTTGATCGTCTGCAAACTGTAGGGTATATAGGCAAGTTTCTCCCAGATCAATGCCCATTCCTCTATACTTTCTTTTCCACTGATACAGTGCTTTCGCCACGTAGATTTTAAACAATGTGGGGGATATGCAACACCCCTGCCGGAGTCCCTTGTTTACAGGAAATTTTTTTGAAAGTCTATTTCCAATTTTTATTCCCGACGTTGATCCTTCATAAAGCTGTTTAAGGGCGTTAATTACTGTGTGGTTAATGTTTGTTTCCTGCAAAACTTTCCATAGCTTTTTGGCGGGTACAGTATCATAGGCCTTCTGAAGGTCTATAAACATAAGGTGGGTTTCTTGATTGGTACTTGATCTTTTTTCTATTATTTGTTTCAAAACAAACACATTATCGGTGCAGCTCCTTCCCGCTCTAAAGCCAGATTGTTCCTCTTCTTCTTGTTCCTTATATTCTTGTTCGATAATGTCTCGAAGTATCCTTCCATATAGGCGACTTAAGGTACTGGTTACTGATATACCTCGATAGTTTGAGCAGTCCAGTTTACTTCCCTTCTTATGTATAGATGATATGAAGGATACTTTCCACTCATGCGGGACTGGTGCACCGTTTAGATATTGGTTTATACACCAGGTTAATCGTTCAAACAGTTTGTTAGTACCGCATTTGATTAGTTCTGCTGGAATTCCCTCCGGACCTGCAGCTCGACCATTTTTTAGTAGTTGTATCGTTTTTATGACAGTCCTCTCATCGATGTTTATCGTTTCTCCCTGTATGTGTATTTCAGTTGGAGACATTTCTCTATATTCCTCTCTGTTTTCTGTTAATAGATTTTCGTAATGTCGGATCCAGTTCTCTGTTGTTATTAATTGTATGTTTGTTTCTCTTTTTTCATTTGATTTAACTTTTGTCAGGAATTTCCACGTCTCTGAGCATTTTCTACCTCCCATATATGTGTCTATCTCTTTGCATTTTTTGTCCCACATTTCTCGTTTAGCTGTGTTTACTAGTTGTCGTGTTCTTTTTTTAATATCTTTGTATTCTTCTCTATCCAACTCCTGTTTTGTATTTAGCCATTTGTGGTATGCTTTTTTCTTCCGAAGTACTAGTTCTTCAATTTCTTGATTCCACCAAAGTTTTTTACTAGCGGAATTAGTTTTTAGTCCAATGGCCTCCTCTGCTGCTTCTTTGATGCTACTTGTTATGTTTTCGTAAATTTGTTCTACTGACTGGTCTTCTATATTATGTAGCAACTTTTCGTCTAATCTGTGCTGGTATAGGTTTCTTGTGCTTTCGTTGATAAGGCTGTTTAAGTTATATCGTTTGTTCGTTATTACTTCTGTTTGTTGAGGTTCCTCATTAACGTTATTGTCCTTGTTAGATTTAAAAGGAAATACCATTTTTGTCCTAACTATATAGTGGTCGGAACCACACGTCGGTCCTCTAAGTACTCTTACATCATTCACTTTTAAGGTAGTGCTTTGTTTGACTATTACATAGTCAATGATCGATTTTAGATTCCTTGTATGTTGTACCCATGTGTATTTGTGAATATCCTTGTGTTTATAGAAGCCGTTCATTATTCTCAGAGTATGACTCTGACACACTTGGATCAGCCTTTCTCCATTGTCATTCAGGTTTATTTCACCGTAGGGACCGATCACCTCACTGTTTATTCTTTGACCCACCCGGCTATTCAGATCTCCCAGTATTATCAGTTCTCGTGACTTTCCTATGTTGGTGATTATGTCGTTCAATTTTTCGAAAAACTCGTCCTTAGCAGCAATTGATTCGTCATCTGAGATGGCGTAGACTCCAAGAATTGTCACTGGAGTTTGATTTATGTTGATATTAACACGTATGATGTTTTCGTCGATTGTCTCGAAATCACTTATTTTGTGTTTGAATTTTTTGTGTATCATTACGGAGACTCCTCTCTTTGCTCTTTGGTGCTTTGGGATGCCACTGAATATGTGTGTATAGTTATTTACAGTTTCTGTGCCAGTTCCTTTTTTCTTAGTCTCCGTCAAGACTACTATATCCATGTTGGCGTTTTTCAGTTCATGAATAACTTCTTCCATTTTTACTCTTATTCCCTGGACATTCCATGTACCAATATTCAATATCCGTTTCCGTAGCTTGTGTCTTTTTCCATATAATCCGTCCGAAATTCCGAGGCAAGCATTAGGCTTTTTAGTAATTTCCAGTTTTTACAAGTGACAGGGAACTGGCCTGACGCCTAAACCCCCAACCTGGAGGACCAGGTAATTTTTCCTCAAGGTTTCCTTCCTCTAGATCGACTGTCTTTCGGGACTTTAGAGATCGATCTTCCCTTCTTGTGTTTTATTCCTGCCACTTCCGCCGACTTCGCCGTTTCGATTTTGTTCTCATCCACCTTCATCGCCGTTGTGGTCTTAGAATAGAGTATTGATTTTATACAATCCCTAAAATCAAGGGATGCCACTTCGCCATCCGCCATCCACGCCGTACCGAAGATCTTCTTCTCCGCCGTGCCTACCGTTGTGGTCTTCACCTGTATCCCTAGGCAGGGGTCCGTGTTATACCCCACAGAACTGGGTCCCAACCTGAACTTAGCCATCTATTCACTCCGGCCTACTGAAGTGATAGATGCCCACCCCCGCGGCTTGGACGCGCCAGGTTGGAGTTACCCACGTGAGCGACAGAGAAGATGACTCTGTGCTCCGTGGGCCGAGTTAATGGGTATGTATGATTCCATACCCAAAAGCACTGGAAAATTTATTCTACAAAAAAGTTTTGCCGCAAGAAAAGTACTGTTTGTTGAGCATTCAAATTCATTGTTTTATAAAAACTTCTAAAAAACTGGTAAAAGTAGAAAACTATCAAAAAAAATGTAATTATTGATATTTATTCAAATAATATAGTTATAGTCCAGGTATTTATAAAACTTTTTCTTCAGTTAAATTTAACTTCTGTTTGACTTTTCCAAATGGCTAACAAATACTTTAGTTGTGGTGATTACTGCTATGTTACTGTACACCAGTCTGAGCATTGTAGGTTTAGTTGCCTCTGAACTTCTTCTTCTTCAGGTTCCTTCTCCTATCGGAGGGTGGAAATCATCATCGCTATTTTAATTTTATTGGCCGCACTTCTGAATAATTCTAATAAGCTGCAACCGAACCACTCTCTCAAATTTCTTAGCCAGGATATTTTGCGTCATCCTGGGTTTTTCTTCCTTTGTATCTTCCCTTGCATAATTAACCTAAGTAATACGTACTTCTCGCCCCTCATTATATTACGCAGATATTCAACCTTTCTAATTTTAACAGTTTTTATGACTTCACATGCTTTCCTTATTCTTTGTAACACCTCTATATTAGTTACTTTTTCAGTCCACGATATTCTGTGGATTCTCCTGTAGCACCACATCTCAAAGGAGTTTAATTTTTTGATGTTAGACTGTTTATTGTCCACGCTTCCATGCCGCATAGTAAAGTAGAAAAAATGTAACAACGTAGCATTCTTGTGCGGATCTCTAGATTAAGGTTACGGTTGCAAAGTAAGTTCTTCAATTTTATGAACGTGTTTCTTGCCATTTCTATTCTTGATCTGATTTCTTTTGTTTGATTTCCATCTTTGGTTAGCCACGTTCCTAAATATTTATATATTGTTATTCTTTCGATCGTTGTATTATTGATGATCAGGTTATCTACATTAAGTGGTTTTTTTGAGAATATCATTGATTTTGTTTTCTTGAGATTCATTCCGAGATTCATGCAGTCCGTACCTTTCACATACTATGTATACATGTTGTATTATGTACTGTAGATCTTCCATGTCACTTGCAAATATAAACGTATCGTCCGCGTATCTAATATTATTAATGCTATTTCCGTTGACCAAAATACCTTCCACAATATCCAATAAAGCTTCTTGAAATATCACTTAACTGTAGACGTTGAAAAAGAGTGGTGAAAGTATGCACCCTTGTCGAACTCCTCTAAGTCTACTTACTTCCTCTGTCAGTTCTCCTTCGACTCTTATTCTTGCTTTCTGATTTTGATACAGATTCGATATAATTTGTAGATCTCTACTATCTATGTTTTTGGTCTTAAGAATTCTTAAAAGCTTTTTATGTTGAACTCTGTCAAAAGCTTTTTTAAAATCTATAAAGCAAGCACATATGTCCTGATTTATATCCAGACATCGTTGTGTCAGAACATTGACTCCAAATAATGCTTCTCTAGTTCCTAGACCCTTTCTAAAACCCATCTGTGAATCACTTATTTCTTGTTCTAATTTCATGTGGATTCTGTTATGTATAATTTTAAGGAAGGCTTTTAATGTGTGGCTCATTAATGCAATTGTCTGATAGTCATTGCAATCTTTAGCATTTGTGATTTTTGGAATCGTTACAAAAGTTGAGAGAAGCCATTCTTTGGGTATGTGTCCCGTCTTGTATATGGATTTAAAAAGGTCTACCAAGACATGAATATTATCTTCATCAATTATCTTCAATAGTTTAATTGGTATATATCGGGTCCTGGAGCTTTTCTACCTTTTGTGTGTTTTATGGCATAAATAACTTCCTCTTTCATTATTTCTGATCCCGTGATTTCTTCGTCAACGTTTAATTGTTATACCTTTTGGTCATAAAAAGGTGTTCAATGTATTCTTTCCATCTACGTAATTTGTCTTGCGTTTTAGTTATAGTGGTACCATGTTCATTTGTTAATATCCCGATTGGTTTGTTACGATTTCCTGAAACCATTTCTTTAACCTTCTTATGGGTGTTGAAAGTGTCATACCTTGCCTCACATTCCTCAATTTCATGGCATTTAATGGACATCCATATTTCCTTAGCTTGTTTTATTTGTTTATTAATTTCTTGATATTTAATTTTATTTTTGTTTTTATGTATTCTTCTTTTTTCCATCTTTTCGAGAATTTCTTGTGTCATCCATTCTTGTTTGACAGCTTTTGTAAATGTTAAAGTTTTCCGTCCCACAGTCTCTATTGTGTTCTTTATATTCTTCCATTTCGTTTCAATATCTGTAGTGTTCTTTATTTTGTTGTTTTATTTCTTGGATACTCAGCTTTATTTTATTTCGTATTTTTTGGTATGTATTTGGTTCTCTTAGTTTATAAATGTACCTCTGAACTACGTGCTGTTAAAAAAGAACTGTAGTCTATTTCCGCAACAATTGACGTTTAGCTTTTAAAAGTGTACCCAAACTTAAATAAAAGTCTTCAAAATAAAATTAATATTGAGAAACAGGAAATGTTAAGACTTAAACCTGAAAAAAGTGTGAATTTCTTCTTTATGTATAATGTTGTAAACGAGATTTATGAGGGGGAAAAGAGATCTAAAAACTTTCTGATTTTCAATCTTCCTAAATCAACTAACCTTTAGCCAACAGAAAAATATTCCTAAACATCAATAATTAGCTGTTAGGACCTCATATTGCTGAAAATAGATTAGAAGAAGGCATATTAAGTCCAGTATTGTACCTTAAAATAAACGCATGACTTTTTTGACAAAAGTTTAGAATTTGCTGATGAAGTGATAATTTATAAGCATCAAACTAAAAATAATTAAGGAATCAATAAATATAAATGATAACTACATAGCAACTGGGCATTTGAAAATGGACATTATTTAAAGACAAAACTCAAGCCTGTATACAGACAAAGAAAAATGTCCCAGTAGAAATTAAATTAAATAGTATAAATTTTCCGGTGCAAAAATCAATAAGGGTGTCATTTTAGATCAAAACCTTTTGTGAAAATAACATATAGAAAATATCATTATGAAAACAGAAACAGGAGTAAATGCCCTACGAGCAATTTCACATTCTACTTTCATGAGGAGCAGATCCCAATCTCTCTCTTTTAATATATAAAGTTTATAACATATAAGAGAATAATAAATTATGGACCAATGGGACGCAGCCCATTGTTATCTACAAAAAATTGAAGTCGTTGTGAACAAATGTCCAAGACTGTATACAGGTGCTCTAAAGTCTACATTAATAAATAATATAATTATTAGTCTTCTGAAATGCCTATGGCAATAAAAAGAAAATTAATTAATTAATAAAGAATCAAATGCAGTTTAAAACACAAACCTATTAGTGAGATTGGATTTAACGAATAAATACTGGCAAATAGAAATCACCTTGTATTGCAGAATTATATTTGCAATTGGCTAAGTATAAAGAAAGTATTCACACTACATAAGTAAATTTAACTATACGTATGATTTTAAAGTAATGATAAAAATATACACTCATAGACAAAAATATCGAATATTTTGGAACTTTTCAATTTTTTTTTGTAGTCACTTTATTTCAAAACAATTTTAGATTAATGATGACATTCATATGCGTCAGCGTTTAGTGTCATTCGTACATTTTATCATAAAAAACCTTCTTCACGTAAAGAAAAATCATACTAATTCGGTTATTTTTAGTTTAATTTATTAAGTTTAATTAAATATTGTTTTGATTTAATTAAGTTTAAGACAAGTCTGCCACCAATTCGATATTGCGATGAAGCCCAAGTAGCACAGATGGTAATTTTGTACGAGAAAGGATATGCACAAAAAGATATCGCACGACGTCTCAGGAGAAGTCAATCTAGTTTCAAATACTTTAAAAAGGTACCGCGAAACAGGATATTTCGTACGAAGACTTGCTCAAGGATGCTCAAGTTGCACAGCCGCAGTTATGACCGTTTTTTGGTTCTTATTTCTACACTAAATCGTTCATTGACATCGATGCACCTAAGAAAAAAAGCTATTAAATGTTAGACAAGTTAATGTAAGTTCAGAAACAGTTAGACGAAGATAAAAAGAAGCAAACTTAAAGCCCAGACGCCCCGCCAAAGTTCCACGTCTTCTCGAAAATCATAAAGCTCGACATTTAGAATTTGCAAGAACACATATTCAGTGGAATATCGACAACTGGAAAAATGTTCTTTTTACTGATGAGACAAGAATCCTATTATGGAAGCTAGATGGTCAAAACCACGTCTACTAAGAGTTGGAGAACGATTCGCCAGCTGCAATCTTGCCCAGGCCATTAGTTTTGGAGGTAACATTGGATATGAAAAATTCTTGTTAATGCACGATAATGCTCGACCACATGCCGTTGCCCTAGTGAGTAATTATCTTGATGAGGTTCAAATTCGAACATTGGATTGGCCACCGTTTAGAAATGATTTAAATCCAATAGAGTACATGTGGAATCACCTAAAATGTCACATACGACAAATAAATCCCATTTCAAATACGATAGAGCAGTTTCGGCTTGATGTACAGGATAAATGAAATGCAATTTTGCAAGGATATGTCCAAAATTTACTTGCAAGCATACCGAGAAGGATGTAAGCGGTAATAAGAGCTAGAGGTGAGAATACTCGTTACTGATCATGCTCTTCTTTTAGTTAAAAAGACTTGTTTAAGCAATTTAAATTAGCATTTAAGTTTAAAGTAAAATAACTTTATTTACCCAATATTAAGTATTTTTTTTTTTCGCAATTTTCCTTGCATAACAACTTAAAATTGTTCATTAAATATTGTTAAAATAAACTCCATTTCACAATAAACGACTTGATTCGCCAGAATTTATTTTAAAAAAATAAAAATTAGAAAATTCCAAAATATTCGATATTTTTATCCATGAGTGTAGATGAATTTGCTTCCAAGATACAAAAGAACTAGTACCAAATTCATACCAAATTTAGACCGTTGCCTCAAAAAGCAGCGAGAGAACAACATGCGCAATATATGATCCACAAGTGTACCGTTTCATTGATTCTATTATGCACTTTTTTCCATCATATCTAGAGTTTTGACACCAGCTAACCCCCTTTATGATTTACATCTTACGTAGGCTTAATATTTAACAGGTTGACTGCATTCCCAAAATATGTAAACCACGGAACTGTGCATTACCGGTCCGCCGGGACCGATAGCTTGGCGCGAATACGATGCTTTACGCACCGTCGGGGACCAGTAATAACGTAATTAGTTTTTATATTTTTACAGTTCTATAATAAAAATTATACGAGTTTTAAGATCAATTAATAAAATTAAAAAACATTTAAAAACTTAGATTGTCATCCGTTTTTTGATCAGGTTGTCTATTAAGAATGATTTAAAGTGTCAAGGCAGCCTTCTATTTTTTACAGAGGTAGAGTAAAAGATCAAATGTCAGAAGACTTCTTAATATTTTATTACTATAAATGATATTTGAAAACAAAAAATGTGTTAACTAAATATGTTCTTAGTTATTAAACAAAAAACATTAAAGGTTCAGAAAACAGTTAAAGAAAAAGATAAACACATCCCTGGTTGTCCAAGACATTCACTGCAATAACTTGTTACTTTTGTCACCATATTATTTGCCTGTTTGCTTGAATGTGTTTCTCTTAATTTATGATAGCAATTCTTAATTTAAACGTCGATTCACTGCGCAAGCATGCTTATGTCACAAAGTAACGAGTAACATTGAGACAATTGTTATGTCTGTGAGTTACCGGTCCTTGAAGTCCGGTACATTTTTTTTCTTTTAGAAATGTTTTGAAACTCAAGACAAGTATAACGCTGTTTTTAGCATTTAAAACAAACGAATATTAAGGAAGATAAGCCTTTCGCAATTTTCAAAAGTTGGCAATTTTCACATACCGCACTTTAATAATAACGAAGACCGGTCCCAGGAAACCGGTAAAGCAGTTATTTTTATTTTTATTTTTACTTTGGTTTTTATTAAACTGTATTAACATTTAAATAATCATATTTTACAATTTTAAAACGTTATTTCTTATTTGTTATTTTAATTTAAATTAATTTAATATTACGCTTTTACTGTTATTGTAATTTGTATATCTGCTTTATTGTAAAAAAATTTAGTTTCTCTTTTTATAGAATTGGGTTTGCCCGTAAATAAATAATAAAATAAATAATTTTAGAGGTTCATGAAATCGTTTATTTTCACGTGTCGGTAGTAGCATAGTCACTATACTCAATGACGTCACATTGAGAATTGGTCTTTTTTTGAACAAACATTGTTGTAAAAATTCAATAAAAAATCGGTATTGAACATAGCAATTAATAACGAATATTACTTCTCTATACATGTAAAAGTAAACAGTTAGTCGAAAAACAGTATGAATTGCAAAGTTAAAATTATAAAACGATGGTTTAACCAAAGACAACTAGAGTTATCTTCGATATCTGTGATACTGTTGATGGCAAATAAAAATCAGGAGTGCCTAAATCCGAACTCTAAATAGATATTTAATTAAGTAGTAATATAACAAATATAATGTTTGTGTATGGCCTTTTATAGAAAGTGTTATTTATTGATCACCAATATACGACATGGGAAAACTCAGAGAATTGTGCAAAAAGCTTTGTTTCTTACAGATTTGAAGAGCAGAATTATTTACTTGTGTGTGTAATGAAGCATTATTGTGTTTAAACTTTAATAGATAATGTTCTACAATTTTTGTAGTATTATAAAAATGTTAAAAATAACTTTTTTGTTAAAAGAATAATTTGTTGCTTGTACTTTACCATAATTATTCGCTTTGTATTTGTCACTAACACATTCTAAAATTATCAATTTACATACCTACTCTACAAAATATATTTAATAATTTAACAAATAGGTTGTAAGTAAAATTTTATGCATTTGATTTCAAAAATTTTAGTTAATTTATATGAAGACGACACTTCACAAATGTATTATTTTTATTCTAGAGCTCAATCTTTTTGATACACTAAGTGTTTAGGGTATCAAAACATTTTGTACATTATCAAGAAAAATTATCCATTTTGCATTTAATGACATAATCAGTTATGGGAAATAACTTTTATATCAATTTCAATATATATTTTTTTCTTCCAGGTTCCACCGCATCCATGCCAGTCAGTCCTCTTCTTATTGGACTCCTTGGTACGGCTGCATTTCTCGCCACAGGAGTATGTCTAGTATTAGTCGCTCTCTGTCGTCGGCACTTGACGCACCACCTCCATAGCAGCAGATCGTGCCACCGTCCCACAGACAACGGTTCCAAACATATGCCCATGGAGGCCATTATAGCAGCCGACGATCTAATAGTCGACGGTTCCATAACCGGAGTTAGAACCCCGCTCACACCTCATACAGACCAACCCCTCGTTATAGAGGCGGTTCAGCAAAGAGGAGCCCTTGAAGGAGCTGATCCTGATATTATTAGGAACCAATACGGTAAGTTTATAATTTAAGTTGAAAATACAAATGTGGTTCTGCAGGAATCAGGAATGATACAATCAATCAAAAAATAGAAATAAAAAACTATTAAAACAATTAAAAATTAATATTTCGGACCAGGTTGTAACAATATTATTTGGTTATAGGGGAACTAAAAAAAGGGTACTGAACAAGTACTGAGTTTGGAGATGGGGTAAGCAAAAAATTAAACATTTGCGTACTACTCGCGTTTTGGTTTAAGAGCAAGGTGGTGGTTAAGGACTCTTTTTTTAAAGGAGGGAGGATTGGGGAACTAACTACGAACAAGAAATCAAGAAAGTCTTACAGAGATGTCCTGGGCAAACACTATACAAGAAGATTACTAAACTATTTAAAATTAGAACGCCTTTTAAAAAAAATCCTCTTGCTGCTTAAAAGAAAGGTTTAGAGTTTTTCTTTCCTAAAAATGTTTAAGGATGAATATTTACAAAAATATATTTTTCTATACTCCTAGTTTGAAGAGAAAAAATTACATGTTTATTTTTATTTTATATAAACAGCTATTACAAAAAAAATCTAAATCTATCAAAAACCATTACATTGAACCTTCTATCAAAAATAAAACCTTATAACTATTGTTATGTACCAAATGACAGAAAAAGATGTGCGAACTGTCATAGTCATAGTCATAGTCATCTTTATTGATCCTTTAAGACATTCAAAATAAATGTATAGAATACGTCACTACAGAATTTGGTATAAAAAACATTAATGTGTATAATACAATATTCACAGTGTAAAAAAAAATTGACAAAACATAAAATATATAAAATAACATTTTTACAAGTAAAATATGAAGCTATTGCAGTTTGTCCTCAAGATATTCATTTATAGAATAATATGCTTTTCTTAAGAGTAAATCTTTAACATTTTTTTTTAATTTAGAGATCAGTGGTATTTCTTTCACAGTTTTTGGCAAATGATTGTATAAGGTCAGTCCCATATATCTGAAGCAATTTTGAAATTTGGATGTTCTGTGTTTAGGAACTCGTAAAGATTCAGCACTTCTTGTATTGTAGTAGTGATTGTCTGAATTTACTGGAAATGAATTGATTTCCTCTTTGACATAAAGTAAACATTTATAGATATATATGCAGTAGAAAGTTAAAATTTGATGTTTAATAAAAACTGGTTTACAAGACTGTTGATAATCCAAATTAAAAATTTTACGGATAATTTTTTTTTGGTTAATGAACACTTTGTTACTATCTACTGAGTTCCCCCACAAAAATACATTGTAGCACATGTGGCTGTAAGCAAGGCTATAATAAACGTTCATTAATGCCGAGATGGGTAGTGTGTTTTCAATTCTAGATATAGCATAAAAAGCTTTATTCAATTTCATGTTCACTGAATTCACTTGCTCTGACCATTTGAGATTACAATCAATGAATACACCCAAAAACTTTGTAGAGTGAGTGGAAGATAACATATTGTTTCTATCGTGGATGGTTAAGATATAGTCATATTTAGATGAGTTGTCGAAATGAAATTACCAAACTTTTCTTAATTATTAATTAATTATCAAAGGTCAATTTTATTTAAATTAAACTAAAATATAACAATTAGCTGATACATAAAAACTTATAAGTTATAAACTTTTAAATTGTTATGAGAGCAAATCTTAGTGAATTAATGATAAATGATTATTTAGGAAAATTTAACAAAACCACCCCCCTTAATGGTTAGTTATAGTCTAGTAGCTCGAGACTATACCTTCCATATACCTATTTGCCGGTGGATTTTCTTCTCCTAGTGCAAAGAACCGCACCTTTGCCAGAGTCTCATGCTGACATAGAATGTGCTCTGCTGCTTCTTTTTCGAGGTGACAGAATCTGCACAAGTCATCATCTGATAATCCCATTAGCTTCAAGTGCCTATTCAGCTTACAGTGCCCTGTTAGAAGACTGTCTTTGTTTATTAGGTCTGCCGTAAATTTTGGCGAATGTTCTGTAATGAACTGTTTTGCCTGTCCTTGTCCTGGTGAATTCCTCCATCATTCCAGAGATTTGTGAGCCACCCACTTGATGTACCCCTTGATTTGTCCCTACTATGCCAGCTACCACACCCTCCGTGTGTTTTAAGCCATCTGTGTATCAGGTAGCAGCAGCTTGTATGGGTATACCTTCATTCCAGTCTTCCTGGTATCTTAATTGTGAACTTATTGTTAAAGCTATATCTCGTAGCTGTTGCATCGATAGGTTGCCTCATTACAATACTGGCTCTTAGCTCCTCGATTAGCTTTCTGTTGTCAGCACCATGCATCTGGCTTATATGTGACTATTAATTAATCTGTACATCGCTGATCTGGCTTCGCTCTGTATAAAGATATGAAGTAGTGGTAGATTCAGCAGGAATTCCAATGCTGCTGTGGGAGTTGCTTTTATGGCTCCCGTAATACACAGGCATGCTAGCCTTTGTGTATTACCTAGCAGCCTTATTGCTTCCACTTTCTGCGTTTTTGTCCACTACGTCACCGAGCCATAGGTTATTATTGGTCTAATAACTCTCGTGTATGACAATAGAGTCATTTTGGGGTTAAGTTCCCAATTCTTACCGCACATACTTCTATATCTGCCCAGGGACATAGTAGCTTTCTGTGTGGTTTTCAGAATATGATTATTCCATGTAAGCTTATAATCAAAATACACCCTAAGGTATTTTATTTCTTTGGCAAGAGAAATCTTTGCTCCTCCCAGCACCGGTGGTTTTAGGCCTTGTAGTGCTGTTTGTTTTTTTTTGGTGAAGTTGACGATTTGTGTTTCCTGAGTATTGACTATCAGTCTCTCTTGTTTACACCAGTCGTCAACTATATTAAGGACTGCTTGCATTCTCTCAGACACCACCTGGGCAAACCTGCCCCTGACAACGATTGCTATATCGTCAACATATCTTAGACAGTAAAAGCCTTCTGTGGACAGATTTCTGAGGAGATCGTTTACCAAGGTTGCTCAAAGTAAAGGGGACAGAACTCTTCCTTGTAAATAGCCTCTACCTACTTTTGATTTGATGGTTGCTTTATCCAGAGTAGATATAACTGTCCTATTCTCCAGGAATGCCCTTATCCATCTACATATTACCGCAGGTGCGCCTCGTCTACTCATAGCTCCTATCAAAGAGCTGGTAGTAAAATTAATAAATGCCCCTTCTATATCTAAAAAAGCGGCCATTGCTATCTCTTTGTCTTCCATTGACTTTGACATAGGCCCATTTAAATTATTCAACGCAGTCTTTGAGTACTTCGTCTCTGATCTACCTATCAAGAAGCCTTTCAGCGTTTTTAATAGAAAAGAACATAGGCTTATCTGTCATGTTATCTATCATGTGATCTATCATGTTAACTAGCTTTGATGAACTTGCATATGTGTGGTATCAATACCTCTAATCCCATATGCAACAGTATTGGATATATGCCATCTGGCCCTGGAGACTTATGTGGCCGAAATTTATTTATAGCCCATCTAATTCTGTTTGGTCTTGTGATATGTTGGTTTGCCTATTTGTATCATCCATAATTGTTGAGCCCGGGAAGTGCATGATTATCAGTTCTCTAAGACTTTCCTCTTTGGTGTCCATAAATTTGCCATTAGCTTTCTTTAGGAAACATACTTCTTTAGTTGTCGCACCATTCTTTGCCAGGACTTTATGGATTCGAGAACATGCCGGGATATCTGTAATCTCCTCTCAAATTTCTCTTCAGGGAATTCCTTTTAACTTTCCAAATTTCTTTATTATATAGCGTTAGCTAATACCTGTAGATATCCCAGTCTTGGTTACTTTTGGCTATGTTAAATAGGGTTCAGACTTCCGACCTCATACTCTTTAAGCCGTTGCTCCACGAGACTGTATTACTGCCCGTACTTTTCCTTGTTTTTCTGCACAGTTTTCCTGGTAAACCGCCATAATAGCTTCGCTTACCGTTTTTCAGTTTCAAGAAAACATTGTCCCACAAACTTCAACTAGGATACCCGGAGACAAGTCCTGTAAGAAATTATTCCAAATACCAAAACTAGACTAAAAGTTAACCTGGATGATAACAATGGGTGATCCTCAAAACTCAGCTACTTATTTTCCGCTTAAAACCATGTCGCTTTGCTTAGTACTTGCCTATGGGGAACAACACTGACTCCGTTATTATATCCCTTCGCACAAAGTAACAGCTTATACCAAACACCGATTAGTTGGCATTGAAAAGATTGCCAAACTGCATCTTATCCTTAAATCACCTTCTTCTCACCACACACATGGAATTTTGCTGCTTTTTTCTTAAGGACTTTCTTAAGAACTTTGTTTTTCTTAGTTTTATAAAAAAAGTTATTCTTTATAAAAAGTTCTGTATGTTTTAAAAACTAAAATACAATTATCAATTATTGTTATTAAATTTTTTCAGTCATATCCGCAATTTGTCAAAAAATATGAATTTTATATTTATATGGCATTTTCAGACTTTTGGTCCGCTCTGTATACATAAAGCAGCGTTACAGGTCTTGTAGGTCCCTCGCTTCTAAAAATTTATGATTTGACTAGTTATTTTCCTTAAATTTTTTTAGTTTCCTGTTTTTTTCCTCCATCTCTCACGTCTATTTCTGACAAGTCTTGCTTTACTGCTTCCAACCATTTCTTCTTCAGCCGTCTTCTTCTTTTTTCTCAATTTTTCCTTGATTCAGTATTGTTTTAACATTTTAGTTCTCTGACATTCGCATAATGTGACCAAACCATCTAACTCTTTGGTCTCGTATTTTTGCCGTAATTATTGGTTTTCCTTTCATTCATATTACTTCTTTATTTGTTCGTCTTCTCCAGTATTCTTTGCCGTCTGTATTCCTCCGAGTATTTTATTGAGCAACTTTTTTTCCCAAATCTCTACTTTTTTTCTTTTAGCTTTTCATTTTACTCTATCTGCAACAACTCTGAAGAGTTATATTGTTGTTTTTCCATTCCACTGTTAAAATTTTTTAACGAGGACGTACGTCGTCTCCTCGTTCTCTTTTTCCTTCCTTTCCCTTGTATAACCAATCGCATCAACTGATATTTTTCGTTTCTTAGTATGTGACCAAAGTAGCTAATTTTTTTTTTTTGTTTATAGTGGATTTTTTCATCTTTCTTTTTTTTTCATCTTTCTTAATGTTTTTGTGTTCGTTACGTGTTGTGCCAGTGATATTTTCCACATACTTAGATAACACCACACCTCAAAGCTGACTGGCAAAGTATTTTGTAATTGCGTCCGTCTAATACCAGGTTGAATAAATTTATAGCGTTTTTAAATTAATTCTTGTTCTAAATCTCTACTCACCGTGAACTGCCTTGTAAAACTTTCTCCGATTGTTACCCTATTTCTGGTGTTCCTAAGCGTTATTTTCACTAGTCTTATTAGCTTTTCTGATATTTCGAATGTTGTTATGACCTCATATAGTATCCTTCGGTTTAAGGAGTCGAATGCCTGTTTAAAATCGATAAATGACATCGTTTTTTTTTGCATTCAAAGAATATTATTATAAAGATATGAAAAGAATTAAAACAAAAACTTTTTTAAAATTTTACCAACTGGTATATTACATAAACTTCAGGTGAAACAATGCTCATGCAAAATGTATCAATAGGTATATGTAAATAAGAAAAATCAAAATTTCAAAATCAAGCGAATAACAAATTACATGTTCGAGTATGTCGTCTTACTTCATTATGCTGAAGAGGTACGCGGACGTAGACAAAGGAAACATTCGACTAGCTATGCCTTTAAACATTACAACATACTTCACGGTCCTCAGATGTTCTTGCTACGACATTACTATTAGATTACGTTTGGAGGACAAGTTGATCTATAAACACTTAACGGAAATACGACCCGACTTGTAACTACATAATAACAAGCAGGTACAGAGAGACGAGACAGTATATGTATATATATTTAGGCTTTTTTAAAATTGAGTGTGCTTTTTAAAAACTTTTGTATATTGACTTTTATTTTTTAATTTACTGACTGTATACTTATCACAAGTAAGTTTGATTTTCTAATTTAAAGTTTCCCAGACTTTCTTAGATCGGGATTCTTTTAACAAAAAAAATTAGTTGGTGACCCCCTTGCCTTACCAAGATGACTATAAAAGTTTTTATAAAGCTGATAAATAAATAAACGTGGCGCGATTTTTGCAATTCTTTTATGATTCTCATGAGATCAATATAATATATCTCTGTTATTGGCTGGCCACTATAAAGTTTTGGATATAAAATTTCATATAAAATATATATATATATATATATATATATATATATATATATACACCGGTATTTAGGCGCCTCGCCTTCCGGTAGGGATCTATGGAGGAGTATCACTGAGCCGCAAGCCCTTATCTCTTGCCGTACTGCTCCACCATAGGCCGATCAGACACCACCATATTCTAGTCTAAGCCGCAGATTCATTTAGAATTTTAAACTGCTGCGTTAGCCTTTTTGTTTTCTGTACACCGAGCTGGGGATCGAACCACTGAACCACTCGCAGTGAAGCGAAAGAGAACTGGCCGCCCAACCCGCTTGGCTATCTGACCGAAATTTCATATAATAAATAGTCTAAAACGTTTATAACCTTTTTTTTCAATTAAACTGGTCCGTTTTATAAAAGAACCAAACTTTTCCTATAAACTACACCCAAATCCAAATTCTTGAAGGCATTTCCCGTGACGTACGATCGTTTAAAATGTAAAGTATTAAATTCAGCGTTTTTTATTCATATTTCAAATGCTTCATCTTTGTTTTCACAGCTCAAAACCGAAATTTCACGTCATACATTTCAAAGATATCTCTAAAATAAAAATTTTACTACGACTGGTCAATGAAAGTGATCAATTTTATTGATCCCACGAGAATCGTAAAAAATGGCAAAAATCGCACCACGTTTATTTATATAACACCTTTATAAAAACTGAGTTTATTAGCGGCAAAACACAAAAACTGCATACGAAAGCTGCACTCCTTAGTTTTAAAACGCATCTTAATTTTTGTCGATAAGTCACATGGATCAAAAGATATCGAATTTTTACTGTCGAGCTGATACAAATTTATTTAACTTTGATTTCACGCGCATAACTGACATTCAAAATCGACGGTCGCTTCAAGCGTTGTTTCTTAGAGAACGGTTTATTCTACACAAAAAGTGCTAATAAACGTTTTTGTTTAAAATTATCTCAGCTACATTTTTGAAGTTATACTTCTATACGCGAGTTCGACGTTGGAAATTTGTACGGGAGTGAATTGGCAAAACCATTACATATGTTCCTTTATAAAAATGTTTCTTTTGTAAAATATATAATATTTATTAATAATATTATTGTTTTATATTAATTCGGTTGATATATACATTTGGCCAAAGTCTTTTGCAAATAAATATTCTTCCTGGAACTTCTATGATTCGTAATAACCTTTTTGATTTTTGGAATACAATAAATAAATAAACACAAAATACAACCAAAAACTGACATAATGTTCTTGACAAATAATGACATTGATTAGCCACCTTCTTACTTAAGGTTTCTGGTCGAATGAGTTGAGGCGCGGTATTTAGAACTAGAAGTCGCGAGTTCGATTCCAATGTGGGAATATATTTTTTTAATTATTATGTTCTGATTTTTGTCACTTTGGTTTTAAAAATCAAAGAATGAAGAAATCATAATATATTTTTTAATATTGTTTCGCTTATTTTATACATTATTTAATTTTCCAAACTATTTTATTTATATCATGAATATTATCATTGCATATTTAAAATATAGTAGTCATGGGCGTAGAGATGAAAGGGACAAATATAATGATTGCTATTTTAAATTTCTTTTATGTATATGTTTATATGTATGACAAATGTCAAAAAAAGTCGATTTTATTTTTAAATTGTGATTTTTGGCATATATATGATACTAGTGACGTTATTCATCTGGGAAGAAAGAGTTATTCTTTCACTGTGAGTTAATTTAATAAGATTTTCACAATTTAGTGGGTATTTTGAAACGGTGCCACAAAGAATCAAAAAATCCAGGGACCTAATGATTTATACAAGTGCTTTCAAATAATATATTAATTTCTCCATGGTCTTATTTAAAAGTATCTTACAAAATGGCGCCAAGAGGCTATTAATAAAACTGAGGCTTAGTGTAGTTACCAAAAAAATTTAGGAATTTAAGTTTTAAGGTTCAGAAAAGAGTTGTTTGGGTGGGACTTATTTCGTTTTTAAAGTTATACTTCTATACGCGCGTTCGACGTTAGAAATGTGTATGGGAGTGAATCAGCAAAATCATTACATATGTAAGATATAGGTAAGAGAGAGACAGAAGATATATTTTCTTTCTCTTTCTCTCTCGAGAATAAAAATGTTCTTTTTGTAAATATTTTAATATTTATTAATATTATTATTTTTTTTTATTAATATTATTATCATGGTAAATTGAACATATGTATAAGTAAGTTATGCATATTGTTTATTTTGTAACAGTTTCCTATGGATTCATATTCTACATTCAACTTTTTGAAGAGTTAATTTAGTTAAATTTACCAACTGACTTGGTACTCCTTGCTCTTTAATTGCTATGAACATTTCTCTTCTATTTACAGAGTGGTAGGCTGCTTTATAGTCTATAAATATGTGGTGTCCTTTAATTTACCCTTGGTAAATCCACAAATGTTAGTGACCATTCCTCAAATCACGTTCGATGAGAATATCATGATATTTAAGCTAAGAACACATTTTTAACAAGTGTCGTGTTAACACGGCACGTCAGAATGCGACATAGCAGATATGCTGGACACATCTGTGTTGTAAAACGTGTATAATGCTGACATTTTGATGTTTTTAAACTAGTAAAATAGTCTTATAATATAATGGACTACAAACCAAAAGAGATGGACTGGTTAGATGGAAAAGAGGAAACGGTAGCTGTTACTGCGGCATTTTTTGTGCTGCGACATGAACCTAGTATTTCAGAGAGTACTGGGTTCATTTTTATTTTGTACATTGTACAAAAAATTATATTTTCGTATTCTTCTGTTACTTGTTCCTCCACATTTAAAGGTATAAATAGAATAAATATGTAAACAAACTCGCGGCCTAGTGAATATAACCTCGTCTTGATGTTTTAACATTCTGTAACACTCTGACAAAAATCTGACCACGTTAGATATTAAAAACACGCATTATGATGTATTAAAGCGTGTTGTTGCTCTCTGACGTCACATCACAATAATATGTATAGATCCATTTAAAATAACATATAGATTTTTATATGACACATGGTAATGCGTGTTAACACGACGCGTATTAAAAAGTGTCCTTAGCTTTGTTCTATAAACACCTTTTGTGAGACGGCGACCGTGAAATTTATATTTGATATATCTGGTCACTGGTAACGGTTATCAAAGCAAGTAACGATAGTTAATAATGATTTCTAAATCACGGTGAATAATTCACCGGTAGTGAAAACGCGGCCCACTACTAGTTGAACCATGTTCTCAGATTGTTTAGCAGACAACGCGTCTTCTACCTCGGCTTCTTCGTCTTTGAATTTCCCCTCCATGATCACATGCAGCAGTTCGTAGTGCTCACCTGTCATAACATGGCCCAAATATTGAAACTGTTAATTTTGATAGTGTTTGCGACTTCTTTGTCATTTCTCATTATTCTAAAGCAGACTTCAACCCATGGTTAGAAATTGTTTCTGTATTGTATCTATGGTTATAGAGATATAAATCCGCTAGTACTTTTATATATCCCTCGTCGATCAGTTTTATTATTACTGCTGGTATTTGATCATGATATGGTAATTTGGTGGCTTTAATCAGTCTTCCAATTTTATCTACTAACAACCAACAAGTTACAATCATTTAGCTATTATAAATAATATTTATATATTTGTTTTTCTTTGCAGAGAGGCGTCCAACCTACAGCTTCATGAAAGTGTATGAACCGCCTGGAACAAGAGACGATGATCTCGATGAAGAAGGAGTTGAGTATGACTTCCGACATGTTGCCAAAGAATCCCCACATATTCCTTCTAATCAGACTGTAAGTAATAGATATTTAAATGCAATATATAAACTAGATGATGTGTTTATACTATTATTGAAAAATTTTTGTGTTGAATCTATTCGTAGGTCGTAGGCTATGTATGTATTTATGTATTTTGCGGATTTCACCATTAGTTATGATCGTCAATATATTACACATAATCGTTTCCTTCTTTTATCTGATTTTCTCTATCCTAAGCAATTTTATCCAGCAGAATACATATTGATCCAACAATTTGTTTAGTAATATCTGGTAGAGATATTGCAATTTGGAATTCTTTTGATGTTATGTATAGGCCATGATATGTAAATTCCTTGAGACGTAGAACCAATTTTTATTCTTAAGCTGAGACACCCAAATTTTAGCGTAGGCAAGTCCTCCGCATATATTTGTATTGAGTACTTATAAGGCTGTACAATGTGCATAGTGTGTTTTTGAATGTAAGCCTACTAGGCAGATGACGACTTCTTGGTTTGTCAGCACCCTAGAAGAGGCGAACTAGACAATCCGTGTTTATTTTGTAGTAGGAGTCTATGGCAAATCATTTGGTACTATAGGCGGAACCACTCTCTCCTGAGCTATCTTGACCACGTAAAGCCTATTATCGTTAAATAAATTTGCAACGTAGTTGCACAATTCCTTACGTTTTTTATTCATATCAGGTATAATTTTACAACACCTGTGTAGCAGAAACTCTACATATCCACTCTATATAGTCCGACTGTTTTTTGTATATTTAGAATAGAATCCAGATGCTGAGAGCCAGATGGGTCAGCACATTTCATTTGATGTGAGTAGTCTAAAGGCCTTATATGGATCCAATTCTAGTGCGTGTCAGAAAATAGACAGATGAGTAGGACGGTAAAGCATACGAAGTTACGACTCGATATTCCCCTAGACATTCTCTCTGATGTCTTCTTCAGGGCTCTCGAGATCTCAGTCTCCTGAGCCCCCAGACACTACTACAATTTTTACAAGTCACTTTACTACTGCTAATAATGACGTAGTTTGTGTGGCAGTTGACGCGAAGATTTCTGACGACGGTATTTTGATTGTAAAGTGGAGCGGACGATATTTTCTTTATGAGAGGTCTCTATGTCGAAGATAACTGGATGCCGTCATCTCTTTAATTGAGACAATTTGGCCTTTATTCAATCCCTATGGCTCTCACTCCGGAAATCGATCTCAATAAAGATTATTATAAAAATTCTGCGATTGTATAAATAAACTTGTTTATTATAACGTTATGTCATTACAAAATTGACATACTTGGCCTCGATCTTGTAGGCAGCAGCATGTAAATGGCTGAAAAAATCTAAGGGTGTTTTTACTCTAGGAAAATCAAAGTCTGACTGTTTTTTGTGTTATATGTTTGTGTTAACTATATCTTAATTGTGATTGTGTAACGTAAATTGTGCAACGTACATTTTGGTTGTGACACACATTTGTCTTCGTTAATTAGGATCTTTGACTTTTCTCTTTTTCATGTATGGTTTATGATGATTAATGCATCTTTTCATTGTGGTCTATGTTTATAGTCCCAGGCTTGTTTGTATTTTTGGGAGTTCTCGAAGTCTCTGTTCTTAATGTATGTTTCATGCTCGTTTATCCTGCCACATGATGATATTGCGGTTTCTCCCACGTAGAAGTAGTTGCATTCACAAAGTATTTTATAGATGCAGTTTTTATCTTTCATGTGTGTTGTTTCGTTTGGTTTTGGACAGAATAGATCTCAGTATATTGGCTGTTTTGAATGGTGTTTGATGATGTACTTATTTCCCATCCTCTTTAGTTTGTGTGATAAGATAAACTTTACATAATATGGTATTTTTGTCATCTTTGTGTCCCTTCTTGTGTGTCTTTCTGGATTGCTTGTGGTGTTTTGTTGTTTTCTTTTTTTAATCTTGGGGAAGGTCTTGTTTATATATGACAATGGTAGTCATTTTTAGTTAAAACATTTGTTAACAGGTTTTTTTCCACCTGAAATGCATTTTCATTAGCGTAGGCGCTTCGGGTTATATCTATTTATCTATATAAATCCCTATATGATTATCCAGATATCACAACAGACGAATAAAAAGAGCTCTCTCGAAGATGAAAAACAATAAATATAAATCTGGAATTAGACAGGTTGATATTATTTCCCTGAAATTGTTTATAGCTGTATTTGATAATATAATTAATAAGTTGAAAGTCATAGCATCAACCAAGTAATAGTTTACGAATATCTAGGGCATGAGACTTGCTTGGGTCTAGATATTCAGACAATTGAAATACAAAGAAGGATAGGTCTCACATTGGCTGCCTTTGGTAGATTGAACAACATTTTTAAGTTTAATATTTCAGTTTGTTTATAAAGAAAGGTTTTTAACCAATGTCCTTTACCAGTTCTCACATATGGTGAGAAAACAATAAATAAAATAAGAGTTACACAACACAATATGGAAAAATCAATGTTAAGTATAACCATTAGAGATAAAGATTAAGACCTAGATATAAGAAGAAGAATGGGAGTCACGGATGCAGTTAAAATAATAGCCATAACTAAATAGGATTTATCCGGATATGTTCCTAGATTGACGATGACAGATAGACCAGAAAGAGTCTGGAATTGCGACCAAGACAAGAGGCGTATTGAAGCAGAGGATGACCATCGACTAGATGGACGGATGATCTAAATGGCATCACCACTAATTGGATGCAAAAAGCTTAAGATAGAAATAGTTGGAAAATTTTACGTGAGGCCTACGTTCACCAGTGGATAAATATAGACATATTGGTGAATTATTGGAATATGTGTTTTGCATTTACCTTATATTAGAGCTCCAGGTAAATATGGTGTAGTGTGAAACAAACCTGTGTGAAACAAATCAATAAAAACAAAAGCCTTCAACCAGTGCGTTCTACCAGTCCTTACGTAAGGACTGAATTTGACTTTCACAAAAACATCAGCGGAAAAATTGAGGACACAGCGTAAAATGGAGAGATCAATGCTTGGAATAAGCATGAGAAATGGACTAAGAAAAGAGGAAGTTCGTAGACAAACCGGGGTGGAAGGCAATATCGAACATATTACAAGGCAAATGGACGGGAATGAAAGACGACAGATGGACAAAAAAAATTGGTTGAGTCGAGACCACGGGCAGACAAGCGAAGCTGGGGGGGACTCCGTACGCTATGGATCAACGACCTCAGAAGACAATAAACAAATAAGGGCTAATTGATATAAAATCTTTTACACTTCTGGTTATAAGTACTTTTGTATAATATATATATATATATATAATGTAAAAATTGTTGTACAATTGTAAAAATTAATATAACAATCTTAACTTAATTTAAAAACACTTTCATCCTAAGTTATGTCACCACCTAATTAATTTGTTAAATATTTGTTGCAGATTTACAGAAGTCTGCAAAGGCCTACTAGAAACGCCACCCTTCCTCCTCTGCCGGGTGCCCATACCATCACACACAAGTATCGGGGTCCCGAAGTTGTTACAACCTCGAATCGAATACAAGAAAGTTGCATATAAATGTCATTGTTTTTATCATGTAATATATAAATGTAATATTAAAACAAACACAAATAAAAATTTCATTGTCGATATTATTTGCAGTTGTTTTATTTCAACCACATATTCTGTTTTTCCATGCAAATTTAAAATGTATTTTTAACTTACGTTTATACAAACAATTTGTTTTTTTAATAAAATAAATAGTTTGATTTGAAACATTGCGAGTAAAATAGAAAATTATAAGCATACAATGTTACAAAGTCGTACGAATAATATTAAATGCGGCAAAAGTTAAGGAAATTTTTCTTATATTTAGTCGGGATCATATTTTTATTTATCATGTTTTACAGATATAATATGATTAAAAAAACAAATCGATTATTGAGAAAAAAATTAATACACACATGGACACAACCCAGCGACGTCAAAATATACCAACAAGACATTAAAACCAAATTAAAATCAAATACAAAAACACCTCCTATTGAAGATATAAATAATATTCTCAATGAATGCATTACACAAGCTATCTGATAAAGCCAAAAGAAACATTGTTTAAAAATAAAGAACAAAGAGAAACTTTGAGAAAGCAGTGAAGTCAAAACCATAGTGAAATAAGGAAAAAATATAAAAAACAATATAAATAGAGATAGTAAAGAAAAAATAAGGAAACTTTATCAAGAAGTACACAAAGCAATCAAAAAAGAGTTACGAAGAGAATTATAATAACGGAAAAATTGATCAAATGATATAGTGAAATAGTTCACTTCATACTTCAATTTTAAACTAAAAAGAGTCAAATAGTAAAATTAAAAAAAACACAGGGTAAAAAAATAACCAACAGGACTCAGTTTTAAAAACTGTGAAAGATTCTTATCAAGAACTATAAAGTGCGAGCTCTCCCTCTTACGTTTTGAACGGTTATACTTAGGATTCGAAAAACTACGAAAAACGTAGGATTCACAACTTGTCATAACAAGTGACGTAATAATGACGTTACAGAGCCAATGTGACCAATAATTTTAAATCTGACCTTATGGCACGTGATATCTCGTTTGAAATGTATTGAATACACCTATTTAATTATACTAATTTTGTTTGGGTGTAGGCTGATTTTAATGAATAAATTAAATAAATACTGAAATTATAGTTTCGCATTTAATTATTAACAATTCTAACGTTCACTTCTGGATATTTGTCAAAAAAATTGAAGTTTTTCAATTCTGTAGTTGGTTTTACTTTTACTCTACTACAGTTTACTTTAAGTTTTTGCAAAAGTGACTATATCTTGAATATTTAGTTTTATTATTGTTTAACCATAACGAGACGTTTAAATATAAAAAAGGCAGAATCATACGTACTGTTGCGGACAAAGTAACAGCTGTCTTAAATAATTGGTAAGTGTAGAAAAAATTGCCATGCAGCGGAACGTCTTTTTAAGGAGAAGTACCCCGATCATCCTATATCGAGGACTTATTTGAGGGAGTTTCTTTAGATGTTTTGAAGAAACAGGTAGTGTTCAAGATTCCAAACGACCAACAATTGGTAATGCCAAAAAAATGACATAATTGCAGAAATGGTAGTGAACCCTACTTCTTCTACAACCCAAGTTGTGTCTATCTGTGGAATCAGTTAAAGGACAGTACACCGAGTGTAGGCTAAAAACAAATTTCGTCTTTCCGTTTAGATGATGACACCGACTGAACACCAATCAAATTAACCAACAACCAGATTACATAAGAACAATTTGTTTTAGTGACGAAAGTACTTTTTCCTCCAATGCAAATGTTAAAACACACAATTAGAGGTATGGAGTGACGACGCAAATCCTTACGTCTTTTGTGAAAAACATACTCAATTTCTACAAAAAATAAATCTTTGGGCAGGTATTTTGAAAAACCACATATTTGGGCCTGTTTTTTTAACGCTTTTTTTTAGCCGTTAATTCTTAAAACTCTGGTTAACTATTTCTTCATAATCCAGATGAATTCGGCAACTTAAAAATAACGTTTCTACAAGATGGTCCTACTATACACTATTATGTAGTAAGATGTGACCTATTTATGTATGTGGTTGGAAATATGACTGCGGATGATGGGTGTCGTACGGTTGGATCATCCTCCATATTGCCTGGAGTACCAGGATGATTTCTAACCACCGCTCGTGAGGATGAACGAAGGTTCTTCTGTTCCATTCTCTGATTAATTGAGAAATAATATGACGAAGAGAGAAGAGAGATCCACCGAGAGCTCTGTTGTCAACAAAGTGCTACTGGCAATGTAGAGTACTTTAGCAGTTCTAAATTTCTTATACTTAATTACATATATCTTACATAAAAGATTTATTAGTACTTTATGCACTGAAGCCACTTTAACAGAGATGTTGGTTCCTCAGGCCTCGATGCGTAAGTGAGACTACTCTTCTCAATGCGTAGAAATACCAGCAGAATGTCGACTCCTTGACTGGTCACGGATTCCGAAATAATAAAGTCCCTTTCGGACCTTAAATTATTTTGAACAAATGGTTTAGCGACAAAGTGCTGGTTCAGCTCGTTCACTAATTCGAAGAATAACTCCACTCGGGCTTTTATTTAATCCTGACCTTCGGTAATCTATCGGAACACTGTAACAGTTCGACAAGATCTGAAATAGCACTTCTGATTTGTGGTGATAATTTCAAAGTCGTGAGATCTTGTATTTATCTCCAGTAATGATAAAAGATATGGAACCGTTCTTTGTGATGAAGTCTCGCAGTTGGTATAGGTGAGAAATAAAACGCAGACAAACATGCTACTCAGCCAAAATAGATCTTGCTTGGTCAATATTAAGAACTAACGTAACCTCCGATAGAGACGTACGCTACTTTCATGCATTTCCTAGTTGCAAGAGCGTAGCGATCTTCCGTCGTAGGGTCAATACGATAGTAAATAATAAACCTCGTTGTAATTGACCGGCCATCGTGACAATCTTTATTGTGATTGGTCCACTCTGGCGGCATGGGGAATGCCGCGCTAGATGGATTGGATGACGGGGTTCGATAAAATGGCCAGTTTGGTCACCGGACCTTACACCATTAGTTTTTTTTTTGTAGGGGTACTTGAATTCTAAAGTTTAAGCTACAGCACACGACAGTATGGACATTTTTAAAAAATGAATTGTTGAAGAATGTAGGACAATTTCCCCCGATACATTTGAACAAGTTCGACAGGGGTTATAGAATACAATTTTAGTATTTATTTAATTTACTCATCAAAATCAGCTTAAACCAAAAAATATGATTGAATAGGTAAGTTCAATAGGTACCTTTCAAAAGTGATATCACTTGTAATAAGTTCCAATTTAAAATTATTGGTGGCAGTGGCTCTGTCATTTATGGGGGTCAGCAAGATCAAGGGAAGCATGGAAAATGGTAAAAAATCTAAAAACACACAGAAAACGTGAGAAGAATAGATTTAATAGAAGAAAGATCTTGAATCGAACATTACTCACAACTTCTGACTAAAACAAGACCACCATTCACGAACACCATTACAACAACATATGAAGTGGAATACGATGAAGACGATGAAATAATAGTAAAGGAAGTCGAAGATGCAATACAATATCTAAAAATTGTAAAAGGATGCGGACCACAAAGTATACCGAACGAATTATTAAAACACCGCTTACAAGTATTGCGGGACTTACTGGCGTATGTCTTCACCTTATTCTATAAAGGACATGACTTACCACCAGAGTGGACAAAAGCACATATTAACAACATCTACAAAAAAGAAGATAGAAAGAATTGTTCAAACTACAGGGGGCTAAGTTTCATAAATTCACTCTCAAGACTCCATGGAAAAGTAATAAAGAATAAAATTGAAAAAGAGATGACAAATGTAGACGAACAAAACGGCTTTCGCGCAGGCAGATCCTGTATAGACAGCATATTTTCTCTAAAGCAGGGCATTGAGAAAAGAATAACCCACAACCTTTCAACTGATGTTGATAAATTGGGAAAGATTTACGATTTCCAATTAGGAAATCGTAAAGCATTCCATTGGCTCCGCACATAACAAAAATTTTAATACCCCATGGACCTGGCATGGACATGGCTCATTCTTTACGTATTGTTTGAAATTTAGTCTTTCAAAAATTGTTTGAAATGGTACTATCTGTTCATCAACACTAAAATATTTGTCTTTTTCCAGATCAAGACATATGTTGCGGAGTGCATCAAAAAATGGTCTAACTTTAAATAATTTATCATTTGAAGTGGCTAGTTTTTCTAAATTGTTTACTATATGGATATTTTTTTGTGATAAAAAGAATCTATCTCTACTCATATTATTTACAAATAAACTAATATTATGACATACATTCTAATTTGAGGAAAGCCCATACAACCGATAATGATGTGGAGTCCAATAAAAGTGGTAATTTCATTGTTACCGGTTGGTCTAAATGTTTCGCCACTTTGTAAAGCGTATATATTTATCATTTCAGCTACTTTTTAAAAAATAGTAGTGAAAAGTACTGTAAAAAGTAATCTACAGGAGACTTCTCTTCATTTGATGTATTGTTTTGTATACTACGAGTCTTAGTTGGTTTTATTTTTCTGGGTTCATTCTTTTTTTTCTGCCACTTCATCTCAATTTTTTGTTTTTTGGATTTTTCATTTTTTTCTATTTTGAGGATAATCATTTATACTAAACAAAATAGTTATATATTTAATACACAAAAAAAAATCTACAAAAAAAATTCTTCAGCACTAGAAGAATTAGATTCAATATCTGAATGATTCTCCAAACACTGCAACATATTTTCACATTCAAGTTCTAATTGGTCATCATCTAATAGCGCTAATAACACCTCACGATCCCGTGGATCTTCTGGATTAAACCCTGAAATAATATTAGAACTAAAGTCTGATGCACATCACATTACAATGTACAATAAAAATGAAAGCATATTTTCTAACAAAATATAAAAGAAAATATGTATTTTATATGCCAATACTTTGATTCTCACATTTTATAAAACGTTTGATTATATATTTTATTAGTTTGTAAAAACTGTTTTACCTCGTACGTCGTTGTACCTCGTTTACGACTAGTTGACGTCGCCGTGACTAATAATTTTCAAAGTAACACAATACATTCAAACCGATAGCTATAAAGCAACTGATTTATTTATGTCTCCCAGAAATTGCTTAAATTAGCAAATATGCTGATTTATACAATTTTTGATATATAATCTTAGTGGATAGGATTATTTAAACTCAATGTACATTGCAATGTACACCAGGTCTGAAAGGGTTAAGACTGAAAATGTGGTTACAATTTTTAATTATTCGTTAAGAGTTACAATACTTAGTTATTAATTGATCATGTTCTTTATGTATTACTAGTGTTATGTTGTTTAAATTTTTTTGTGCCTTTCTCTTCAATTTTTGTTGCCTTCAAATACGAGCTGCAATTATTATAATATAAATAAATTCATTACGTGCAGAACTTCTTCGTTGGTAACTTTGCCTGTTCAAGAAATTTTCAACATACGTTTATACCACGATACTTAAGATCTTTGACTCCATTTCATATAGAAGAACGGAAAATACGTACCATTTTAGTAAACGAACTTTCATTTTCAATTTTTTATTATGACTTAAAGATTTTTAAGCTGAAATGATAGAGACGTTGGGTAATGGAATCGAAACAAGACCAATAAAAATCAACCAAGGGGTAAGACGAGAAGACACAATATCTCCAAAATTATTTACAGCTGCCCTAGAAGATATCTCTAAGTCAATAGGCAGGGAAAATAAGGGAATCCCTATTAACGGAAGATATTTGAATTATCTTAGATACGCAGATGATGTAGTACTAATAGCCAACACGTGGAATGCACTGAATACGATGATTGAGGAGCTACACACAGAATCACTAAAAAAAGGACTGCCAATGAATTTCAGCAAAACTAAACTAATGTCAAATAAAGATGACAAACCTATGATAAACATCCAAGGGAAAGAGATAGAACACGTAGATAAATATACATATCTGGGTCAAATTGTCAAGGTAAGCAAAGAATGGGATGGGCAGCCTACGGAAGACTCTAATATGTACTTAAAAATAAAAATATATCACAAAGAAACGAATCAAAGTGTTTAATTCCTATATCCTACTTCTACTTACATATGGAGCTCAAATCTGGACATTCAATAAAATAAACAGGGAGAAGATCAGAAAAACTCAGAGAGCTATGAAACGACAGATGCTGGGTATTTCACTCGAGGACCATAAAACCAATGAAGCCATTCGTAAGAGAACAAAAGTAAAAGATGCTGTCGAACAGGCAGCTAAACTGTAATGTAAATGGGCTAAGCATAACGAACGTCTTAAGGATGGCCGATGGAATTAAAAAATTAGGAATTGGCGGCCATATGAAGCCAAAAGACCACGAGGAAGACCGCAAATGCGCTGGAGCGACGATATTAAAAGAACTGCAGGACCAACGTGGAAACGTCTTACAAACAACAGAGATGAATGGCGAAAATTAAGATAGGCCTATATTCGGCAATTCGAATAGAGAGAAGGGCTCAAAAAAAACATCACTTGGGTACACGTAATAAAATGTAATTACGAATTCTAAACCGTAACACTTTTAATTGTAATTAGGTGGCAGTAGGTACTTATTAGTCTATATACAGGGTATTCTAAAGTGTCTACAGAAAATATTTAAGCATTGATTGGGAAAATTATAATGGATGTTAAAAAATGGTAAATGATATTAACTTCAAATTAAAAATTTAAATCTTATATTTTTATTGTTTTTTAGAATAATTTTAATTGAGAAGCACTTCTGCATATCGTGGACACAAGTAGATAACTTTTGGATTCATGGAGCCCAGTGATGCACATTTGGTTTCCGTATAAGACAAGGATAAACCTGTCTTAACTTGTTTATTTTATACGTACATCCACTAGACGAATGCACTACGTGTTACTTATTAGTTAGTTGTCGGTGGGTGAGATACTACAGTCTGTCTTATAAGTTCTCAATATATCATATGAAAACGACCAGACGTGTTTGCAAAATCTATTGGAAGAGTTTTTTCAGAGGAGGACAGTGATGACAGTTTTCGGGATAAAAATTTTAAATTAGGTACTGATGGCGAAATAAGTAGTTCTTCGTCAAACCAAGATGTTCCGGAAAGCAAAACACCAAAAATGCAAAGTCATTTACAAAATTTATCTTTAACATCACAAAACTCAAGAAAAGTAGACGATACCAATGAAACAATTATTTCCCTATATCGACTGCCAGATGACGAAAGCTCTTCAGAAGACGATAAAATTCTGATTGATCATAAGACACCCTTGATATGGAAGTATCTAGATGGTTAGAACTTAAAAAATATTACATTTAGTGTACAAGACTCGGAGATAAAAGCTAAATTTTTTGAGATGTGTCATAAAAACCCTCGACTATACACACTCAAAAATGTTTTGCATAATGTAATATTTTTAAAATTATCTACCAAATCTGGTAAAATCTATTTTTTTAACAAAATACTTTATTATATATTTAAAATTGTATATTTTGAAAAAACCAATAAACAAAATTTAAAGGATGAACAATTTATTATTATTATTTATAATATGTATTAAAAATATATTTTTTTAAATTTGTACAGATATAGGAACTAGTACTTAATATGCCGTATTTTCACCTCTTGAATCAATGCAAGACTGAATGCGATATTCCATGCTTTTTTTAAGTGTATTAATGTAGTTCTGGTCCATGGTGCCCCACTCTTCAATCGCTGCTATTCTAAGGACTTGTAGTGTCCTTGGGGGTGGCTAACGGTACTGAATTTTTTTTTGACCATATCCCATCCGTGCTCAATGGGACCGAGGTCAGGTGAGCAAGGTGGCCATTGTAATATGACGATATCTTCTGCCTTTAAAAAATCTGTCACATGTCTCGTACGATGGCTAGGCACATTGTCATCCATAAACATAAATTCTGGACCAACAGCTCCTCGCCGCAAGCGTACAACAGGACTAAGAATGGTATCAATATAAATTTGTCCATTCGTGTTACCAACAGTAGGAATTAAAGGAGTTTTATTATTGAGCATGATGCCGCCCAAAAACATTATGGAGCCACCTTGATATGGGACTCTTTGGACAGCTTCGTTAAGTCTATCCTGTCGATTTGGGTTCCCCCAAATCCTAATTCGGCGATTATCCGACAAAAGGCTGATTTTGGTTTCATCAGAAAATAACAAGTTTCCCCATCTGTTGTCATGTCATTGTAAATGTTCATTGGCTTATCCCTGTCAAGTCTTTTTCTGCTCTAACATAAGCTTTGGTACAAACAATGGTCTTCTTGTAAATAAATTCGCCGAATGTAACCTGTTTCTAATAGTCTGATCGCAAATTACAATATAAGCTTGCTGTAGCTCTCTTTTGATAGCTGGGGCAGTCATAGAGGGGTTTCTTCGGGCAGTTAACGTTAAAAAGCGTTCTTGGACATTGGTAGTAATTCTGGGTCTTTGGCTTTTTGGACGATTGCTAACAGAATTTGTCTCTCGATATTTTTTCACAATCCGAGACCCATCACTCTAATTAACTCCAACCCGGACAGCAACCTCGACTTGTTTGTGGCCTTCCTCAATCAAAGTAACGATTCTAGCTCTGTTGAACTCAAATATCACTTGTCTATTCATATTGTTCACTACAAAGTGAATAAAACGCATACCAATTTTTACAAATATCGGTTTGCGAAAACCGATGAACGCAATATGAATACTGAGAATCTTTGCGACAATTAAGAAACAAAAACAAGCAATAAAATACATTATTTTAGTAGACAAAAAAAATCAGTGCAAAAAATTTCAAATGAGAAACGTTGAGTGCCGTTACAGATAATATGCAAAACATTTTTGAATGTGTGTATTTCCAACTATTTGTCAATAACGATATTATTGAGTGGGTTGTGCAAGAAACCAATCGATATGCACATCACAATTGAAGCATAGATGGTCACGGTCCAAAAGCTAAATGTCGTAAGTGGGCAGATACAAATACCGAAGAAATACAGACATTTTTGGCCATTCTTGTCTGGATGGGATTGCAAAGATTGCCAAAGTTGTGTTCGTATTTGTCAAAAAATCCATTATATCAAAAAAAAGTAAAGTGTCTTATGTTG
The DNA here is from genome assembly GCF_040954645.1 of Diabrotica undecimpunctata. Classification (NCBI taxonomy): domain Eukaryota; kingdom Metazoa; phylum Arthropoda; class Insecta; order Coleoptera; family Chrysomelidae; genus Diabrotica; species Diabrotica undecimpunctata. The sequence goes on along the minus strand of NC_092808.1, from coordinate 36,596,569 downwards.
CGTAATCGTTTTGAATTATTACTTGCGAATTTACACTTTAGTAACAATGAAAATCGTTACCAAAGTGAAAACCCCCTTGTAGAAGCTGGTATCAAATTTTCAAAGAGTGGTATTGCCAGAGGAAGAAATCTGTAATGATAAAACCGTAGTTCTGTTTAGTGGCTGACTGTCATTTAGGCAGTATATCAAAAACAAGATACATAAGTTTGGGGTGAAGATATACAAATTCTGTGGATGAGGGTTATACTTGATACATGATCTAAGGATTTATTCTAAAAATTATCAGTTCCGGATAGTATTGTGTTTCATTTAGCTAATAACTTATTAAATAGTGGACGTACCATATACACAAACAATTTTTTCCTAACGTGACATTACTACTTAGGTGGCTAACCAAATATACAAATTCGGTAGGTGCAGAATTAAAGAAAGGGGAGATTGTTGGGATGACAACACCACAAGCGGAACGACAAACGCGAAGTGCTTATGCTGAGTGCAGATCATACTGCTGAAATAGTAGATGTCTATCTAAGGGGAGGAATAGTTAAAAAGCCAGTTTCTGTTGTCGACTACAATAAGAGCAAAGGATTTATAGATATATCCGACCAAATAAATTCTTACTCTAGAGCATTACAAAAATCAGTGAAATGGTATCGTAACTTAGCAATTGAGTTTCCTCTAGGATCAACGCCTATATAATTTACAAAAAGTAACAGTAATATGTCTTCTACATATTTTAAGGAAGAGTTGGTTTGTGGATTTCTCTAGACTAACTAATCTAAAGCAACAGATGCAACATGTTCGTGAAAATCACCATATAGAGGAAATGCAAGGTTTGGGCAGAAGAAGGTGTGTCACATGTATGCAAAAAATATAGCAGATAATGCCTGAAAATTTGCACAGATTAAAATTCCCTTTTTGCATTTCAGGTGCATTAAGTGATATAAATTTGATTGTATCACATGCTGTTGCGGAAATTATTCATGTAATCTATAGACGGTTGTACACAAATATTAATTTTTTTTTTGCTAACTAGAAACATGTATTGCTAATTTTAAAGGATATTTACTGATTTTTTACATTAAAAACAAACAGTTGTTTACTTTATGTATTATTAAAACTACTTTCAAGCTATATAATAGTATATTATTTTATTGCTAGATACTAGTATCCTAAAAATGCACACCAAATGTATAAAAAAGATTCATCAGGCTACTGGGAAAATGTAGAATATATAAATAAATAAGTATTGTGAAGCACCACACAGTCTGAAATAAATTAAGCGCATGAGATGCAATGGTGCTTCTCGTAGTGGCATTTACCGTGTTAAATTTTATAATTTGAGTAACGAACAATATAATTTTTAAAACACTAGGTCGATAAAAAAGGATTACATCAACTTGTGTGTGTGTGTGTGTGTGTGTTTTGTTTTATGGCACTGGAACTAATCCAATTAGCCAGAACAAATGTGTGAAAGTTATAAGGAAAATGCTTCAGTTAAGTATTAATTTTCACTTAATGTACATCAACTTGTTTACAGATATATATTTGTATTATTTTTTTCTGTGAAGTGAATTAGTCAATAATAGGAGCATATGTAAACAGCTTAAGTTAAGATTATTACTAATAATCTCACAATATTACTCAAATTCAAAACAAACAATGCATCCCTTACTTCTAAATTACTAACCTACGCCGCTGCCTTCTATTGACAAAATATTTCTAGATAAGAAAACAAAAACGTTCTCGAAGATAAATCTCACCATGTTCCTTAAATGCATTTCGGTAACGGTTCTGGTATGTCCCATATTGATCCAAGTTGTACCGTTTCTTTACTTAAAACGTGAAATTTATCTGCATAGTTGCACTCTCATATAGGTATGTGGTAAACCGCAAAGCCGCAATTTATCAAATCCGAAGCGTTATTGAAAGGTACAAAAATGATATGTGAAAGCGTGCTATAAAGTTTCACGCCCTTCGGGGCAGAGCGGGAGTACAATCTCAATAAAAATTCAAATAAAATGCTTCTTTTCCACTGGGAACACTCACATTTTAAGTTACAGATAAATATATATGTGTTTTTATTCGTTTTCTCTTTATTTAAAATTTTTATAGATGACAACAAAAGTTTGGCGTTGACGAGAGCTGTGCTAAAATAGTAATCACTCGTTTATGAATATTCAATAGTAAAAATAATTCTATAAAAATAAAAATATTTATTATTTACTTATTAAATATTTTCCTATGGATTGTGAATCATAGTCTATTTATTTATTAAAAAATCGATTTCTAAATTAATATCTTATATTAGACAAAGACTTTGATAAATTAAACCACAATAAACTAATCAATATTTTTTAGAGAAACAGACATTAAAAACAATAATCTGAGTATAACAGCAAACTTTTCTTCTTCGTAAGATTTCCGATCTATTAGGATATTGGCAACTACACTATCCCATTTAAACTTTTCTACTTCAAATCTAATCAACTATATCGAGGTTTTACTGGTCTATTCTCGTAAACAGGCTTGGTCTGGCCATATGAAAGACCGAGAAAATTCATAAAGCGCCGCCTCACAATTTTGAGAAAAAGCGGATATAAAAACTTCACGTACTATGTTAATTATTTAATTACCTATATATTTTCTCTTTAATTTTAAAGCCTATGAAAGTGCTTTTCGAGTTTAGTTTTATGATAGAAAAACGCTTGATACCGTCGTTTTTTTACTCTTACTAACAAATGTTTTTCCTTTATATATCTTTTATATCTTCTTCTTCTTAAGGTGCCATGCATTTCTGCGTAGGCGTCCACCGTACATCGTCTTGTCAGGTGAGATGTTAAATATTCTGGATTAAATAATTCTGTTTTTAGCAGCATTGCGAATCTTTTATATCACACATGTGGTAAAGGACGAAATTGCTATCACACATGTGGAGCTTCAGTTCAGCTTCATTAAAGATGTATGAATAAAGTTTTTGTCTAGACAAGTTTTAAGGTAGAACTTTCCAAACTATTTGGCACATTAGAAAAAAAAAAGAGTTTTCACTTGATATAAGAATTGTAAGCACACTATACAGCGATCCACGTTAAGAAAATAACATTGAACACTGACGATAGAAGCGCAGCGATGCCACGATGAACGCAAGCACGATTCAGGGTTGTATAATTTGTATTTTCGTTTTCACAGACATGAATTAAATTAACGTTTTTTAACGTAATTGACCAAAAGTGCCCATTCGAAACAAGAGATGAAAAGTAGGGAAAATGATTTTAATTAAATAAATAGTATTTACAAAAGATAATTTTATTTTATCTTATTTTAATTATAGTAACGACAGTTTATTTGTTTTTCGGTAAGAATATCATATACCATGAATCATAGAAATCAGTAGAAAATATTGCTTAGTTAAATCATGCACTTTGCCGGCTATTAAAGATTTAAAAATAAATAAACGGACCGCTTGGAATGCATATATCTAATTACTAATTGCAACTTAAAATAATACGGTGTACGTATGTCAGCGATTTTATGTCGTTCTCTGAGACTACATAATGGTAATAAGGCTTTGTGGTTCTTCAGTTGTGATTCTGACTTTACAGTTAAATGTTAATTGAAAATGGAAATTCGAAAAATATATCGACAATCTAGTAAACCGCATTCCTAAGAGTTTTGGCAACACTGATCTCCATAAGCCTAATGTTATTTTCTTAACGTGAAACGCTCTATATATTTAAATATCTGAAGACATGTTTCGAGAAGATTGAGTAAAGGCTCTTTTACTTTAAGTTCGGCTCCTATTGAAAATTGGAAATCATTTATCATCAAATCAATTAAGTTAATAAAAAGTTATTAACATTTGGACCGCGTTATGTAATAGCGGATTAAGTGCCAAAATATAGTTTTGAGAAAAATGGGTTTAAAGATTTTAAATTTGTTTTTCGTGCTATTTCTAAATTATAGTACTGACAAGTTTTATATTCTGATAGAGTATTGAAAATATCAAAAAGTCTAACATGTTTTTTAAATTTTTTAAAAATAATTTATATTTTAAAAGTTATTCGATCAAATGTCGCTTAATTCGTTAATAATTTTTTAAGATATGTATTATTTAAGATCGAAATACCGGATTAAAAAACATATTTGGCGCTTAATCTGATGTTTCAAAATAAAAAATACGTGTTATAATAACGTTTGATTAAATTATTAACTTTAATATATATAAAAAAAATTATATCGTTTACAGAAAATACTATGATGGGTCTTTAATATCGAAGTCTAATAAAGCCGTCAATATCATCTTGAATGCCTTCATTCCTTACTATATTTTCGTAGAATTGTTTGGCATCCAATGGAGTAAGCTCCATTAACGACATTATGTCATTAAGCTTTGGAATAGAGACAGGTTTCCCATTGGGCCACAAAATTTGCAGTTTGGAGCAATATAAAAATTCTGTAGTACTGGTTGCATTTCTTCTGACTCTTTTACTTATTAAAATCCACAAGGAAAATAATTCCTGCAGCTGGCTGTATACCACGTATCACAAAAAAGGTTAATCTTTGTAAATGGGTATATTTTATAAAAACCCTTAAAAGGGGCTACATTAAAACACGAACGTTTTCGGAACAACAGTTCCATCATCAGGTTAAAATTACCTAAAATAAGTATAAACCATTTAATTAAAGCAAACGTGGTTTAAAATTTTGACTAAGGTTAAAAAAGCAAAATGGTTATACTTACAGGTTACCATGCCTGAGCCACCAAAATATTTGGGTAAAAACCCTTTAAAATATATTATGTTACCACAGATTGTACATGATGTTGTTAATATTATTTGATGTTTAATATTTTAATTAAATTTTACTTCAGGTAACATACACCCATGCTTTAAGTGAGTTCCAGTGTCCGGAGAGTAAACCTCTTCAAACGGACTTCAGCTGGTAACTGATTGACAAGATACCCATGAACGGTGTCGAAAACAAAATGTCAATGTACCATGAAACAATATTAGTTAAACATAGCATTACTACAGCCAAAAGATTCAAAACTTTGATGATGTTAAAAATGATAACAGCAATCCAGGTGTTGGGATTTAAAATTTTTTGATTATTTAATATTGGATATAAAAGATGTAAAATTACTGATGTTGTTAAAGGTCATGTTTAAGAGAATGACGTATGCATTAGGCAGCTTATATTACTCTTTGTCGTATGGAGTGTGGTCTAAAAAGTGTAATTTGTGACAAATTAGCTTAGATATATGGAATTGTCCTTTTATGTTGCTCACATCTAAGACAAGGTAAAATTGAATAGTATATATTTGTAGCTAATGTAAGACTTCGTATTTAAATGAAATTGTTTAATACTGCTCGTATGGTACAAAAAGGTTAATATAAGTGAGTCCAATAAATTGAGAAAAGGGATTTAAAATCTTCCGGCTGAAGGAATTAAAGTTATAACATATGGAATTAATTTAAAATTGAAAAGGCTGAGCTCCTCAGAGACTTGATAAGAATAAAAGTAAAGGAAATGACTAAAGAATAAAGGAGAGGGGGTTAAAGGAAAATAAATGAGTTGATCAACAAATTAGAGATAATAGAGGTCCTTCATGCTTAAAGCATCTAGCACCCTGAACAAAATATATTTTGGTTGTATTAAATTCGGTACATAAAAGCCTGAAATTTTATTTGTGAGTGTGCTGTACTAAGTTGTTGACTAAGAGAGGAAAGCAATGGTTGATTAAGGGTTTTGGTAAAGTGGGAAATAGTGAATTCTGATAAATTGTTTGGTTATGTTTAAATGGTTACTGAGTTTAGAACTAATGAGTGGATGGTAGATATATGAAATGACAGAGAACTAGCAAAAGAAAAAGAATGGACAGGAATATGATGTAAACGTGAAGAGTGTAAAAATGATGAAATAGTGAGGTATGATAGATATGAATGGTTGTTATGAAGTTAACAACAGGGTCGGAAAAATTGGGAGGGAGGGTTGTGACAATAGTGTAAAGAGAATGGTTGTTTAAAAGCAACAATTGTTGAATAGGATTAAGGTGTTGACGTTTATAGAGGAAGGTCAGGTAAAGAAGATGAGGCGAATTTAAGAAGTGTGGGCTATGAGAAGACTTGTCGGTGTAAGGGTTGAAAGTCACGGTTGAAAGATACATGGCGATTAACGCAGTTGGGGCTTCTTTGCTTTTCTTTGACTATTTCCAAGTCTTCATATAGATCTAATTTTAGAAAAAAATTTTGAGGTATATTATGTAACAAACAGACGTCTTCTGGTATATTGAGGGTATGTTTATGTTGTGCGAGATGTTGTGAGAAGGTGGAAGTGTTCTCTTTTTTAGTGTGTTCTAGGGAACGGGAAGTTAGTGATCTACAGGTTCTACCTATATATGTAGCATCACAATCAGAGCACTGTAGTTTGTAAACACCACTACGATCCATGTAGTTGATGTGATCTTTTGAATTGGTTAAACATTGTCCTAGATTGTTCAGGACTTTAAAAGAAATGTGGGTATTCTCAACAGATCTTTTTAGGTTATATCTGATATCTCCAGAAAGACGTTCTTGAAGGTATGGTAAGGAAGCATAATGAGGTTTAATGGTCAAGTCTCTGGGGAACGCAGCCTCTCTCAATAGTTTGAGTTGTCTCTTATGAATAAGTTTGTTAATGAGGTTGGGGTCATACCCATTGTTGGATGCTATTTGCTTTAGAATATTGAGTTCTGTGTGGTAGTTGGATTGTGATAGTGGGATTTTTTCTAGGCCTTTTTTTTTGTTTTTTTCTTTTACTTATGTCTATTTCTTGCAAATTTCCGCCGTTATTTTTCTGAAATATATTTTAAATGGATTTTCTTCCATGAGGAGTATTTCTTTAGTTTGAATCCAGTTAATGGAATTCCCATTTATATCTTTCTTTGTATTTACAATATGTTTTAAAATATCGCAAAGTCCTTCGAACTCTTCTTTTTTTTACCATTTAAACCATTAATTTGTTTCGTTTTCTGCAATTTTTGATAACATTTATATAATTATCTGGAGTATACAACCGATTTTGGAGCTTTAATGCTGACTTTATGTCCCCAAATTCGGAGTCATTGGGTATAAAACTGTGTCCTGATACTAGAAAGCGTATCGTTATTTTTTTTTTAAAGAAGGTATAAGCTTAAGCCCAGATTTTAAAAGCATCACAACTTTAATATTGCGGTTTTGTCCTTCGCAACTGTCAGACCATAATATCAATTCAGTTACTTGAGGTGTTAGGTTCTCTTGCAAATATTTTCATAAAACAGAACCTACCTCTTGTACTTCTTTTCTTGCTGTACCTTTTTCCTGAATATACACCTCAGTTATAAAGCCACAGCTGCCTTTTGTAAAATACAATGTTCGTTGGAATGCGTGGTAGAGGTAGGGTTTTTTCAAAATCGAAACTCAATACCTCCAGATTTTCTTCATTTTTAGCTTTTTGAAGATCTGAATTGATAAGATTTCTAGCTGCTTTTGCTTCATCTTGATGAGTATCTCTTAGTCTTATTCTTTTTTTTCTTGTTCAGATGTAGAGCTTTGGATTTTAACTGCAAAGTTATCGCATTTATTGCATGTGTCCTTTTTAAGTCGTTTCCTTTGCAAATTAAAACTGTCATGAAATATGCGTTTATAAGAAGAAAAAGAAACGCTATCCTGATTTTCTTCTTTATACAAGTTAAACATTATGTCTAGGGTTACATCACTGTTTAAAAAAAGTCGTTCACTTTGGTTTCGATGGTTTCGAAGTAATTCGATCTCTTGCAAGCTAGATAATAAATATGTTGTGTTTTGTAATAAAGAATTAACCGACTATTTGTGGCGCTTGATTCGTTATTACACTTAGAAGATAAGAATTTTTGTTTTTGACAATGGTTTATGTACTAATATTGATTTGATATTCCAATTTCTGTTGTAAGAGTTTTTAATTCTGTAAAATCAACTTGGCTTTTAATTTGATATTACACATCTCAATGTGAGATTTTTCTTAATAAAATAACCAATGTCGCTTAATACGAGTTCTTAAAAACCGCTGAATTTTGTACTTTTTTACAAAAAACATATTTTTATACATAGATTTGCACCCTATCTGCTAGATGGCACTATTGCTAGATTAATCCGTTATTACATAACGCGGTCCATTTATAAAAAACCGAAATTTGATAGCTATTTTTTAAATTTCCAAGTTTATTACTCTTAAATTTTTACTACTAATTTTTTTTCAAATGCTTTACTTTTTGCAGTAGACGAAAAAAGCAAAAATTTACCATTTTTTACCATTATATTGTTAATAACTAAGTAAGTCCAAAAAATTGAGTGCAGGAAACATATAGCTTTTTGTAACAGAAGTCCATACTACTTAAAATAACTGTCGTTTGCCTGGCCGGTTAAGTGTCACAAACAGGTTACTTTTTTTTCTTATTTGCTCAGCCTACTCGGTTTAATGTCGAACTTGCTTCGCTCGTCTGTCAAACGTACAGCCTCGCAAAAAAAGTATCATTTTTACTCCTAATAAAACAATATACTATTATGTAATTGTAGACAAAATAACCACCAGTTCAGCATCTAGTTTTGACTTCAGTAACAATACAGTATGTGCTGACCTTTCGTATATAGATCCGAAGGGTTTTCCTTATATCATATCTGACGATTTAAATATATCCGCGTTTAAACTAAGTAAAGTGAGTAGAAATCTTTTGATTTTGGATGAGAAAGTTATTCTAGAAAACTTACGTTCAGAATTCATTTAGCAAATTCATGGGAACTAATAAAACCGTCAGTCTTGCAAAATATCGATATTTAAGATTTATGCCTTATAAATACGAGATTTAAAGTAGAACATCTACAACACTTTAGTGTTCGAGTCTATTATCAAAATATATTGCAGAATATGGTACGTACAAAGGAAGCAAAGACTTTAACATAAAATGTATCAAAAAATAAAAGAAATAATAACTAAAGCGGCACAAAAAGCTTTTGGTATGGAACAACACAAGAATAAATATCTGGAAAATGACGACATATAAGCGATGATTTAAAAAATGCATTTCGTGAGTTGTTAACAGATAAAACTTGAAGAAGACGAGATGAATACGTTACTCTTAGACAGCAAGTGAAGTTTGGAACAAAGTATTAGAAGAAATAAACAAGGTAACGAGATAAATGTAATAATTACACCATATCAATAGACGAAAACTTACACAATGTGAATTACATTACACAAGAAAATAGATTTAACTACGGGACACTTGATATTACGGATAACAATTAATGGCGAGGCTTAAATCACAGAAGATATGAACAAATCATTTAAAATAGACAAAAACAGCAAAGCACCCAAGGCAATAAACATTAAAATGGAATTGTCGCGATATGAAGAAGAAAGGATTGTATGATTTGTGAGAAGATATTCCAAGAGAATGAACTTTTTTTATACATATCGTCCATATATAAAAAAAGGAGACAATAAATCGATTAACAATTATGGAGTAATAGTGTTACTGTAATCAATTTGGTTTCCGCAAAGGCCTAGAAACGCGTGAAGCTCTTTTTTTACTTAATATACTGATACAAAGATGCTGGACGTCAATCAAGATATATACGCATGTTTTATTGGCTATAATAAAGCATTCAATAAAGTACGCCATAAACAATTAATGAATGTTCTGAAATCAAAGAAGATTGACTACAACGACCTCAGGATCATGTCAAATTTATACTATAAACAGCAAGCAAAAGTACGTGTTAACAAACAGCTGTCAGAAGAAATTGAAATTAGACGTGGAGTGAGACAGGGATGCGTATTGTCGCCAATTCTTTTTAATGGCTACTCCGAAAAGATTTTGAAAAACGTTCTTGAGGGTGAAACAGCTGGAATAAAGGTAAATGGAGTTCCCATTAACAACATTAGATATGCGGACGACACTGTGATCTTAGCCTAAAATATTGAAGATCTTCAGAGACTGGTGACCAGAATAGCGGAGTATGGAAAAGAGTACGGTCTAACAATGAACGTCAAGAAGACGAAATTTATGAGAATATCTAAAACTCAAAGAAATAACGAGAATCTTCTAATAAACGGAACCATCGTCGAACAAGTGGACAAATATGCATATCTGGAAACAATGATTGCCTCCACAAATGATTACTTTCAGGAGATCAAAATCAGAATAGAAAAAGCTAAAGCAAATTTCAACAAAATAAAAATAAAAAGAGAAATCAAACGATTTCTACTTAGCGAAACCGAATTCAAATCTTAACCACTGTGTTTTCTAAAATTTGCGAAACAAACAGCTGGATAAATTACTCGGCAAGGGAATCTAAAATTGCATTCCACAAGCCGTTCATCCTGGTCAAAATTCGTAGTGAATTCAGTTTCTGGTACTTCAAACGAAGTAAATAACTAAACAGAATGACGGTATTAGATTTTTGTTTTGATACAGTGCAGCAACAACCGCTGATACGTATTTCGACCTTCTTAGGTCTCTTCAGAACGGTATAGTCACTGCTCTAGTGACTATACCGTTCTATGAAAATGAAAAGAGTTCTATAGGTAAGGGATTTAAAATTGGAACTAAGAGGTAGATTGGCGAGGTGCTATATTTTTTCGACTTTGTTTTATGGAATGGAATCTTAGACCTTGAATGCGACATCATTGAAAAAACTGGAATCATTCGAGCGGTGAGTGTATAGAAGAATTCTAAAAATATCGTGGACAGAACACGTCACAAACAAAGAGGTTCTTGGAAGGATAAATAAAGACATTTAAATACAATTAAAGCAAGAAAATTGGAATATCTCGGACATATTACACGTGGAGAGAAATACACCTTGCTCCAACTGAATATGCAGGGAAAGGTCCAAGAAAAGAGAAGCATAGGGAGGCGTAAAATGTCATGGCTACGCAACCTGAGAGAGTGGTACGGATGTACATCAAATGAACTTTTAAGAGCAGCCGTCTCAAAAGTCCGAATACCTATGATGATTACCGACCTCCGCCGCGGAGATGGCACTTGAAGAAAAAGAATCAATTGCAAGAATATTTTCTGCAAAAAAAAGGTCTAAAATAAGTATGTGACCTATTACCTACACGTTTTAACATATATAGACCAAGCATAAAAAGGTGGTATAGAAAATTCCGAACGATGAGCATACCAATACAAGAAAATATACTTCTTTTCGCAGATGATCAAGTCATTTGTGCACAAGAAAAAGAGGACATGGAATATATGATAAGGAATTTAAAAGAAGAGTACGAATCATAAGGGCCTAAAGATAAATATGAATAAAATAAAATACGTTTGTATCAAAGAAGGAATTGCAGATTTAAACTTAAGTTTAGAAGAGGAGACTATCAAAAGTTGCTAGACTTTTAGGTATTTATGATCGGTAGTATATAAAGACGGTACATGTTTACGAGACATAGAAATGAAAATAGCTCGAGAATAGCAAGTTACAGAAGTACTTTATGGATTGATATAGAACAACACTCTCACCGAAGAAAACAAAAAAGAATCTTTCACAGCATCATGTAAAACACTACCCTATATCGAGCAGAAAAATGACAACAACAATACGAAATACAATAAAAACAGTTTAATTGGACTTTATGAAATAATGTCTTCAAATGACCAGAAGGGACAGAATAAGGACTGATGAATAAAGCTCGGATTTACAGGCAACAAAAATTGAAGAAAAAGGTGCCTATATAGGCAAAGATTTTTATTAAAAAAGGCAGGAATATTAACATTTAGGCAAAATATAGGCAATAAAGGAATATAACTTATTATTTATTGTTTATTATTATCCTGGTTTTTTATAGCGTTCTCCGCCTTCCGGTTCCCAGTTTCCAGCTACGTCGGTCATTCCATTCGCCAGGGTGAAGGTTTCTTTTCGACATTGCCCTCTGAATGCCGCCCAGCCAGGATTGTTTTGGCCTTCCTCTCTTCCTTCTTTCCCTTGGCGTCTATTTTAAAATTTGGTTTGGCAGCCTGTCGTCGTCCATTCTTTTCACATGACCATACCAGATCAGTTGTCTCCTTTGAATTTCGTCAATGATGGTTGACTTGACTCCCATTATATTTCTGATATGGTCATTTTGTATTCTATCAAGCCTTGATTTTCCAGATGATCTTCTCCAGAAGTCCATTTCCAATGCAAGTAGGCGTCGCTCAAGGGATTTAGTAAGTTGCCATGTTTTGCATCCATAGAGCACTATACTTTTAAAGATGGAGTTAAAGAGGAGATACTTTCTTTGATTTGATAGTTCTTTTGACCATAGCATTGGGTTTAGGCATCCTATCATTCTTTTTCCTTTTACGATTCTTTACTCTATCTCTTTTTCGGTTTTTTTTCCGAGAAAGAGATTATTTATTGTACAAAGTGAATTAACGTAATATTAACTTAAGGCAGGTATATTTACACATCATAATCATAACATTAGTATAAATAAACTAGTAACTAAATAACTGTAAATTAATAATTAAACATTGTAACCACTTAAAATTTTATCATTTATAGAAACAACTAAATGTTTTTCAATATTTTCGGTCTTAAAACTATGTCTTCGATCACTTAAAATTAATTTGTACATTGAAAACGAACGTTCGACATCGACAGATGTAGTTGGAGCATATTTCAGAGCGGATAATAAATCTGGCATAATTTGAAATTTCTCGGAAAATGTCCCATTCAAAACTTTAGCAACATTAGATAAAAACGAAAAACCTTCATTCTTGTCGAAAACATATTTCATTTTTTTTTTAAATTAATTGACCGTTACTTCCAGGTGCCGATTTAATTTTCGTCTTTAAATTATCTATTAATTTTACTGACTCACATAAATTTATCTCTTGTTTTTCTAATAAGGTAATTGTGGTAACTATTAATTTAAAATTGTCATTGATATAAGCGAGTTCCTGTTTCAATTTGATATTTTTTAATATTTTTTTTGCTTCTCGAATGGCTTCGGAAATATCATCATCATCATCAAATTCTGACATAACCAATTCTATTTCATTACAGTGTTCAAAGTACAAAAAAACTGCTTCGAGCCAGGTTCCCCATCTTGTAATTACTGGTTTAGGTGGCAAAGGGACACCGGGAAGTCTTTCTTTATATATTTTCACTCTCAATGGAGCCTTTACAAAAACTTTTTTCATAAAATTTAGAAAATTATTTACCCACGGAAACAGATTTCTTATTTCTTCAGCAATTCTATTTACCCCGTGGGCTACACAAGTGCAATGAATTAAATTAGGATACAAAATATTTAAATTAACAGCAGCTTTTAACATATATGCCGCAGCATCTGAAAGCATTAAAACTATTTTATTCACTGGTATAGCGTTGGGTAAAAAGAGGTTTGTTAAACTATATTGTATAAATAAATAAATAAATCGATTAAATAAGGTTTTCTCGCAAAGTTTTCGTTCAAAATTTTAATCATTAAATTAGCTATATACCTGCTGCATACATCTATCGTTTCATCCACCATAATATACAAAAATTTGCCCTCTAACTCCCGCTTAATTTTTGAAATACATTCCACATAACATTTTTCCACAGTATGTTTTCTCAATGTACTCTCGTCCGGTAAGGAATTATTAAGATATTTTTCGAAAAAACAGTTAAAACTAGGGTTATTAACTTTATATAGAGGAATATTGGATGCAGTCATCATCTGGCATAAATCAAATTTAAATGCATCTTCCTCCTTTTTTTTTTGAACTGCTTAAACTATCCCGCAGAGATATTTGGGCTAACTTAGAGGAATTTAATTTTTCCAAATTACGTTTATGAAGTGGGGTTCTACAATGCTGGTCAATAAAGTACTTTTTCTACTTGAAATCTGAGAATTAAAAAAAAAATAATTAGAATTCTAAAACCGCTTTAGAATTTAGTTGTGGGACGAGAAAAAAAGAGAAAAAATAAAACTTACCGATTTGCCGCATGGTTTACAAAATGCTCCATCTCCTTCTAAAACGTTTTAAAACGTGTTCGTTGCTTTTCGGTATACGCAACAAAACTAAATTAGGATATAGCAATTTGTGACTAAACTCTGATACAGTAACCGACTGTACAACTGATAATAAACTAACAAAGCTTAGGGATTTCCAAATAGTTAACCCTCAAGTCTCGATCAGGTACATTTTTCTAGAAATCTGTTATATAAACAAACCATTAATAATTTTATTATTGACCCAAAATTTTATTATAGAATAGTTTAGTAATAGAATAATATCATAGGTAGTACCATGAAATTTTAAAAAAGGCACAAATAGGCAGAATTTACGAAAAAAGGCAAAAAGTGCAAAAAACAATTATAATAGGCAAAATGGGCAAAAAAGGCATTTTGCCTATAATCCGAGCTTTACTGATCGGATACTTTAAAAATCGAACCGGATGGAATTAGAATGTTCAATAACAAAAAATTATTAAATAGAGCACTAAAATAGTACAGGTCATAGAGCACTAAAATAGGTCATATAAATAGGTCAAAGAATGCCAGGCCATAGATGGGCAGAAGAGTAATAATATGGAAACCTTCAGGAACGAGATGGAGAAGAAGACCAGCTTTAAAGTGGAAAACATATATAGGGAACGCGATGATATAGAGAAAGGGACTGGTAGGATAGAAAGCTGTGGAGAGTTAAAACGGTGAACATATAATGGGAAAAAGCCGAAGAAGAAGAAGGCTATATTTTTTTCTTTTCGCCGTTCAGGTACGAGCAACTCCTTTGATAAGCTACTGCTACGCTAATGTATTAAATACCGTGCAAAGAGCAGACAAGTATTCAGGGATAAATTTCAATGACACTCATTTAATACTAATCTTACCTACTTTAGAAAATAAACTTTAATATTAATAATATAAGCCGCAAGCTTCCTCGAAGTTTAAGAACTTTTTTATGAATAATTACGTTCTTCGTACCTTCTATTAAATATCCTCAACAATGAATTAATGAATATCTTAACGAGGGTAGACGTTATTTTACAACTAAAACTTTCATTTAATCAGAATTAAAATTTATGAGCAATTCGAGTAGGTAGAATATTCATAGGCGTCGGTATTGATATGCATCTATGCAACAATTAGGTACACTTCTTATGTTATAAGTAAATTAACTTTCGAAAATATTGGCCACCAATAGCGTTATCTGTGACGTTCTTTTGATATTACTATTGTAAATTTTCACCTATCAAAAAAGCAAGTCTTCTTTAACTTGTGCCTCTTATTGATTTTAATTTTTTTTATTAATATCTTATACAGATTGAACGAATTTAAAACGGAACATACGAAATCAATGTATTTCGGCTCAACTCCGCTCTAGGTGGTTGACCAACAAAAGGTTGTCAAATAATTATATTATAAAAATCCAATACTTCAGCGGGCTGCTGGATTCTGAATTCATTCAAGAACAAGTCAAAACTCCACCCAAATAGGTTGCCTAGAATCACTGTGAAAACTAGACTACACAAGCAGTTATTATGCTGTCAAACCACTTATCGCTTCTTTATAGTCCAAGAGATAGAGCCGAAATTTTGAACTGATCAGTAATATGACATTTCTCTATTGGAATATATTCATTGTTACTGGGTTAAGACTTTGCCTTAGAGGCAGACGCCCCTCGTGGTACAGGGGGTGGCTATACAGGGATGAAGTTGTAATTTTTTTCAGAAAAATTAACGATCGATAATATGGCTGAAAATTTGCCCAGAGTAAGATCTTGGTATAACCAGACGAAATCCCAAAGGGCGGACGTGAGAGTGGATACATAAGGGGTGGCGGACAGGGGTGAAATTGCATTTTTTTGGGGAAAAATTAACGATAAGTAATATGTCCGCCATTTTCATGGCTCATTATTTAGCCCCTAAAAACTCTAAATCCAAAAGGGCGGACAGCTGGGTTGGTACATAGAGCCATAAAACGGGGTCAAATGTACCACTTGTATTAACGGGATACCACCCAATTTAATATATACACAAAGTATTACAAGTATTATCTAGTGATACAATAATTATAAAGATATAGTAAATATGTATGAAATGAATTGGCGATGCAGCTATATAGAAAAAAAAAACAAATATTAAAATAATTTTAAACCACATAGCAAATATAAATCACATAAAATTACAACATTTTTTTTAAACACATTCTACAGACATTTTCCGAAGCGCACAGTAACAAATCAAAGTCTATTCTATTTCCATTTAGAATGATTCTACTCAGTGGAGAATTTCTACCAAAGTTAGAGCGATGAAATTTAATTGCAAAATTATGAGATGTTCTAGTAACTCTAGAGGGAACATTAAAGTCAATTAGAGACAGTAGATCATTGCAATTAATTTTTGAATTCAGTAGTTTATGAAGAAACAAAACATCAGCGTACATCCGTCTGGAAGATAGCATAGGAAGGTTTAATGTATTTCTAATTTCTGAGTAGGAATGGTCGCTTAAAGATTTGTGGAATTTAAAACTTAAGTACTTAATGAATTTATTTTGGACTTTTTCAAGCTTGGCTATATGGACTTCATAAGTGGGTGACCAAACGACTGAGCAATACTCAAGAACAGATCTAACTAGGGAAATGTAAATCAGTCTGATGGAATTAATGTTATGCAAACATCTAGAGGTTCTAATAATAAAGCCTATCATTTTAAATGCCTGGTTATTCACATAAACAAAATGAGCGCAAAAATTTAGTTTGGAATCTAATTGAACACCTAGATCTCTTACAGTTGAGACAGCCTTCAGTGGTTCTTCAGCTAATTTGTAATTATAAGAGAGGTTGTTAATTCTTCTACAGAAACTAATAAAGTGACATTTTCCAAAATAAATGCTCATTTGGTTCCAATTGCACCATGCAATAATTTTGTTAATATCAATTTGGAGTTTTTCACAATCTGAGACGTCTTCGATAATTCTATAGATTTTTAAATCATCAGCAAATAGCAAAAATTTAGAGTTAATTTGAGATTTAATGTCATTAACAAATATATTAAAAAGGAAAGGCCCTAAGTGGCTTCCTTGTGGAACACCAGATGTTACGGAGATCTCACTAGATTGAAAGTGTTTAATTTTAACAAGTTGTATTCTGCTAGTTAGGTAACTACATAACCAGTTATACAGATTGCCTGTAAATCCAATAGTTTTAAGCTTGTTACACAACAATTTATGATTCACAGTGTCAAATGCTTTGGAGAAATCTGTATAAATAGCATCCACCTGTAGTCTCCTTTCCAAAGCATCAGATATGCATTGTGTGAAAAGTAAAAGATTTGTCGAAGTTGATCTACCTGAAAGAAAACCATGTTGCTCTTCAATTAGTACATTGCATAAAGGTGTTTTAATAGTCACATATTATACTCTCTAGTATTTTAGGAATAGAAGAAAGAATTCTTATTGGTCTGTAGTTAGCTATGTTACTCCTGTCACCTGATTTATGAATAGGAACAATAAAACTAGATTTCCACAAACTTGGACAAATACCTGAATCAAGTGAATGAGAAAACAGAAAATATAAGGGATGGGTTAAAGTACATCTACATTTTTTTAATAGTATGGGTGGAATTCCGTCTGGCCCAGAGCCCTTATAAATGTCTAAATTGGCTAATTTTTCAAATCTGATTTCAATAGATACATTACAAGAATTTAGACTCACTGTTTTCTCATACTCTAAGATGGGCTGTATTAAATCATCATCATTTGCTCTTTAAATATTTTGAAAGCATTGCGCAAAGCTATTAACGATATCCGCACCATTATTAAGCATTGTGTTTCCAAAAAACATTGTGTTTGGTAGGCCATTATTTTTGCGTTTGCTGTTAACAAAATTCCAAAAGTGCTTTACGTTTGAACTAATTCTAGATTTAGTTTGACTTATATAAATTCCATGACATGACCTGTTTAGTTCTTTGCATTTGGTTCTCGAAGAAGAGAAAAGTAGATAATCGTCCCAAGAATTTTTTTGTTTAAATATCTTATAAGCAATTTTTTTCCTAAATATTAATGATTTTAGGTCATTAGTCATCCAACGAGGAAATTTGGGATTTTTTAATCTTGTACGTGGTATTGAACAATTGACACCAAACTGCAATATGGAGTAGAACAGTTCCGTGGCTTCGTTAATATCTCTGCAAATACCTAAGACGTTGTCCCAGAAGATACTAGCAAGATACATATTAAGAGCCTCCTCTCCTAAAATTGAAGGCAAAACTATTATATTGAAGCTCGGGCATATTATCTTTTATAGCTAAAGAAATTGATAACGCAGGATGATAACGATCACAAGGCAATAAATAATCGTTAGCAATTTCAACTGTTACATTTTCATTATCATTTGCAAAAACTAGGTCAAGTAAAACTCCGTTGCAATTTGTGATTTGATTGAGCTGAAATAGGTTATGAAATATAAAAGTATCAACTAAAGTATCAGTAGCAGTATTACTATTATTACTAAAGACACCTCTTTCATCATGGTACCATTCGCTGTTTGACAGATTGTAGTCTCCTGTTAGAATGAACTTGTGTTCAGGAAAATTGTTACAGACAGATTCTATACTAATACAATGATTCTCATAGCATATTAAGGCTGAATTAGGCGGAAGATAAACTGTACCAAGTATATAGCATTGATTCAGAGTGCAAACTTCGACAAACAGTTCCTCCAAGTGAACATGTGGTAATAGAATAGACCTCAATGAGTAACATTTTTTAACTTCAATAAGGACACCCCCTCCAATTACTTTGACACTAGTTAATGAAGAGCGGTCCTTTCGATATATTTTAAAATCTAAAAGTCCCAATTCGTCACTACTGATACCATCACACAACCACGACTCAGTAAATATAAGCACATCATAGTCAGTTGTAGCAGCACTTTATTACGCCACGAATGTACCTAATGGTAAGATTTTCTTTACCTTTTGAAACCCTATCTGCCAAATTAGTACGAAGTTCACTAATATATTTTCTCTGTAGATAGGTGGAATAGGAGCTAATCTTAATATTGCATGCAGCAAGTTTATTTTTATTTTTTAAAATTGATGGTGCTACATTCTTATTTTCAAGGACTACTTTAAGTGGACGTGACATATTATTCTTGATATTACCAAGTCTAATGACTTTTTAACTTGAATATTGGGATTGATCGCGCTTAAAGTTTGTTTAACTTTCTTCATATCTTCTTCAATTCTTACTGGTGCTGTGCTAGAGTTGGTTTCATGGAGGTTATAAATAATAATATTATTTTCACGGAATTTACGTTCCTCCACTTCCTGGATGATGGTGTCAAGATCTGTGGCTTTGTTATCTCTAGGCAGTTCTAGTAAGCTAATTTTATCAATAAGTTGTTCCACCTTTTGTTCAAGAGAACTGATTTGCTTCTTCATCATAGGAATCATTTTAATACCCTCCTCACAGGATTGGCAAAAAAGTTTAAGGACTCTTCTACCCTTCAACTTCAACACCCTGATTTCTGATGCTGTCAGATTGGCACATTGATGATGAATATTCTGATTGCAACCATCACAAACCCAATATTCACCACCCTTGACATCCAACAAACATTTTGTGCATGACATATTTAAAAAATTTTAGATCAGGTACTGGCCTATCTTCTAAATATATTATTTGTAGAAGTACTGATAACTTTTTTATGAA
Organism: Diabrotica undecimpunctata; assembly: GCF_040954645.1. Lineage (NCBI taxonomy): Eukaryota > Metazoa > Arthropoda > Insecta > Coleoptera > Chrysomelidae > Diabrotica > Diabrotica undecimpunctata. The sequence continues at coordinate 36,576,877 of NC_092808.1, read as the reverse complement.
GAGTACTTAAGTTTTTGTTGAACTCAATAAATGCAATTTCTGGATCATTCACTAATAAATATGAAAAATAACTTACAGATTAATAGGGTCTGAACTTTTACGGGTTTTTTGATACCAAACAACACATTAATCACTAATAAATATCACTTAAAGAGCAGAAAATATGTGCTTACGCCAGTAAATATATGTTTAAGAAAAGATGTGTTAACATTTATTTTATGTCACTAATCAGTTTGAAGCCTCAAATAGATTAGTGCTCATCTACGAAGGTCAGAAGCATTGTTTAGTTGACTTAACATTTTTCATTCCATTCTATTGTTAATATGGAACCAGAACAAGAAAGTAAAAAGAGAAAACGTTATTGCATTTTTAATAAAACATTGCAAGAAGAATTCCCATTTTTGAAAAAAACAATAACAGTGACGTAAAATGTGATACTTGTGGATCTGAATTTTCGATCGCCCACAGTGGTAGAGCGGATGTAGTAAGTCACATCAAAAGTAAAAACACCAAAAAGGTGCGCTCCACGGCAAGCAGCAAAAAATTGACTGAATTTTTCAAGGCAACAGCAACATCGAGCAATATTGATTTAGAGACAGCAGCTCGGGAAGGTGTTTGGGCGTATCATATGATTAAGGAAAATGAAAACTTTCGCTTAGCTAATTGCTCATCAAAAATATTTCGGAGTTGCTTTGGATTGACTAAATTTCAATGTTACCCTATCAAAACATCTAAGTTAAGCATCACAATGACCATTGACCAATGACCAATGCAATTGGCCAAAGAACATCAAAATTGGATACTTAAGGATTTTAATAAGGTAAACATTATTATTAAAGTTTAAATCCCTATAACTACTGTGTTCATTTTCACATTTTATTCACACGTTTGTTTCTCTGATGAGTCTACAGTAGAGATACTCATGAACAAGTCGACCTTCGTCGGAACACAGGTGGGTGAAAAATATCACAAAAATTGCATAGTGGAGCGAGTATAAAGCATTCTCTCAAGATTATGGTATGGTCTCTCATTAATACCAAGGGCACAGAGATGCTGTATATTGTAAAGGGAATGATAAACCATCTTCAGTATATGGAAGTTCTGGAACCTTTATGCCACAAATTAAAGACTGGTTTGGCGAATCAGAAGATTTTACCTTTATGCACAATTCAGCATAGTGCCATAAGACAAAAAAAGTAACATCGTACCTGGAACAAATCAAAATTAAAGTACCTACTGAAGTGACCAGGTAACTCTCCAGACCTCAACCCGATCGAAAATCTATGGAAGCTCACGAAGAAGGTGATTGCCCAAGAAATTGTCACAAATAAGCAGCAGTTAATTGGGAGACTCATTGCCGTCTGGCACAGATATGATAAATAAAAGGATCAAAGCTGTCATCGAAGCTGAAGGAGGTTACACGAAATATTAAAAAAAAAACTGTAACTTAAGTTCAAAGAAAAAATATTTCAAAATTGTGTAGAATAACGTGTTCGTGATAAATTTTTATAATATACTCACATCATTACATGCTAATATGCAGTTTTACTCTTTGTTAAACACCAAAATACAAAGTTTTTTGCGGTGACCATAATAATTTCAACACCCACTGTATATATATTTTCGTTTCCATTTATATTTCTATGTTTGTTTGTGTTTATGAGTTTATTTTATTACGTTTTAATTTAATTATTCTTCTAATATTATTCTCACTCCTTAAGTTGCTCTGTGTGGTACTGCTCTACTATAATAATATAGTGTGTGTATCTCATATATGTGTAGAAGGTAGAAGGAGAATATCATGGCTGCGGAATTTAAGAACATGGTTTAAGAAAACCTCAACGGAGCTGTTTCGAGCAGCAGCGAGCAAGGTCATGATTGCCAATATGATTTCCAACATCCGAAACGGATAGGAACCAGAAGAAGACGATCTCATATATTTAACGGGATTTAAAATGTTATTTAAGTTAAGATAGATTATGCTGAGTTTTTGTTTAAATTGTCTTGTCTGAAATATTCCTTCCTTAGTCAGTTTCAGTTGATTCTTACTTACATCACAAATCCCAAAATCAATAAAAATCCATTGTTTTAATACAGACAAATGTTTTGTCATTTTACAAATAAATATTTTTTTTAATAAAAATTAAAGTTTATGTATGATTTTGGAGCAATATTCGCAGTTATCAACTAAAGCCTCGCTGCAAAGATGCATTGATTATTCGAGTTTGAGCTATTGGATTTATAGAGGTTTACAACGAAAATTTTAAAACAGATTCCACTAACAACTTTTAACTTATTTTCTTTTGAAAGTTTGGAAAGTTGGAAGATTTGGATTATTCTTACAGAAGTTTTAATCACTACAAAAAAATGAATGCACGAAAACGCAACGTCTATTTTATAACGATTTTTATGAAGTACACTTCAAAAATTTTAGAAGGGTTATATTTGGCGAAATATGAAAAAGATTTGATAAAAGTTATAATATTTGAATAGTGAACTGCTGAATGTGTTGCCGAGAGGGGGCATTTGGGCCTGTAGGACCCATCGCCGGCTCTTCGGGCTTCTTCCTATCCCCGGAATTGGATCGGGTATTCACCATCTTTGGTTTATCGCTGGTCTTCTTCTTTCAGTGCCTATTCGTTCCGAATATTGGCAATCATTCTGGCTATAATTATTTTATTGACTGATGCTTTAAATAGATTCGTTGTTGTTGTGGAGAACCATTTCCTCAGGTTCTTCAACCATGATATTCTCCTTCTCCCAATTCCTCGCTTTCCGAATACTTTACCCTGTAGGATTACCTTCAGTAATCTGTATTTAGTGCTGTTTCTCATTATATGTCCGAGATATTCCAACTTTCTCCTTTTAATGGTATACATCACCTCTCTTTCTTTGCCCACTCTTCGTAATACGGTCTCGTTGGTTATCTTGTCTGTCCATGATATCCTTAGAATTCGCCTGTATAGCCACATCTCGAAGGCTTCAAGTTTTTTCTCCATTGCTTCAGTTAGTGTCCAGGATTCAACTTCGTAATACAATATTGAGAAGATATAACAACGTAGGAGCCTTACTTTTATCTCCAGATTAAGATTGTGGCTTTTAAAGAGTTTGGCCATGTTATTGAATGCACTCCTAGCCTTCTCTATTCTACATTTTATTTCCTGTGAGTGATCCCATTGTTCATTTACTGTTATTCCAAGATAGTTATACTGTTTTACTCGGTCCACTGGTGTATTATTGATAAGTAGTTGAGCGTCTCTAACTTTATTTGATGCGTCTCTAACTTTTGCTGATGATCATAAATTTAGTTTTTGTTATATTTACTTGAAGTCCAAATCTTTCACTTACTTCATTTACTTTGTTTATCAGTTGCTGTAAACTGTTCAAACTGTCTGCAAAAATAACGGTGTCGTCTGCATAACGGATGTTGTTTAGGCGTTCTCCATTTAGAAGTATTCCATGTTCGCATTTTTCCAAGGCTTCACTAAATATTTCCTCTGAATATAGATTAAATAATATAGGTGAAAGTATACAACCTTGTCTAACGCCTCGTAGAATCTGGATCATTTCCGTTGGTTTACCTCCAAAATTCGTTCTTATTGTGGCTGATTGGTTCCAGTATAAATTTTGTATTATACGCCGATCTTTATCATCCATTTGGGCTTTTGTTAGAATATCCATCATTTTTTGGTGTTGAACTGTATCAAATGCTTTTTGGTAGTCCACAAAGCAGGTGTAAATATCGCAAGTCATATCTCTGCATCTTTGAAATAATACTTGTAGACTAAACAGTGCATCTCTTGTACCTACGCCCTTCATGAATCCAAACTGTGTGTCTTGTATTCTCTCTTCGCATAGCTTGTATATTCTACGATGTATAATTTTAAGAAAAAGTTTTAATGTATGGCTTATTAGACTTATTAGCCTATATTCTCCGCACTTTTTTGCTCCCTGTTTCTTTGGTAAGGTAATAAATTCTGAAAGTAGCCAATCTTTTGGGATATTGCCTGTGTCATAGATATTATTGAAGATTTTACATAGTACTCTTAAAGATTCATCATCAAGAAGTTTAAGAAATTCAGATTGTACTCCGTCTGGTCCTGGAGCTCTACCTTCTTTTAGTGATATTATGGCTGCTCTTATTTCTGCCACTAGTATAGGTGGTCCTGTTTCCGTAGGTATTGGGGGCTGGTTCTCTCTCTCATCAAAAAATAAAGTTCTTATGTAATTTTTCCAGGTATCATTGATACTCTCTGTCCACGATTATCTTTCCATTGTCATTAACAAGTTTACTTATTCTTCTGTTTTTACATTTACCTGTAATTTCTCTTACCTTCTTATGCACGTTGAAGTCGTCGTATTTACTTTGGAGAATTTCGATTTCTTGGCATTTTTTCTCCAGTTCTTTCTGTTTGGCTTCTCTGATCTTTCTCTGTATCTCTCGCTGTAATGTTTTATACATGGAGTTATCGTTCTTGTTTTTCCTTCTTTCTTCCATTAGTTGCAGAATCTCTGTCGTCATCCATGTCTTATTCTTACCTTCTTCGTTCTTCATAAAATTGTCTTTAATGTCGTCTATTGTTTTCTTAAGGGATTCTATCTTATCTTCTGTGCTTTCCGTTGTATTATCGATTTCTTTAAATTTTCTATTTGATGTTTTGCTGACTATTTCTTTTACTTCGCTACATTTCAGTTTTCTCATGTCATGTTTTTTTACAGTTTTTCCGCGTATTTTCTTTAACTTAGTTCTATACACGCCCACTAAAGGATTGTGGTCAGATTGAATATCAGCGCCTGGGTAGGTTTTAATACTGTTGAAACTATTTCGATATCTTTTGTTAACAAGCATATAGTCTATTTGATTTCTAATAATAACGTCTTCTCCGTTGTCTCTAGGTGATTTCCACGTATACAGGCGTCTAGGCGGTAGTTTGTAAAATGTGTTTAGCACGATCAAGTCATGCTCAGCTGCAAAGATACTCATTGTTTCTCCGCGTTGATTTCTCTGTCGCTGGTAGAAAGGTTAAATACCACCGCTGTTATAAATAACAGTTCCAGTGACAAATATCTGTAACGGTTCCAAGGAACAGTTACAAAGTAACAGAGCAAAAATGGAAAACAGATAGGCAAAAATGATCTAAGTATTCCTTGACTTACGAAAGGAATAACTTAGTAAACAAGTAAATCAAATGGTATAAAAATATAATGCAAAGAAAAATGTTTCTAAGTGTTTCTTGACTTACGGAAGAAACGACTTAGAGTGGAAAAATAAAATACTGAAAATATAAAACGAGAAATGCAAAAATGAAACAGATTATAGAAATATGTCTAAGTGTTTCTTGACTTACGGAAGAAACAACTTAGAACAGAAAATAAACAAGAGAATCAAATATAGTAAAATAAATGCACAAATATTTATAAGTGTTTCTTGACTTACGGAAGAAATGACTTATAATAGAAAATAAGAAAAATCAAATATAGAAAAGATGTGAAAATATTGCTAAGTGTTTCTTGACTTACTGAAGAAACAGCTTAGCAAAAAATGGAACATGAAAGAGACAAATGTATTAAGTATTTTCTTAACTTAAGGAAGAAAATATCTTAGATAAAATATCGGAAATAATAATGCAACAATGATTATGAAAATATTTCTAAGGGTTCTTTTGACTTACCGGAAAAGAACGACTTAGACACACAATAAAATAACAAGTCAGATATCAGAGAAATACTTCTAAGAGCTCTTTGACTTACCGAAAAGAACTACTTAGATACAAAGTATAAAATCAAATATATAAAATAGAAAAGGCAAGATAAATATTCCTAAGTGTTCTTAACTTACGGAAGAACAGCTTAGATACAAATACAAGAAAATAAACAATCAAAATAATCAAATAAAATATCAAACAATCAGTACATGAACAAATATAGATCAATGTAATATTCTAACCTGAAAAGGTCTGAATATACAATAATGCTAAAATAAAAAGGTATACAGGAAATCAGAAATAAAACAATAACTTAGTTGGAACAATAATAGCACCGACTAGGTCTACAGTAGAAGAGGCAAGCTCGACTGACCGATGAGAGAAAATCTACCGGCTTTTATGTAAAACAAATCCTTTGTTTTACGTAGCAAAAGTGGAATTTCCCTGCATCGAGTCAATTAGAAATTTGGATTTGGCCAAACTTGGAATTCCCAAGTATTTTGACCAATATTCAAATTCCTTGATGCGTCTGGCAGGGCTGTCAGCTCCCGGCTGACACGCCTCCGGAGACAAATGCATCATAGGAGAGGAATGGAAAATTCTAAACTGTTGAATTCCTACTTTATTAATTTGTTAAGGATCCAACAGGTTCTTAATAAAACCGTGTCGTTTACGGCTTATTTGTCCGTCTGTGCGATAACTCTTCAATTTGAGTTAGATAGGTCGGAGTTTTAAAACGTGATATTATGTAGTTCCTGTATGGCAGTCATTGTGTTTGGACAAGTATTTAGCATTTACTTAAATATTTTACTTTTAATGTTTTTATTATTTTTAACATAATATCTTTTTCTCCTTTTTCTTTTTTTTATGTAGACATGACACTGTCTGTTTTTCAATGTACCTCCAGTAAGTGGTCGTTCCATCGTTTTCATCTTATCTAACAATATATATGTAATACCTCTCTTTTTTTTACCTGAAGTTTTTTTTCGCAAAAACAAAAAAGGTAAGAAAGTTTATTTGTGTGTATTTACCTTTAGTTTATTTGTAATTTTTAGTCATTTTGGATTGTTTTTGATTTACCCAAAAAATGTATAATGCGAAAAGTCATTTAAGCAACTTCATTGTAGACATGGAAAAAGTCGGGTTTGGTTTATCAGAAATTTCAAGAATAGTTGAAGCTAGTATATCAGCGGTGCTAAAAGTTTAGAGAAGGTGGTCCAATGATGAGACTTATCGCCGTCGAGGAGGATCTGGACGTCCTAGAATATTGCAAGGCCGTGATTTGTGCCATCTTAGACTTTTTTCTCTTAGAAATAGATGGGACAGAGTACATTAAGTAAGGGATTATTTAGTTACATCTACAGGAAGGGTAGTCTCAATAAGAATAGTTAGTTAAACTCTACTGTCCTCTTTTGGTGTTAACTTTGATATTACAGCATAAGATTCGACCCTTAGAATGGTGCAGAGCTCGGCAAAATTGAAATGGAGTTGCTTTGGATTTGCCATCAAGATCAGCTGATGTGTCACCCATCGAACGTGTGGGAATGGTAGGTGGAAACCTAAATCGATTGCCACGTCCTCCATCTAACAAGAGACTGGATGAGTATTCCGTAATAGGATATCACTTAATTCAATCAATGCCCTATAGAGTAACTAAGTGTATAGAAAATCAAGGTGGATTTTTTTTGGCCATCAGTATATTTCTTACCCAGTCGTTTATGTACTTCACATTGCTAGAGTTTTCATCTCGGATGTTTCTAACATTCTTTTTGTCCACTCTGTGCGAGGTCGTGTTTTTGCCGCGTACATGATTATTGGTCTAATGACTCTTTTGTAAACTCTGCCTTTTATTTCTTTCCCGATATTTAAATTTCTCTTTATTGTTTTATTCAGTCAACCACTTTCTCGCCTAGAGCCTTCTAAAACTCCACAGGTATTCAATCAGGTCCTACTGCATTACTATTATTAGTCCTATTGAACGCCTCGAAAACTTTATCTATCGCTATCCCCGATATTACATTCTCATTTGGGATCCCGCATCCTCTGTCTCTCCTCTGTGTTCTCCATTTAGCAACTTATTAAATTACTCATACCATATTTGCTTTATTTTAACGTCGGTTCTTAACATTGTTCCATCCACACTTTTAATCTGCTGCACGTGGGTCAAGTCATTTGATGACTTGTCCCTTGCTTTAGCAATGCTGTGTAACTCTTTTTATTTGCTTTGCTTCCCTCTTAGTTATTTTCTATCTCTATTTTCTTCTTCCTAACCTTCTGTTGTACCTCATCGTTCCACCAACAAGTTATTTTGTCTCTAGAAAGCCCTTTACCAAAAGCATTGGTAGATCCTAGATTCGAGCATTTCCTCTCCAACTCCCACCACAACTTTACTGTTGGCTTCCCACCAGTCATTTACCGTATATTTTTTCTCAAGCTCTTCCATCACTCTACTCTTAAAGACTATTGCAAAATCCTTATCCTTTAACTTTCACCATTTTCTGGTGTCCTACTTGCTTTCCTTTTCGCCTCACCTATATCTCCGTATCCACTATCACCGGTCGGTGTTGTGACTTAATCCCATATAAACATACTGTCTCTTTATCGCTAAGGCATTTTGTATTAGAGATTGGGTTTTTATTTATTTTTTTGGCTTGATTTTATAATGCTGAATAAGGACTATTTTTGTTTAAGCCAGACACAAAATTTTTCCAACTTTCTTTAGCTATTGTTTTTAATTTTTTTACTTTTTGTCGTGCTATCTTGATATTTTAAGTAATTTGGAAAGTTAGAATTTTGTTTATAATTTAAAAATGCTTGTTTTCTTTCTTTGATAATGTCATCACAATTGTACAGCGAACATAAATGCAGTGGCGCACCCAGGGGGGGTTTGGAAGTTAAACCCCCCACAGGGCACTATTCCGACACTGTTACTTACAAATTTTAATGCCTCAAAATGAAGGTAACATAAAAAAATAGCATAAAAAAAATTTCGGTGTCCAATCAAAACTCCCCCCCAGGAAAATTCTAGGTGTGCTACTGCATGAATGTTTATGGAACATAAACACATGCAACATTCGGTGTAGACGAAGTAAAACTAAATATTAAAAGTCTTATTAATACATATCAACAAGAAATGGCTAAAGTTATAAAATTTGAAAAATCGGGTGCTGGTACTGAAGATGTTTACAAACCAGCTGTAAACTGGTTTAGTACTATGCATGAAATAATGAAAACCGGGCAACTGAAAAGAAATACTGCAAGCAATATGGTAAGCTCAATATAATAGATTTTGAAACATCTTTAGTATAAAACAAAAATGTTAGAATTATGTCCTTATTAATATACCTACTAGAGTACTGGTCGTTAATTAGCAAACACCCATTTTCATGCTTATTTAACTCTGTGCAAAAGATAGACACGAGCATTAGCTAATATAGTTCAGTCAATGGGCTACTTCAATTTACGGACCTAATTTAAAAAATGTATTTGTCACATTGTCTACAATTTGTTAATGATTAACTTTCTTCGTAACAATTTTTCACAACAGTAAAACATTCACACTTTATAAGGAGTACATTAAAAGTCAGAAAGTTGTAAAATACATTTTATTTGTAAATTTTTATCTGTTGTTCAAAAAAGTAAGTAAACATGAAATTACACAACACACAAACTTTGTATTAGTGTACCATCATATTCTGCCACGATACCTGCCCCTTGTTTGTAAAATATCTTTTGAACTTATCTCTGATGGATTTAGCTTGTCTTGGGGAATGGAATGATTTATACTAAAATGACCAACGCTATTTAGTCCAGAAATTTCTGATCTCCAGGTTCCTGGTAATATTTCATCTGTGTTGACATCTTCATTATCTACTGAACCATGCGGTAAATACGTCCGTGTAGAAGTAAACCTTAACCATTTATGTAGAGTACATGCCTTACGCATTATCTTATCAACAGTAGTTACAGAACAAGCCATCGGTTTCTCAAATTTTCGAAATCTACTAACTTATATCCCAAACGTGTTTTTTACTATACGTCTAGCTCTCGGCAGTATATAGTTAGAAATTTTTTCTTCATATGTAAATTTTTTTTTGTGCATACGGTTTCATTAGAAAAGGCTTTAAGGGGAAAGCATCATATCCCACAATCACACCATTCCATGGAAGTAAATTGTTTACTAATGCATTTAATAGAGAACTATTTCGGAATATCCCTCCATCAGATACTGACCCATTTGCACCAACATCAATATATGTGAAACAATTGTTGTGATCTACTAATTCCATCAGAATTACGCTGTTTTACTTCTTATAATTAAAGAATGTACTTCCACCATTAGATGGAGCACGGATAACTACATATTTTCCATCAATAATTCCATAACATTTTGGAAAATTCCACCTATCATGAAAACCTTTTTCTATATTTCTCAATTCTTCATGTGGAGATGGCACCTAAAACAAAAAAGTACTATAGTCTCATTGGGATTTAATTATTAAAGCTATTTGTAATTGTTGTGCATTGATAACGTTTTAATCTACTAACAAAGGTTCATTTTGTTATAGGACTCAACAACAATAATCTCTAATAATGAAGTTGGAGGTAGTAATAATGATGATGAAAACACCGTCAGTGAAACTCAAACTCGTGTTTTACTCTTTGAGTCGACTTAGCCACTAAACTACAGTTCAAGAACTTAAGTATTTAAATGAGACTATTAACCATACAGATGTAGAAAATGCGTGTGACGTCTATGGAAGACATGGTGCTATGCAGCTAAAAAAGCTTTCTGAAAAGCAATGCACTATTGCCCAAGATGAAATGCAACGCATATTAACTCGAGCAAGACTCAAAGATCTGCGAAACATTTCTAGTGGTTCGTCTGCATCCTATTCTAGTTCCTCCCTACACCAACAGATAGACGGTGCCAGTCAATCATCTATATAACTAAAATCCATCCAAACACCACTAAGTTCACCTTTAATACCAGATCACACATTTCAAACATCAACTAACTTCACCTATGATAAGCCTGTTTCTGATACACCTGCAATTATACCGAAATCACAGTCCCAAAAAGGATTCCTCGACATTCTCTCGCAAGCAGTATATTCAATCACAGATGATGATTATTATGAATCCCAAGAAAATAATTCTTAGTTTAAAGCAAATACATTAAACTTAATGTAAAATAATGAACTAACCTACTGTATGTATTTTTGAAAATAAACTTTTATGATTATATTTATGTATTCTCCTAATTTATTATAGATTTCATCACAAACTTCAGAAATTAGTCTTGATATAGTAAATGTTGAAATAAGAAAAAAATATTGCAGACTTCTGTAACTATTACCAGTGGCCAGATAAGATAATGTTAACTCTAGTTTAATGCGAGGTGGTATCGAATCTCTCATAAATGTATCTGTCTTCTGAATTTTAGGACCTACTAAACTAAGCAATATTTCAAAACTTTCTGGAGACATTCTTACACAAGACCTGTATTCAGCAGTATCTTTAAAACAGAGTTCGTTTAGAAGCAATGCGGAGCCTCCACATACATTTTTTCTTGCTATCTAGTGTTTCATCCATAATCTCTTTTTTAGTAACTTCTTCTTCAAATACTTTCAAAAGTTGTCGTATTAAAATTTTTGACACTTTAGTAAACATATTCTGTGTACTTTTAAGATGTTTCAGATTCATTTTTAACATATAACATAATACAGATTTCTAAATTCTACGGTTAAATGAACTTAACTTACCCCACATACTTGCTATATTGAAACACTACTTTCTTGCCGGTTACTTGCCGTATAAAACAAAAAATCACTTTACTTGCTTACTTGACTTTCTTATTTACTAACTTTGTGTATATCGGCCTTAAAAGCGAAATTTGGTATTACTAGAATGATGGTTTTTTTAATGACATAGACATTAGTCATTCAGCCAGTTGCAATAGATTCTTTAATCAGACAAATACACAATCCTCTCCCTTATACAAAATTAACGGATACTTAATAAAAGAAATTACGATAAGGAAACATAGGGGATTACTTGCTTCTTGTCTGGGGGTCCATCAAGATATTTTAAGTGGACAAGCAAAACTGGACCATGTTAAACCATTTTTAGAATAAACGAAGAATGCAAAGACAACATTAGTTATTTTTAAAACAACCACATTTTATAATACATAGGATAAAAATTTTAATTTTAAATTCCTGACATCGCGCGTCGTCGGTAGTTGTTATTTCCCCCTTGCCCTTGAGTGACGCAACTGATAACACTGAATATACAAAATAACTTTTAAAGGATTTTCTCAATGAAAGCAGGAAACAGGAAAGAGAAGAAGCGGTTGAAGAGATACTTTGTGTTTTTATTTTATCATCTCAGCGCTCACACATTTTCTATTTTACGAGGCCTTATTCTAAGGGTAGTGCCTACAGTTACGGCTGTCGTAAATATAAAACACGGATATGCGAGTTTAGTTCCTTCGATAAAAGATAAGGTACTTTTTAATATCATGTTATACTAAGTTAATGGTTAATCTATTTTGGCTAAAATCTTCTCCGGAACGGAAAGGTTATACAGGGCTCAGCGTAAATTATTACTTTAACGTACACTTGATAATATGATATTCAGAAAAAAATTTTAGAAGAATAGATTTTATTGGACGAATAAATATTTGTCACAGATTGGGTGATGGTTCAATTAATTTTCGCCAAACATTTCTTTTCGTTTATTTTATAATTATTGTAGTTGATAAAAGCACCAGATATTGTTGATTATTTGGCAAAACTACGTAGTATTAAATAAGCCTAATCGTATTCGTCTAATTTGTAATAGTCTTCTTCTTCTTCTTCTTCTTTTTTATGTAAACATGACTCTGTCTATTTTTCAATGTGCCTCCAGTAAGTTGTCGTTCCATCGTTTTCGTGGTCTTCCTACTGGTCTTGCTATTGGCAAACCGTCTCTCTTGCCGTTTTTACTATTCTATTGGTTGTCATTGGGCTTGTATGATCGTTCCATTCTAATCTTCCATTTCTTACACAGTCTTTGATGTTCTCCACCTTGCATCCATCTTTATCTGTACTTTTAGCTCTGTCCCATATTGTTTTACCATACATTTTTCTAAGTGTTTTTATCTCTGCTGTTACCAACATCCTTTGTGTCCTCTCTGTATCAAGTAGTGTATGTCATTATTGGTCTGATGACTGTTTTGTAAATTCTGCCTTCCATTTCTTTTTCGATATTGTTATTTCTCCATAGTTTCATTTAGGCAACCTGCGGCTCAGATGGCTTTATTCACTTTATCTTTCACTTCCGTTTTGAGCTTTCCGTAGCTAGATAATGTAATTCCTAGATATTTAAACTCCATCCTTTGTTCTATTGTCTGACTTTCCAGCACCAATTTACATTTAAGTAAATTTAAGGGCCATTTTTTAAGGAAAAGAATATAAGAATAATTTAAAAATCTTCTTCTAAATGTGCCTCTCTGCTAGAGATGTTGGCGACCACAATAACATATCTTATTCTATTTACAGCAGCTTAAAATAAATCAGTTGACGTTAGACCAGTACACTTCCTAAGATTGGCCAGCTAGATATACGTCTACGTCCAGGGCATCTCTTACCCTCAATCTGGCCTTGTAGAATCAACTGTAGAAGTCGGTATTTATTATTACGCATAATGTAGCCGGAGTTAGCCAATTTTCTGTTCTTTATGGTGTTAATGATTTCTTTGTCTTTTCTTAGCCTCTGTAGAATAGTTTTGTTACTTAGCCTCTGTGGTGTATATATGAGACTCCCAACATGCGTTGGTAGCACGACATTTCAAATGCTTCTAATCGTTTGTGGCATCTTCTGTTAGGCTCCAGCTTTCTACTCCATAGAGGACGACACTAAAGACGTAACATCTAAGAAATCTTATGCGTATATTGATACTTAAAGTTAAGTTGCAAAAAATCTTCCTAAGGCTGTTGAAAGAGCTTCTGGTTTTTTTAATACGAGTTTTTATTTCGTAGGTGTGATCCTAAGTATCCTTAATATTTCAACACAATAACATATTTTTTCCACTCTTTCTAACGGTGTGTCTCCTATTTTTCTCCTCAATTTATTGTAATTTGGGCGTTTCTGTTGGTGTTCTTACTAATGATCATTACTTTTGTCTTCTTGCAATTTAGTTTTAGGCCGTATTTGTTACATGTTTCTACAACATTATCCATTATCCTTTGAGCCCTTGCGCACTCTCTGCCAGCAACACTCTATCGTCTGCATATCTAATATTGTTTATAAGTTGGCCATTTACAGCAATCCCATCTTCTGATTCGTCCAAGGCCTCTGTGAAGATGTTTTCAGAGTATATGTTAAATAATGCTGGTGACAATATGCAACCCTGTCTAACTCGTTTTTCGATTGTGAAGATCTCGGACAGTTCATTTTCTAATCGCACTGTTGCTTTTTGTTGGAGATATAAGTACGCCTTACCATCGAGTCCTGATGTTTTTAGGATATCGATTAATTTTCCATGTGGGGCTTTATCAAATACCTTCTCGAAATCAATAAAACATGCATACACATCACAGTTGATATCTCTGGCTCTCTGTATTAGAACTTGAAAACTAAAAAGTGCTTCCCTTGTTCCGAATCTTGCTCTGAATCCAAATTGAACTTCACTCAGGTGTTCTTCTAATTCGGTGTATATGCGCAAGTGAATGATAGTAAGGAGTACTTTAAGTACATGGCTCATCAAACTAATTAATCTATGCTCTTCACATTTTCTAGCTGGAATAGTCTGTCGCAGTATTAATAATGATGACATCATTTTTACCCCCCCCCCCCCCTAAACCCCGGAAATGTCGGAATATCCCGGAAAATTAACATATATTTTTTTTCATTTTATATCAATGATGTAATAATATATATTTTATAAATTAAATTTCAGGTAATTTTTTACAAAGTATATTATTATATTCCTTATATTAATTATAATTATGTTTATTATGAACATGAATTATGTGGAAAATATATAACATAATATGGACAAAGTAACAATATTTCCAGTGATTTAAAAACAGTATTAGGTGAACATTTAAATACAAAAATTCATTAGCGTTCTTAAAGATACATCTTTATATAATTTAATATAAGGTAATAACTAATGTCGCTAATGAATCAGGTGGTTAAAGCATCCATTGTTTGTAAATAAAAAAAATGTACATAAACAGCAATTGTTTATTAGAACATGAATAAATTAACGAAAAGTGTTTTACAGCGACACTACTTACAGCAACAACGCAATCAACTACCTACATTGCGCTATTGAAACATTAAACTTGTTTCATAAACCACATTGTCTGTGTGAAATTGAGGTGCTTCTACTCTAATTATTACTCGATTATTCTATAAAACCCTTACATAGTAAGACGCAAATTTTGCTCATTGTCTTGTTTTGTCTATACTTTTACATAAATTTTTAAAATAATATAGTCAATAAAACCCAAAGTCTATTTCAAAAAAATATCGATATGTCTACAATTTTTAATTGAAATATGAAAATAATTTTGAAATTAGCTAAACAGTTTGACAGTTTGGAACAAGGACAAACTATCACATGAATGATCAATGAAGCGATTAGTTAGAAAGGAGAGTTTTAAATATTGTGAAAATCTGCAATAAAAATCTCAATGTGTATCAGTTCTTGTTCGGCCTAACGTTTTCATGAATATTTATTCACTTCTGCCACCGACTTCTGCGGAGCTGAAAGCAGTGGCGTGCCGTGAGATTTGAAGAAAGGGATACAAATTAAATGAAATTGTAAAAAGACTTAATAAACTTTTTAAGCTGTTAAATCTTTCTTTAAGCTGCTGGGAAATGCTATCTATTATTTCACAAAAAGTCGACGATACGATATTTTTGTGTCACCTACCTCGTTAATTCTAATGCATTTTCGCTTGGGTTTGATCTCTTCGAGGTCGCAAGTTTGTTGCCAGATGATATCAAATTATTCCCTCTGTCTGTTGATTTGGACTAATTTGGTTAATTATTTTTTTTAATACAAAATCCAATATCATTCTATTTAGTCTGCAATACATCAAATAAAATATCTGTATAAAGAAATATTTCAGAAAATACTTCATTGCATGAATTTTTATTTTTCGTTAAAAAAGTTTGCAGACTGGATTTTCGTTATTTTTACGGAAAAAAATAATAAAAAAATCTGAACAAATTACTTTTATTTTGGAAAAATATAAGTGTTTTTTATGAACAACATTGTAACATTTTTTTATAATTAAAATAATAAATGCTTTTTTAATCCCTTTGTTAAATTTTATTGGAACATACCGACTATTACGGAGTTCTCAAAGTACGGATAATCGTACTTATCAAAAGCTGCCGAAGTCGAATATTTTATGGTAGAGCTTTGTTGACTTTCTTTCGTTTCCAGGCGGGTTCTTTTTGAACTTTGGTAAACAAAGTCTTAAAGCTCTATATGGTATCTTTTTGAAAGAACCTAATTCAAAAGATTTTATCTTTTCTCACGTTTCCAACTAGAAGAGACCCGTTACTTACCTATAACTTTTCTATGTTCGAGTATCTTCCTAGAAATGGAAACAATCTGGCCTGTCATTTTTAAGAAAATCACTTCTGGCATGGCAATCTTCGAGTAAAGGCGCTTCCTTATCTTACCGTTCTCTGTGAGTTTTTTCTTTAAATATTTAAATACTTTAAATACTTAAAGATTTGAAATATCTTAATCTAATACCATATTAGATTAACTATTGTTATAAAGTACCTTTATTTTAATTAACTTCAGTGCTTGATACTAGTAAAGTATAGTAGAATAAGTGAAATAGTGCAGCAGTCATCGAGATTTATTGTAAGTTATCGTAATCATATTACCTTAAATTATCTGGGCGAATAATATTGTAATAATATTACCCAATCCTGGACGAATCTGCGTCAACCATTTCTTCACCTGTAGTTAAGGTTAACTACCGATTTAGCAATTCAATTAGAACGAACTTTTAATCAGTTATTAAGAACTTCTCACCAATAATAATTACAAACATTCCATGTTCAGTAAGAACAGTTAATTAAACTAAAAACACTGCGAGACAGACAGTTAGCTTAGAACTAAGTGCGGGTTGGTTTCATTTTTATAATACAGAATTCTTGTAACCTTTTTGTATTCTTTTAAATTTAAATTTAAGTAATTTGGTTTATTCGCTATAATTGCTATCAAATTTTAAATGTACTGTACCCGTTATCTCGAGATAAGCCCATAAGCAGCGTATAGAGATTTCTTTATTCAGCTTTAGTTGAATTTTTTTAAATATTACCAGGCTCTCTTCGCTGATAATTTAATTTGTGCATGATTTTATTATATTGTATCTGTAAAGGTATTTGTTGATCATAATACTGTTTATTTTCATATGTATACAACCGTTTATTAATTGGTGGTACATT
This sequence comes from Diabrotica undecimpunctata, assembly GCF_040954645.1. Lineage (NCBI taxonomy): Eukaryota > Metazoa > Arthropoda > Insecta > Coleoptera > Chrysomelidae > Diabrotica > Diabrotica undecimpunctata. The sequence continues at coordinate 36,559,704 of NC_092808.1, read as the reverse complement.
TTTTTACTTGTTTACCCTTAGCCGCCTATATAATTTAGTTGTTAAATGTATTGTTTTGTTTTATCCATGAATTTTATTTCTCGACTCCTAATAAGTTTAGTACGTTAAATTATTATTATAGCTTCAACCAGGAGAAAGATCAGGCTGATTAAGTTTCGTAGGTAAGTAATTGGACGGAATCCACCTAATATCTTTAGTATTTGTTTATGTAGTTTGCTGACAAAATTTATTTAATAATTACCTGTTGATATCTGTCCTTGGATTTGATCTCAGGACCTAAATATCGTTCCTTATCTCTTTTCGTTTCTAAGGTTTCTTAACTTTCCCCTTGAACCCCAAAAAGTTAAGTGGCGCCCTTCTTCTATCTTATCTTATCTTTGGTACTTTTACCCATCTATATTTTTGTTTATTTCTGTATCTTTTCTAATATATCTTATCCTGTCCTATCTTTACTTATTTCGTCCGTTGGAGCGATTCCCGGTTCCCAAGGCTAGTTTCGAAACCACGACTTGCTCTCCACCAACCATCTAGCTGTCGTCCGCAGTGTCTCCATTGGTGACCTTTCTAGCACCATCCAAAAAAGGTTTCTGAGGTTACAACGTTATGCAAATAAGGATATACTTAAAACACTATTTAGGAAAAATGAAAATGTTTTAACAGTTCTTCGTTTTAGTGAAGAAAATTGCTACACCACACTTTTTGCACAACACATGTGTATAGCCATTGCACTGTGGACATTTGCATCTTATTTGTTTTTCGGGCCATACAGGTCAATGGTGAATTCCATGCAATCGAACATTCTTTACTGGCATAACCTGCGCTGGGCCTTTTCTCTTCTTTATTGTAACACTATCTCAGTTTCACTTGCTGAAGGTCTTCCCCTTTTTGCAATGGTAAATCGCTCTTTTGTCCTGCATAATGCTTCTATCAGTTGTGGTCTATACTGAGGGTCTGTTACTTTAGGCTTTGTGCCAGTTTTATGTTCAGCTGAATTCTTGTAAAGAGTCACACTGTTAGCAACGGTTAGATCTGGTAGATGGTAAAATATTCTAAAATACCATTTTTTACTCCTTAGATTAATTTTATTCCATTTCATGTTGCTGTCCAAGATTGTAGTAGTCTTCTAAATACCCACATTTCAAAGGCCTCCAGTCGGTTCATCACATTGGCCCTTATGATCCAGGTTTCTACATCATATAGTAGTATGGAGTAAATGTAACATTTTACAAAGCGATATCGAAGCATTAAGTTAAGGCTGCTGTTGCTTAGCAAGGTTCTCAAGGTTCATATTAGTAAATGCTGTTCTGGCTTGCTCAATTCTGCTACGTATCTCTATGTCTGGATATAGATCTTCAGTTATCGAACTACCGAGATATCTGAACTTGGGGACCTTTTGGATGTTTTTATTGTTTACTCTTATGTTTATTTTGTTTACTCTTACGATTACCTTCGTCTTGTCTATATTAATCTTCAAGCCCAGTCGTTCTCCTTCAGTGTTTGTTCTATCTATTAGTCGTTGTAGCGCTTCTTGGCTATCAGCAATTATAACTGTATCATCAGCATAGCGAAGATTACTTATAGTCTGTCCGTTGATTTTGATTCCATCTTCAGTGTCACTTAAGGCTTTATCGAAAATCGTTTCAGAGTAAAGATTAAAAAGGAGGGGTGACGGAACACAACCCTGTCGTACACCTTTTTTTCGATTGGGAAATATGATGTAGATTCCACTCCTACTCTCACAGATGCCACATCTCACAGATGATTCATATAAAGGTTCTTTATGATTTTAATGTCATTCTCATCTATCGAACGTTCCTGGAGCAATCTTGCTAATTCTGAATGATTAGCACAATCGAACGCTTTCTGGTAATCTATAAAGCATAGGAAGACATCTTTTTGCTGATCTCTGCATTTCTGAAGTAGAACAGTTAAGCTATAAAGTGCTTCTCTTGTGCCAAATCCTTGTCTGACACCGAACTGTGTGGGGCTAATGTCTCTTTCACGTATGTTGTATATTCTTGTGTGAATTATCTTTAAGAACAGTTTTAGAACCTGGTTCAATAAGCTGATCATTCGGAATTGGTCGAAACTATTATCGTTTGGTTTTTTTGGGATTGGTGTAAAGGTTGATTGAAGCCAATCCTGTGGTATGTGACCGGACCCATAAATGTCATTAAAAAGAACTACCAAGGCGTCTATATTTTCTTCATTCAACATTGTTAGAACCTCTATTTATATGTCGGCTGGGCCTGGTGCTTTTCCCCATTTTCTCTGTTTGATTGCCCTTACAACTTCTGACTTCAATATTTGGGGGAGGGTTTACTTTTATACTCCCATTCAGAGTTTCTTCTAGTGTTGTCTGAGTATAGCTGCTGTGTGTAGTTTCTCCAATGTTCAAGTAGATCCTTGGGATCAGTAATTAATTTATTGTCCTTCACAATACTTTTAAAACTGCAAGATTTTGTATGTCCTGTCACTTCTTTAATGAGTTTATGTATGTTAAAGTGGTCATGTTTTGCTTCCAATTCCTCCATTTCTACACACCTGTCTAGCAGACACTGTTCTTTAGCTTTGAGACACTATTTTCGTATTTGTCGGTTAATCTGCTGATGTTTGGTTCGGTCTTTATTTTTAAATGATCTGCAATCGTCCATCATTGATAATATTTCGTCAGTCATCCAATTCTTATTTTTGTACTTTTGGGAAGCGGTCAGAGACTTGGTGGTGGTTACGATAGCTTTTTTAATACAATTCCAATTTGTTTTCTATACTGGCCGGTTGTTTAGATCTTGCTTCATTTAATTTTTCTCTGACTTTTAGTTTAACGTTAGATTGTTTTAAGCTGTTTATATCAATTTTCTTTATGGATTTTCTTGTAATTTTCTTAAGCTTAATTTTGAATTTTTCTACTACTGGATTGTGATCAGATCCGATATCTGTTCCAGGGTACGTTTTTACTCCTTGCAATCGATTTCTGCATCTCTGATTAATCAATAAAAAATCAATTTGATTTCTTACGATGTTGTCATGCATATGTTCTGGAGACTGCCAGGTGTAGAGTCTCCAAGGTGGCAGTTTGTACCTGGTATTCGCAATAACTAATTTTTCTTCTTGACAGAACTGGATTAGCATATCGCCTTTCTTGTTTCGATCTCCTGAGTCAAAGTCATCCACGATATCTTTAACACGTCCTCGCCCTACCTTCGCATTGAAATCTCCCATGATTATAAGTGTCTGGTTCTTCTTGATCAGTTTCAGTAACTCCTTAATCTCTCTGTACAGTGTTTTACTTCATTTTCAGGCTTGTCCAAGGTTGGTGCATAGATTTGTATAATATTAAGGTCAACAGGATCGGCTTGGACTTGTAGTAGTGCTGCCCTATCTGAGTATGCCATGAAGTTCCTTACTGATTTGTTTGAGGCTGTGTTAACTAGAAATCCAACTCCGTTATAATGATGGGGTAAATTCTTTCCTGAGTGTCGCTTTTTCTTTAGTACATTTACCACTGTTAGGCCATTTGATTTCGCTAAGTCCTATGATGTCTAGGTCGTATCGTTCCATTTTTTGTATTATGTTGTCTAGTTTACCGGCAGAATAAAGACTTTTAACGTTCCAAGTACCCAGTTTTAGCTTTGGGGTTTTTCCCACTTTCGGGTGGTTGCTAGGATTTTTTTTTTCGCGGAGATTCTTAGCACCTATTGGCCACTTAAGGGGCCGTTGCTTGAAATGTCTTTTCCATCCTTGTATTTCTTGGGATACCCTTGGGGACCCTTAATACGGTGGTTTCCCATTGCCCTCCGTATTCTTATGCCGTTGACATTCTTTGTTCATCCGCCTTTTAGAGACAATTTCCCACCCTAAGGGCAAAAGATTGCATTGTCTCACGTATGCTCATCCACCCTCTGTACAGAGACCGTTGGCAAGGTGAGTGGAATTGCTTATACCGGCGATCGTTCGGTCAAAATTGACTTTATCCTAGCACTAAAATCTGGGGTCGCCACTTCCGCCATTCTCGTCGTACTGAAGGTATCCTTCGCCGTGATTGCCGTTGTGGTCTTCATCCGTAACCCTGGACAAGGGACCCTAAACACGTACTAGTTCCCCGGATCAGGGACCACCTGGAATCTGTGGAGGGCAGGGACTGATTGATTTTCCCTGATAGGACTGTCCAAGGTAATGCAAGGAGTTCCTACCCACTACCCTCATGAAATAAGCAATGACCTTCAAATAAAGTCATATCAGAAATACAATATCAAATAAAGTCATATTAGAAATACTCAGCTTGGAAATTCAAATATACAATTACATTTTAAAGTTTTCAATCTTGAAATAACATATCCAAATTTTCAATATAACAACACAGATTAAATAAAATTAGATCATGAGATTTAATTAGCTTGTTTTATTTTCAGCTTAATATTTGAAAACAGCTTCCAATTTAGAGACCGAAATTTATTTCAAATAAATGTCAAATAAAGAATTTATTTTGTAATTTGTGGTTTATTTCCAGCAAGATACGTATTTGATAACCGCTGAGATAACACAAGGAAACAGTTTCAGAACAATATTATTAAAGAGGTTTTCGGTATTATTCAGTATGCTGAAAATATGTTGGTAGGAAATACTCAAATTAAATTACAGAAGCGACTGGAGCAATACTTTGAAAATAAAAGCAATGTTTTAATCTTTATTTTTTTCTTTTATTTTTAATCTTTTTTGAAACGGGAGTCATTCAATCAGATAATATTGGGCAAATGCTCATAAAAAGAAGTAAATTTAAGTATATGGATAATAAAAAATTGTCAAAATACTATACGGCAATGTTTAAGTAAATATATCTATCTATAAGTCTAATTCTATAAAACAAACAGGATTAAAAAAATATATAAACTTTAAAAAAAGTCAGCAGAGCTAATGAGTTTCACAGCTCAAGAAATAACCACGTAGATTTTTTTTAACCGATATAATATATATAATAATACTCTTAATAACCGATATAATAATATTCTTCTTCTTTTAGTGCCTATTCTATCACTAGCAATCATTCTTGCTATAATTATTTTATTAACTGATGGGTATAATAATTATTATTAAAACTGGTCTTCTAGGCCAGCAGTTCGCAAACTTTTTCTTTCTGTGAATCCCTTATAGAAATTGGAATATGTCGGAACCCTCTGAAACAGTCTTTAGTAAAAGTAAATAAAACAGTACTATTTGGTTATTATTAAAATTTATTAATCATATGAATATTTGTTATAACTAATAAGCAAAGCAAGCTAAAACATATCTGTAACCTAAAATATTTGAAGAGACGTTATCAAAACTAAGTAAGCCTTACAACAAAAGGATTAATGTAATATGAATACAAGTAATGCGGTACTTAAAAAAATCTTGAATAGAATATTTCTGCATGTTTGTTGAAACAAATAAATTCAAAATTTGGTTCAATGTCTTAGGTTCTGCATTTAATCCTTTTCTTTAGTTATCTTTGAGGTAGGCGTATGATGAAAATCGTTTCTCACTTTTTTTGTCTACGTTTATTTTTTTATATAATTATATCTATTTACAATCTACATAATTACAGAGTATTAAGTAAATGTGTTACTGTTTTTGTGAAGGAGAGACATCCAATGATGTTTTTACTATGACTATTTTTTTTTAGTCTATAGTCTAGGGTTTTTTAGAGTTTTAGTATAGTTTTGAAGTAAGTCTTGGGATCAGGTTCTATCTAGTCTTCTTGTGGCTGGACCACTGTTAAGTAATTCGCTTAATATTAGCTCATTTTTATGGTGAATGGTACGTTCATTTTGTGAGTCCGTGGCTTAATGGATTTCTTTTCTAATAAAAGGAATCTTTAATTCGTAGTTAACTGTTTGACGTTGGATGATACTTAGCAATGATAGCTTTGCAAAGCCCCATAAGTGTAGTCCGCAGAACCAGATAGGTTTGAGTATGCTTTTGTGTAGAAGAATTTTGTTTTGAATCTTGTACGTCCAAGGAGTCAATACATTTGCCGGAATTTTAAATCCAGCTGTCTTCTTTTGGTCTGGTATTATATCCTATTACTGTTGACATTTTCTTACATTTTCTATTCTTACAGGTGGGTATGTGTTGTGGTGCTTGGTAAATGTTATTTGAGTAAACTTTGTTTTGTTTACTTTTGTTCTACATTTTGTTTACCAATCACTGAGTATGTTTAGATAATGTTGCAGGTTTTGTGATGCTTGTATCGCATGCTTGAATGCAGGTATATTGGGTGTATAGAGTGAGAAAAGCAGCAGCTCTAGAGCATTACCCTGCAGAACTCTGGAGTTAATATGACAGAGGTTGGATTGTTGGTCATTAAATTTTACAGAGAAATTTCTATTTGATATGTATTATTTGAATTAAAAGAAATAGTTACTGGATAGTGCTATTTTTACTTTACAAAGCACACCTCTGTGTGACTTTGTCAAACACTTATTAGATGTCTAGGAATATAGCGTTGCAGTATTTCTTTTCTTCAAGATATTTTGATAGTTCATTTTTTATTCCATTGACTTGTTGGGTAGTGGAGTGATTTTTGTTGTGTTTTGTAGTAATGTTGGGAAAACTTTGCTTACGGTTGAGAGTAGGCTGATGAGTCGATAAGAGGGTACTTGGGCTCTTTTCCTGGCTTGAGGATCATAATGATTTTAGCGAATTTGCATACTTTTTTAAAGTATGGTAAATTTAGCATGCGGTTAAATATAATTATTAGCATAGTAATTGTCATAGTTAGCATAGTAATTGCGAGCAAGTTCTTTTAGTACTTGGACCGAGATTAAATCATAACCTAGGGCCTTTCTAGAGTTGAAATCGTTTAGTTCTTTCTTGACTTCTATAGGAGTAAAACTTTTGATCGAAAGGGATATTTGACATGCTGCGCTAATTAGTTCTTCCACTTATTTATCAGGGTCTGCTGACTCTGTTTAACATACGTTTGTAAGATGTACAGCAAATACGTCCGCTTTTTCTTTGCTGAAACAGGTCCATTTGCCATCTGGATTACAAATGAGAGGGACAGTTGTGTATGGTTTTTTAAGCTTCTTAGTCGCCTTTCATAAAGTCTAGCCATTTGCTGTAAGGTTTGTAATGTAATCTTAGAAGGTTTTATTGTTTGCGGCTCTGATAACTACGTAGTATACTAAATAAATGTTGATCTATGTTGTTTCTAGATCTTTGCCAGGTTCTCCTCGAACGACGTTTTTCAGTTCGTGAATATGCACGGGAACATTTGTGGTATGTATTGGTTTGCATTCAGTTCGTGGTGTAGATTGCCATGTCGCTTTTTGCACAAGTGTAATGAAGTATTAAGCTTCTGTACCTATGGCATATGTTTATTTGATCCGCAGATTAATATTGGTGTTTTCTTCTAGGTACAATTGAAAATCTGCCCAGTTGATGGTTTTTGACGTGACTCAAGGAGGGGGTGGGTTGTTCATAACTGTGGTACTCAGGATCATAAAAACCGGTGTATGATCCGATGAGAGATCATTGCTGGATTATATTAGACAGTTGTTTCTGGACACTCCTTTGCTTATGTAGCAGTCCAGTAAATCTGAAAGTTTTTTGGGGTCACTCGGCCAGTACGTAGAGATTTCGTTGGTGTGGTAGTCAAAGTTGTTGTCGGTCATTGCTTTTAAAAAATTACAACCTTTTGTTGTTGTGACAAGACATATGAGCCCAGTGGATGTGTTAAACCGCTGAATTTTCGACGAATTAATTTACTGCCAAGTAATTGAAAGAAGACTTTGTATTCATCTGTGTAGATTGCATGACAAGGTGGATTGTAGATTGCAGATATCTTAAGGTGCCATTCTGTTGCACTCACTTAAACTATTGCTGCTTGTATTTTTTTCTGTTTCATATTTCGGCAAATAATATCCGTAGATTGCAGACATGTTACAAGTGCCATGGCGTTGCATTCACTTGAACGATTGCTGCTTGTATTTTTTTCTGTTGCATATTTCGACAATTCATGATGTGATATGCAGATGATTACGGCCAAGCCACCATGAGCTGTACTACCGGGATGAAGTATGCTGTATGTAGTATAGAAAGGAATATTAAATGTAGTAAGATCGGAAAAGTGAGTTTCTGAAATAAGCAGAACATCGATTTTATTCAGTTTTAAGAAAGTAATTACTTCCTGCTTATGGTTTAGCAGGCCATAAGCGTTCCATGTGGCAACTCTAAGTATGTTTAAAAATTTCTGTGGTTAATGGCTTATGTAAGTAAGTTTAATACCATACTATTTTGACTCATATGTTACAAGAATATGTTTTTGAACTCGTTTAGAAATATTATTAGTTGTTGTTCTATATTAGTTTTAGGTTCTAATTCGTGGTTGGTTTGATGTGCTGTCACATTTACATATGTTCTTTGATGGTTTTGTAGAGTGGTGTTTAGCTTATTTGTTTCAGTACATACATTTGAGTTGTTGAATGTTGTTCTTTAAGGCTATTAGTTTCCTCGTTTTCACATATTTCTGTTTTCTCCTAGGTTCATGTAGACTACACAGCACTTATAGTTAGCAGGGTATTCTTCTTTGCATAGAGCACACTTAGCCGAAGTATTTATAGGTTTTTTACAATATTTTGTATCATGTTATCCTCCACAGTTGACGCAGTAGAGCGGTTTAGTGCAATATGTTTTACTATGGTAGTATACTTAACATCGCATGCATTGGATGATTGAGTTTCTCTTATTTGGTGCCTCGAGGGCTATTTTGGTGTGACATAAGAATTCTAGGGTAAATATGTCTTTGTTGCTACTGTTGGGTGCAAGGTCTATGAAAAATTAAAATAAGGGTTTCTTTGTTTATCTGTGTCGAATGTTGATTATATTGCGACCTTTATGACCGGCTTTTTCTAGTTTCTTTGGTATATCTGTTGTGGGTATGGATGGATATTACCACTTTGTAGGCACGTTATAACTTTATTTGGTGAGTGTGGTGAACGATTTCTTCTTTTCGTAAATGCCTTATCAGTTTACGATAGGTATCTATTGTATATATTGTAATTTTGACAGTGTCGTTTGACAGAGTTCTGGTATAGTAGGTTTCTTCCTCCACAATGTGTGCAAAGTTATCGACTATATTTTTAAAGTTTTTGACGCCATATACGAATATTGGAGGTGTGTGTGTGTGCTGTTGGTTTCTTTTGACTGTGGACTTAATCCATTAGCCGAACTAAAAATATTAGAGGTGGTTTTGTTATTTTTTGTTGTTTTTCTATTTCAGTTTTTTCAGAGATCTCGGCGTTTGATAAAGCATTATATCGATCTTGTATTTTTGTTGGTGGTGAGCTTGGGGAATTGGGATTAGTATTTTGTTTTTCCTACAAAAATTTACGTTTTTTGACTACTTGCCATTAGTTTTTATTTTGGGTTTTTTAATCGCTGTCTTCGATAGACTCTATATGCAAGTTTTCTGAATTTGTAATTGCAAGTTTTAGCTTTTTGTTTAAGGTTTGCCCTACAATAGATGGGTTGCTTCGGTTGTAGTAAATTTGTTGGAGTTGTAATGGGAATTGTTGTGTATAGGAGTATTTGTCGGTTGCCAGTATATGTGGTTTGGAACATGTTCGGATCTATATTCTAGTGTTGAATATTATTGGGGAGTTGAGTACATGTTCCTGGATGTTTGTAATAGTGGACCTGCTGCTTACCTGCAATTTCTGCTGATGCTACAACAGATACTGTTTGTTTGTGTTTCGTGTGTGTGAATTGTTCATCGTAGAAAACAGAATTTGGTACGCCACTGTCACTTTACTGTTTATTCTAATAACTAGAATAATAATAACTAGATTTTTGCTTGTTCTTATCGGTGGTCACTTTTTGCTGTTGCACTCGTCGGAATACGTCCTTACTCTACGATATTTAAGTGAACACTTCTCTGATAAGATAGGTTATTTATTTTGTATACTAAGCAAGAAGTTTATTAAAGAATGATTAGCGAAAACAGCTTTAAGACAAATATCAGAGGAAGTCAATGAGGTTTTCTGTTTGCAATAAAAATAAAGAAGTGTTAGAAATTATATCCCCTTAAAAAGGATTACCTATCCAGGCAATAATTAATAATTATTAATAACGTTAATTAAAGCTGTTTGAGACGTTCAGTAATATCCCATTTAATGGTTTTGTTAAGCAGAATTTTATTTTCTGATTAAAAGCTGCTGAGGGAATCAAACCTTTAAACAATCTTCTTTAGGTGCCGTCTTCTTAGCGAAGGTTGGCGATGACCTCTGCAAAGTCTTCCCTACTTTGGGCTTTCCTTATTAAACTTTGAAAGTCTAATCCCGTCCAATCTTTGATGTTGCACAGCCAGGTCATTTGTCGTTTTCCCTTCTATAATAAGTTGAAGGAAGTTGAACAATACAAAATCAAAACAAAATTTTAAACCAAAAACTGCATAAGAACGGTCTAAAATTAGTCTTTCTATCACTAGTAAAAAAACCCAGTACCTGTTATTGGATTATACATAACACCACCTTCCAGATCAAACAATAACGTAAGCAAATATATTAAGAACAACAAGAGAAAAAATAAAAAGCATTTACACAGCGGTATATACAAACTTAAATGTGGCGACTGCCCAAAAACTTACATCGGCCAAACTGGTAGAACCTTTAACAAACATATAGCAGAACGCAAAAGGGCTTTCAGTAATAAAAAAAACAGATTCTATCTACGCACGTAACCTCCGAGATCATAATTGTTTTTTTTTGAGGACCAATTGTTCACATTAGTCAAATATGAAGATAATATTGTTAGAAATTAATTGCAATCTATTAAAATGTGTTTTAAGATGTTTGTCAATTGTTTTTCTATAGTATTTATAATCTTCTGAAAAGACAAGTTGGTGAACAATGACACTACATCGAAACTGACCAACACATAATTCGGTGAGAGTTAGAACTTGTTGATAAAGAAGCTGAAGCTAAATGAGTCTTTTATGTAGTTATCATTATTTCTGTTATATACATTTATTAATATTTCTGTTGAGAACTTATACAATTTATTGTTTGGAGAATCAATGGACGCAACAATTCAAGTCTCATTTTTAAGGTTGTCTTATGTATTTTCAGTAGAGAGTAGAATCTTATTGATAGTGAGTTGTAAATTCTTAGCTTTTTTGCTGTTCCATTCCATATTTTTAACTACCAGACCCAACATATTTATATAATTAATCCTCACCTAGTGACAAAAGCCCTATCCAAAAAGAGTACAAATATATAGAAAGTATATATTAATATTATATAATATATACTACCAAATATGTAAAAAATGGTTTAAAAACACTCTGTACGTCGCTAATTTAATTAAACATAAATTGAGGATAACGTCGCTTTTAATTCATTTCTACTTAACTTATTTTTATAGCACTTTTAAAAATATACCGTAATACTTCAACACAAATCTTTTGAATTAGCCTTCTGCTTGAAGCTACCCCATTCAACTGTCGTAAAAGTGCTTTTTGCATAATGCCCTTCAGAAGACCGAGCTATAACTAAATAACGATTTAAAAAAACTTTTTAAAGCTCCTTCGTTCTTTGGCTTCCATCAGCTGCAGATAATAGTTTTTACCACACTCGATTTTTACCTTCGTCATTTCCTGACATCTCGGGAAGATCTGCTGTCACTGCATATTATTATCAGTTGCTCTAATCCCATTTAGAGCTGGCAGTGGCTACTTAAACAATATACGTAGTCGAATTAAGGAAAAAATATCAATAATACTATTTTTAGATTTTTGCGAACATTGGTGAATATAATATTTCATTTTTATTTTATATTTAACTAAGTTTATTTATTTATTTATTTGCAAAAAGTATTTCAAAAACTATGACCATTGATACAGGAACACTAACATTATATATTTATATTAAATAACGAAAATAAATATAATAATAAGTATATAACTTTAGTTAATGTCTTTTAGCTTAAATCTTGTGGTATAGCTAAACGGCTAAACAGTATAGTTTTCGTGATCGTTGTAGGGTTGTTTAGCATTTCAAGAGTAGATTAGTCAAATTAAATGATTTATACAGGTTGGTCGATGATTTTCAGTCGGTGAGGATGTGTTTCCCGACCAGGTAAACATTGCGATGGTGGCAAGTTGGACGAGTTTCTAAAGACATCAAGAAACCCTTCTCTTCTAGTTAGGAAGTCCAGATTAATTTCAGAATTTTATTGATTAAAATAATTTGTTTTTGGAAATAACTTGTCGATTGAACATATTTTGAACTTATGTAAATTTTCAACATATTATTCATTATGATGCTTTAAAAACCAAGATTTAAAAATCTTAATTTTAGAGAGTCTTCGATAAATTTATTTTTTCAATATTAATTTTAATTCAGAAATTTTTCGATAATTTAAAAAATCTCAATTTTCTAATGACAAATGATTTGAATGACATTTGATTTTGCTCATTCTATCTGCTGCTTCAACTACAATAAATAATTACGGGTTCTGACACCCATACCACAGAGTGTCCCTGATTTTATCCTGTACAAGACTAAAGATATTCGTTTTCTCCTAGTTTAAGTAGTGAATAAGGACTTTTAGTTGTAATATTAGATTATGTGTAAACCTTTCTATCAAATTGCCATAGTGAGTGTTTAAAAAATTTAATATACCAAATTCAAGTGCAATTAATATCTTGCACATGATTTTTTGATGCTATTAGCTGTGTAATTTAGTTTAATCGATTTTAAATTGTTTTTTTGTTTATTTATTTTCATGTATGTAATTTGTAAATTTTATGACATGTGATAAATTACAGTTTTAAAATTATTGTACATATTATAGTATTATAATATTGTATTTAGATTGGGCAATTGCTCGTTGGCAAGACATATGTTTTTGTATATTTTTGTTTTGTCACATTTTCTATTTATTATAAAGATACATTTTAATATCAAAACTTTCTTATTTTTTTTATGTTATTAAATGTAAATTTTGATCAACAGAATCAACTGGCTTGTCCATTGTATTTCACATTTTTTTTTATTTAAAAATAAATGTATAGTTGTATGGACATTACTCCTGCGAACATTATTTCTGTTGTTGCTTATTTTGATTTCTATTGATAAGTTGTCAGAAAATAAATTTATTTTTATACATAAATTTTATAACAAGAAGCAATTGCAGTAGCATTAGAAATGAGCTCCATTAAATATTGATTTAGAGTGTTATACATTTATAAAGGATACTTATTACAAGATTTACAACAATAAATTCCTGATTGAAAAATGGACTTGTCACAATTAACTTTAGAGGCAGATTTTAAAATTATGCCTAGTTTGAAGACAATTTCGAATAAGTGACAATCATATTTTATGTTAGAAGAGATCAAATGGTAAAATTTAATAAAAAATATTAGGAGTTGATCATCAAACAATTTTTCTTATTACTGCAAAGCTAACATGTCATAAATTTGTTTAACAGTTGATTTGTAAAGATATATTTATACCTTCAAGAGTAAAAGCTAAAAGCAACATTAAAGATTCAAAACCAAATTAAAAAAATATATCTGTTGTTAAATATAAAGCAATTTTTAAAATGACACAGTTTAATAATTTTTATTAGTTTGAGAATTGTATGTTATATGAACATTATTATTGTATTTTTTATATTAATCTATAAACATATGTTGCTTGGAGTTAATAAGTCAACAAATCTTTCTTTAAAGGTTTGCACTTCAACTGGCTCAAGTACAAAATTTGATTGATGTCACAGATCCAAATTTATCTTTCATCATCTTTATTCATTATTTTATTTTCACAATAATAAATGTTACACCCTTTTACTAACACCAATAAAGTACTTTATGAGTAATACTGCTCAACTTCTTTAATAAGAGAGTGTTGAAAATTTGTTAAAGCAGCACATAACTGAAATATCACTGTTATTTGAGACATGTAAAAATTTGGAATTTGCTGCAATATATTGTAGCACTTTATTCTTCGGATCGCCCTCTAACATGTATTCTAGCTTTTGCTATGGGGGTCTGTTTTGTTAGGCTCTGTAAACTGAGGAGCACGTAGAAAAGGAGGAATATTTAAGTGTACCTCAGGCAATAAATCTTTAAATAAGAAACCTTTATCCTCTAGAATAACATCACCATAGCTCATTTGGTCTAGAATGCCACAGTTTTTTAATCAGAAATGGATCCATAGGCACTGCTGACATATGTGATGACATCATTTGGTGATACTTCTACAAGAACCGTCCAGGTGTTATAGTGCTTATAAGAACTGTATGTTATTTTTTGTTTTTCCATACTGGTAGGAGTAACTGAGTACACTTCTGTACAATCTAAAATGATTCTACAATTTCTATATGATGAAAATGCAGTTGGAAGGCATGCTTGATTTTTTTTTTCTTGCGGGTATCTTTTCCATCAGTTGTAATAAAATTTCATCCAACACATTATTTATTTATTTATTCCATGAAAGTACAAACGTCACTTATAAAAAAATGCTAAATATAGAATTACAGACCCTGAGCGAAAGCTATGTGGGCCAAATTAGAAAAAGTATATAATACAAACACTAATATAATTACTTTAACATATTAAGAATTTTTTAATATGAAGATGAGGATCAACTGAGCAAACAACTTGTATATGGTGTACAGATATTATCAATATTGATATTTATATAACAGATGCATTACTTCTTTCTGGTAGAGATACAGCCACTTTTTGTGTGCATGGATGTGGATGGACCTGGTTCAGGACTATTTGTTGATGGTCCAGCTGCTTCATCCACAATATCATCTGAAGATGAATAAAGTTGCCCCTTCATCTAAGGAGGAATTTATTTGCTGAGCCTGTCTTTTGCCAAAAAAGTATTCCTATTAGATTAAGATATTCATTTAAATCCGATTTTAAGTTTACCATTTTTCTGGAGTGGAGAACAGAAACTTTCTCTTTGTTATGCTCAAAAATTGTAGTTCCATTTTTCCTATCTTGGTCCACAAAATGACAACTAAAAACTGATGAGTACTTAGGTGATTCTCTATCTTGCCTCCTGAAAACAGACCAAAATAAAGTTATTAATTTTAGCCTAACATACAAAGGGAACAATGACATTTTAAATTATCTTTCAAAATCATGCCAGATACATAGTATAAATCTGAAAAGACAATCACAGAGTATCTAAAATATAAGCAATATTAAAACAAACTAATAACTACTTTTACCTCATGAGATTTATCCACTTCTGCGCCTCTGAAATTTAGGAAGGGAATACAAAAAAACTTGCATGATTTTTGCTCACTGTAATGTTTACAATTTGGAGCAAAGCACATAACTATTTTATTAATAATAGGATGGATGTAATAATAAAATAACAGTCCTTATAAAACGAATATCTTTAGTACTTTCATGGGATAAAATTACTGGCACCTAAAAAAGAATAAAACATAAATTTAAATATTTTTCAACTTCGTAAATAAATTAAATGATTTATTGATTAATATTGAAATATCCTGATATAAAAACAACAACAAAATACCTTGAAATAAGGAAAAAATAATTAAACTTTTAATCTAACACTATAGAACCTCAAAATTTAAACTTTAATAGTAAATATCTTAATACATACTTTGATACTCTTACCTCACAAATTCACGAACAACAAATAAAACGAATCGCACAGAATGGATATTCAGAAGCGAAAGTCCTTATTTATTCTATAAAATATTTAAAAAATCAACATTTCCAATTTCTTATGGGAGAAATACATGTAAAGCAGATTCGTTTGGATGCCAGAATAATTTTTATTTATTTACTGAACAGCACACGTTCCGTGGTTCCGACTAAAACATGGCGAAACGTCTGCGCGAACGAGATGCGCGTACTTAATTTTCTATGGAGAGTGGGCATTCTGATTGTTTCTTGTTCTGTGCCCATAACATAACCACATTTTTTAATGTGTCTTTTCTTGAGTCTATTGCTTTCTTGAGCCTTTTTTTGTTTTTTTTAATGAAAAATTATTAGAACCAGTTTAATAAGAATAATTTTCCATAATTTTGTCATCAAATGATCTCTTCTAGTAATGATACTTAGATACTTGACGTAAGTGAAACATTGTAAACTTAAAATTTATATCATTGTTTTATTGTAGCATAGTTCTGAAGATGGTTTTACAGCCGAAAGTGTTCAGCTAGGAATTAAATTGTGTACACACTTCAAAAATACTTTTTTTATTTTATTGATAACAGCATCAACCACTTTGGGTTATTAGCTGTACTATAGTTATACATAGTAGTTTATGACATAGATACTTATCTAAAACAGTATTTTTGATTAATTGCTAGGTTTACAATAAGGTTAGAATGTCATATTTCACAATTGTAATTAGGGTTTATCTAAACTTAAAAATATGCGATACGAAGTTTGTTCATACGTAATTAAGAAGGAAGAAGGTAGGGCTATATCTACAAGTGGTTAAATATATGTTTGTCTTCTAAAACTGAAGACGTGTTGAAATTCTGGGAGCTGACTACCAATTCTAAGGAAGGTTAAAGGTGACATTAATTTAAGACCCAATTTAATTAACTCATTTTCTATTAGAGTGTGTGGAATAGAAGGGCAAACATTGGATAGTAACAGTCTTTCGTTCGGAGTTATTAATCTTCGTGCTTTTTAAATTCAAAAATACTCAGGCAGGTTTCAGAAGAGGTAGAGGAACTGCCAACAATTTAGCCCTTCTTCATACCTTTATTTCAGAAGCCTTTGAATCTTCCCATTCAGTCCTTGCCGTCTTCATTGATATTAAATCAGCATATGATAATGTGAATATATATAAACTTTACAATAAATTACAAAATTTAAATCTCCCTTGTCCTATAATTAATATTATTTTTAAAATTTTGCAAAACAAGACTTGCAATCTTTTATATACTAGATCAAATAACAAGTGTGTAACAAGTTTGTTAATATAGAGCATAAATACCAATAGATTGAGTGACGAATTATATAAATAACTGTTTAAACCCTGGAAATATAAATAAGGGGCTAAAAAGATATGAAAATAAATATTGCGAAAAAGGACTTTCAACAAGTTAATTATTTACTTCAATGCGAACGCGAAATTATACATGGTAATAACATTAATCCCGAAGCTCATGATTGTTACGTACGAGAACTGAAAGCAAAATTAGAGTTTCGCAAAATTGAAAACAGATTTAAATTTTAGTTGCCATTATTACAACAAAGAAGATCAAAACTTTGCTCGCATATTCAGAAAGGAGGAATTGCTTTCCTTGTTTACAAGACTAAACAAAAGTTAGGTGTGCATTATAAGATTCAAATAATAGTAAACAAAAGTTACTACATAATATAAGGGCTTTGTTACGGCTTTTAACATATTTCATTATCATAAAAAGCTGAGTTCAATGTTTTTAAAAACTGAATATCATAATAATTATCATAATGTATATCATAAATAAAACTTTTATACAGAGTGTTCATTAAGAATGGTCCATATAGTAACTGAAGAAACCTTAACACAAAATACGATGATTTAACCTAAAAACTTATAAAATATTTCTCTAAAAGATACAGAGTGTTTTATTACATCATCATCATCATCATCATCATCATCATCAATGGCGCTACAACTCTACGTGAGTCTTTGCCGCGTTTACTATCGCCTTCCATGTTTGTCGGTCCTGTGCCAGTAATTCCTATTGTCGCACTCCCATTTTCTCTAGATCTTCTTTGACTACATCTTTCCACCTTTTTCTAGGCCGCCTACAGACCTTCTTCCCTCTGGCCTTTCCCAGAACACATTGTTTATAAGGCGATTGTCGTTACTGCGTGTCACATGCCCTGCCCATCTGAGTCTATTGGCCTTTATATATCTGACTAGATTTTCTTTTCCGAATAGAGACTCTAGCTCGTTATTGTATCTGCCCCTCCATTCGTTTGTCACGCTGTCTCTGCAAGGGCCATATATCATTCGAAGAATTTTACATTCCCACACCAGCAATTTATTTATTTCTCTTTTTGTTAGCGTCCATGTTTCGCTTCCATACGCGACTGCTGGTCGTATTATGGTCTTATATATCCGGATTTTTGTACCTTGTGAAAGAAGTTTTGACTTCATTAGATGTTGCATTGCAAAGAAAGATCTGTTTCCTGCCATTATTCTCGTTTCAACTTCTCGCTCTAATTTGTTGTCATTTGTGATTGTTGCTCCTAGATATTTAAATTCTTTAACCACTTCGAAGTTGTGATCATTTATAGTAATGTTTTGCCTTATTTGCCGTCGTTATTGTTTTGAGACGACCATGTATTTTGTTTTGTCTTCATTTATTTTTAGACCGATGTTTAATGCAGCTTCTTCAAAGCTCGAGAAAATATCCTTAATTTCTAATGTTGATTGTGCTACTGCGTCTACGTCATCGGCAAAGGCGAGTATGATTTTTGCTCCCCGAGCACTTATGTCTGGTTTGATTTTTGGATATATTTTTCGCATGGCATATTCTAAGGCCAGGTTAAACAACAATGGGGACAACAGAGTGTTTTATTACAAATATTCTAAAATTATTTTAACCCTTGTTTTAACACCTTTCAATATTTTTTGTTCAAACTTGACAAATGGTTTAGACATGTAAGAATGCTTTAACTAGTGTTAATAGTTTTCCGCTGTTACCAGAGGCGTGCTGTAGGAATAGACACCTCCTTTTCACCCCTCACAATTTACGCCTCTGTCGTAATAATTATTTCAGCATGTTTTTTAGATTCTTCGTTACTTTTATTTGTCTCAATGCGATAGAGTGAGTAGTTTTTAAGTTATTTGCGTTTAAAGGTAATGTATAAAATACATAATCTTATTTTATTGCTAACATCCATTTCATGCGGGTCATAACTATGTCACTAATTAAGTGATACAATTTAGAAGAATTAGTAAATTTCAATATTTTAGTTCATAAAAAATAAGAACTATGATTTTTATTATACTAAAACAATTTTTCTTAGAAAGTTTTAGGATCGAGCTTGTTAATAAAATAATTGTTACATAAGACAAAACTATTGAAAAAAATATTTATTTAGACTACTGTAACAATTATTCAATTTAATAAATTTTAAAAATGGTCTTCATTCACTACATTTTTGAATTAGATCGGAAAAATTTCTCCTAACCTTCAGAAATATGTTCGGTTGATTTCTAATAAAATTTGCAGCATTTTTTATGTCTATTTGTTGCCATAATTCTTGTCGGATATTAATTTTTTGAGCATATGAGGCACTCTGAGCAGGTCATGGCAACTCACTTCTTCGCCCTATTGATCTATAAGAAAACTGATTGTTCAAATAATTTAGCACCACCAATGGAAAATGTAGTGGAACGTGAGCTTGCATAAACCACACATCTCTTATTTGATTTAATGGTAACTCTTCCAGTTCATCAAAAAGAGTATTTTAAAGAAATTCCAAATACGAATTGCTATCGGAATTTACAGGTTTATCTGTAAATTAAAGGTTTAAAGGGTTAAAGGGACCTATTAAATTATCTCTAAAAATGGCACACCAAACATTTATTCTTATTTCATGTTGAAAGTGTGCTTTTTTGAGGGCATGTGGATTTTCATTATCCCAAATGTGACAATTTCTCCAGTTATAAACGTATCTACGTGTAAGAATATTGCTAACGAAATTGTTATTTGAATTTGTCCTATCCATAACAAATTGTATAAATTCCATTAGTCGAGGAAGATCTATGAGTAGCAAGTTCTGCACTGGAGTAACATGGTAAGATCTTAAGTCTTCTTTTATAATATTCTGAAAACTGAAGCATGGCTTATTTCAGTTATTGCTGATAAACGTCAGGTACGTAACTAAGGTTCATTAGCAATTCTTGTAGTAATAGGGTTGTCGTCTGTTAGGATATAATTGTAGATATTTTTGAGCAGCAACACGCCCTGTATATTTTGCTTGTGCATAAACACAAATCATATCAACCATATTGAAAAATTATTATGACGTAGCATTTTCAGAAAAAAACTCTACTATAAAACCATCGAGTTAGAATCTATGGAGAAGCTATGAGCATATTAACGTGTGTATTAAAAACGGCGTAGGTAGGCGTGGCTAACGATGATACCAATATGGCGGTGGGATCATGGCCGGACTCAATAATATTAAAACTACTATAAAAATATGACTAGTTATTCAGAAGATTTAATCATAATCTAAAAAAGTGCAATACATTTTTAATAAACTATGATTTATTTACCCCGCGGTAAACACTAAAAACACGATATATTATACATAAAGATAAATTAATACAGTCAAATACTATTAATTTATTCTCTGAAGTACTGGCCATTACTTTGTTTACATATTTGTATACTAACCTGTAGAACGTTATTCCTGAAGATTTTTTATTAACATTGATTCTGCTACTGCAACTACATTGAGAACAAGAAACCATTATTATGCACTATCACAATATATTATTACAGTTTCTATAAAAGTATTATAAAACTAAAAATATTCGAAAAATAACAAACGTAAACAAACATATACGATCTGTCAAAAGTGTCAACAACAATCTTAACAATATGGCCGAAGTGAGGTCGTTTTTAGTCACATCATGCCCTCTCCATAGATTCTAACTCGATGTATAAAACAGTAAGCAATCTGACGCTTTTTAATTACAATTATCATGTCAAATCCATCAAAAAGTGATTAGTAATTGTTTTGTAGAGTATTTAACGTCAAGAGCTGTAATATTTTTCAGTAAGAAATTGTTTATTAATACTTTTCTAACCAAAACATTCAGCTGTGTTGACATTTTTTGCCACATTTAACATAAGTCAGTCCTATCAAGGACTGCCTCGACGAAGTTTTAGCCAGGCAAACAGTAATACAGATATGCGTTACAATTTCTGCCTATCAGTCGAAATTTTAATATAAAAAAACCAAAAATAGTTACTTTTGACTACATGAGTACCAACTTAAATCAATGTTCTCCTACAGTTAGCAACAACATGTCTGGAAACAACATCTTCAGTAATAATCCAAATTCATATACAACCGCTACTATGTCAAAACCCAAATCGAAATATCCCAAAAAATATCAAGCGATATTAATACATGCTGAACCAAACTTATTACTACTCGACTACGTCAAAGCCATAGGTAACATTGTTAGCCCCAAAAACATACGCTTCGCCTCAAGAATTTCCAATAATCGGATATGCATCTACTTAACAAATTCTGAACTTGTCGAACATAATTTAACAGAATATCCTACAATTACAATCAACTCTGTTAAACTACCCGTAAGAAGAGTGGTAACCCCAGCCAAAAGACTAATAATGTCCAACGTCTGTCGATCAATAACTCATGAAATTATAGAAAAACACCTACAAGATCTAGGTCTAGCACTTGCTTCACCAGTGTAACATATTAAAGTTGGAATCCCTGTTGATGAATTTACACATTTAATGAGCTTCAGAAGACAGGTATACGTTAGTCCAACTACAAATAGCCTCGAAATTCAAACTTCATTAATAATTCCATTCGACAAACAATATGCATAAACCTAAAAAATATAAAAAAGTCGCACCCGATCAGTTTAAATTAACCGCCTCCTCTGTTTTCACAACCAATAATCTTTATCAAGAAAATCCAAACTTATTCTCCTTACCGGTTGAAAATTTTCTTGCTTTTCTGGAAAATACATTCGGCAGTAATAACCCTCTATAAGAAGCACACAAGAAGCAGTTCACTCAAAATGTTCGATCACTACTCGACGATATGGAGAATATACCCTTCACTGGAAGATAAAACAATCAAAAATAGATTTACAAGAGTTTTTAAGAACATTAAACAGCAACTTAATACAGACAATTCAGAAATTGGAAGCACAACATCGCAATATACAAATAATGATGAAGATTATCTAACAGACCCTTCTCAAACCTCTCAACGTTCTCAATGTTAAAAATATTTTACTTTCACGATAGTGCAGTGGAACTGCGATGGATTCTACCCTCGCTTAGAACGCTTACAACAATTAATCAATAATACAAAAGCAGATATCATCTGCCTTCAACAAACCAATTTCAAGGAAATACATACACGTGAACTTAAAAATTTTGAAGGTTACCATTTCCTTCGGACTACGTTTACAAGAGCAAGTGAAGGAACATATATCTTTGTGTCTAATAATTTATTTTTTATACAATATATCCTAACTATCAATTTGGGGGCCATAGCAATAACTATCTGGTGTCCCGACCAAATAACCATATGCAGTACATATATTCCACCTAATTACAACTTAACAGAAACCGAGTTAGATGACTTAATTCGCCAACTTCTCAGTCTTTATATACTGGTTGGAGATTTTAACGCCTATAATACTATGTGGGGCTCAAAGAAAAGATTTGGTAGGGTAAAAACCGTAGAGACCGTATTGAGTTGCAATAATACTTGTCTGATAAATAGTGGAGCCAGTACATATTTTAACATCGCTTCAGGAACTTACTCTTCTATCGATCTAAGCATATGTGATCCCAAGTCTGCCGATTCACTCTCATGGTATACTTTAGATATCTTATATGATAGTAACCACTTCCCGATAGTCATAACAAATAACAATAAAAATATTTGCACCATTACTAAATGGAATCATATATGGAAGATCATATTTTATTACTTCAACAATCTGAAGATATAGATGAGGCAATAACTCTCTTTAATAACTGCAGTATTGTGTCTGCAGAAAATCATGTAAAAAAATAATAATATGACCCTCTAAAAAAGCAGTACCATGGTAGAATTCAGAATGTGAACTAACTGTGCGTCAATGCAAAACGGCCCTCAACAGATATCGAAAAAGAAGAATTTAAGAAAACCTGTTCTATTTTAAAAAGCTAAGAACCAAAGCGAAATATGTTCTTAAAAAAGCAAAAAAGATTCTTGGCAAAATTTTGTTTCTACACTTACTAGTGATACTCTACCATCTCAAGTTTGGACAAAAATAAGACAAATAAAAGGTCAGAAAATCTCCTCCAAAAATTCCAGCAATATCACTGAATGGAAAAGTTATTACAGATAACCAAACAATTGCTCAAATCATGGCTGAAAGTTTTGCATGGAAATTCAGGTCTGAAGTCGAACAGATTGAAAGTCCAAATGACCAGAATATACAAATTCCTCTTGCTCCACAAATTAGTAGACACGAAATTGACGCTATCAACCTTCCTTTTACATAAGAAGGATTAGCACTTGCACTATCCTCTTGTACGAACTCCCCCACTGGACCAGACAAAATGCAAATTATATTCATCAAAAATTTATCTCATTCCAGCCTCGCAACACTGCTGAATCTTTATAACAAGATATGGCATAGTCAGCAATTACCCAGACTGTGGCGCGAATCAATTATCATATCAATAAAAAAATCTGATCTACCCTCAAACCTAACAAAATCATACAGACCTATTTCTCTAACCTGTTCATTATATAAACTGTTTGAGAAAATGATTAATTCAAAATTAACATGGCTCCTCGAAAAATATGCAATAATTGACGCAGCGCAATCCGGTTTCAGACGTCACCGTTCAACCCTTGACAATTTAGTGCTATTACAAACACATATATCTTCCGCTATTTTAAATAAAAAAGATCTGATCGCTACTGTCCTTGATATGGAAGGAGCTTTCGATACTATCTCGCGCCAAGCCATTCTTGAAAAGCTTCGTAAATACAAGATAACAGGAAATATTTACTGCTTCATAAAAACTTTTTACAAGACAGAACGTTCAAAGTGAAAACAAATAAGAAAATTTCGGCGACATTCGGGCAAAATAATGGAGACCCGCAAGGTTCAGTACTCAGTACAACACTGTTCATCCTTGCAATAAATGATATTTGTTCCAGTATTTGTCCACCAGTCAAGCACTTAATATCCGCAGATGACCTTATTTTATATTGTCAGGAAAAAATTCAATTGCCACATGCAACGTGCTCCAGACCGCTGTAAATCAACTTAGGGAATGGTCCAAAAAAACTGAATTAGCTCTTTCAACGACTAAATTGAAATTTATACGGTTTAGCATAAGACCCTGCAGCCAAAGTCCAATTATCACCCTTAAAGGAACTCCACTGCAACTAGCTACTCATCACAAAATACTTAGTTTAACGATTGATAGTAGGCTAACCTGGAAACAGCATATATGAGTTTATTAAAGGGCAATGCAATGAAGAGACTCAATATCATCAAGGCACTATCAAAGTACACATGGGGTGCGGACGAAACCATCTTAATATATATATATATATATATATATATATATATATATATATATATATATATATATATATATATATATATATATATATATATACGTCTTCATAACAAGCCGAGATCCGATTAAATCGAGGACAACCCGAGATCCACCAATAGGAAATTAATTATTTGAGTATATTGTTCATAACTATATTTATAATTAACATATTAATCATGGCACACTTAGAGGGGAAAAGATTTTTAAACTTAAATTTTTCTGATAAATTAAAAGCGAAACGAGATCCGTAGCTGAAAAGGGAAGGGGAAGACTTATATACAAAATTTTAGATATTTTCCGATCAACGCGAGATCCCACACTGTTGCCAGCTCTAAAGGGTATTAGTCGAGCGACCAGAGCTCGTCTTGTATTGCATATTTCCTACTTAAGGAGTAAAGTAATTTGCGGTTACGGTATTTTATATTTTATAAATGTCTCGAGGGCAGCGGTTAGTTGAATTAGTGAAACAAAATTCAAAGATAACAGAAGGTAAGTAATGATTATAATTTTTCTGTATATAATCAAATAATTCAACATAAACTTTATAAACCGAATAACTAAAATGCTCTGTTTTATTGAATTTGTTGAATTCTATTCTCAAAGCTATTTTTGTTTATTATTTATGTACAAAATTAAAAAGGGGAAATTATTTAAACTTAACAGTTTATCTGTATAAGAAAAGCTATCATTGTAACATTCTAATCGTGTTTTTACATAAAAATATTAGTTTTGCACAAGAGTAAATACGTTCCATATAGTAGAGTAAATCGACTGACAAAAATTTATTATTTACTTATTTGTCAATAAATTTGTTCTGTCTTAAATTAACTATGTTGTGGCTTTTTAAATGTTGTAATTTTTTAGATATTGGTCAGTACGAATTTCTCACTGTGATTTGTTTTAAATAATTCCCTTGACTTTAGTAGACTGATTTATTTTCTTTTTTTAATAGGTCAGCACTTCGAAGGCCAAAAGTGTAGAATGTAGTCTGCGGAAAGGAAGGGTGTGGAACAAGAGAGACCGCTGCCTATACTGCAGTTTGGACGTAACAAATTTTTCGAGGCATATTTTTAGAAAACATCCTAAAGAGGAGAGTGTTTTAAAAATAACCATGTTACCCAAAAGAGATATTGCTAGAAAGCATATGTTAGATCTCCTAAGAAAGCAAGGGAATTTTTCATATTTGCATGCAGCCGATACCATTAGACCTGTCCAGAGACCTTCGTCTTTTTCAAATTCTAATACTGTATCAGCAGATTACTTACCCTGTATATACTGCAAAGGTTTATATAAACAAAAATCCCTGAAGCGACATGCAAAAAAATGTTATTATAATAAGGAAAACAAAGCAGGAATTAAATATGCAAGTGAAGGCCAAACCATGCTTTCATTCACAGAATCTCGAAAGAGATTTTTGGATAAATTAAGATTGAAATCTGAAATTTTTAATTCGATGCAGGCTGATCAAATTTCATTAAATGGAAAGGGAGATGTAATAATATGCCAATATGCGGAAGATTACTTAAGAAAGCATAAAAGGACCCATATAAGAAGAACTGTTTCAAATAAAATTCGTGAATTAGGCAGATTGTTAATTCCTCTACAAGATTTGTATGGCATTAATACTATGATAGAAGCACTTAAAGCTGAACTAAGCCCAACTGGTTTGATAGACGGACAAATGCCAACGGCAGACGACTCTGTGTCTATCTCGAAAACAAAAACAACACCACTGTAGCGGGTTCAATGGACCCAACATGCTTCCACGGAGAACTTCCCTCGCACATAGACTTAGCAATTCTACACAATATAGGGCAACAATACGAAATAAAATCAATAAATGAAGGCGATTCCACACACAACGTAATCGTCATAACCCTAGGCGCAGTGGAACTAAATCCACTGCAGCCCCATCAAATAAAGAAAACAAACTGGCCTAACTTCAGAAGAGTATTGAGCGAAACCATCGGGGCAATCCCAACAATTAACAACATAGAAGAACTCGAAGAAAGGATAAACCATGCTTTCATTCACAGAATCTCGAAAGAGATTTTTGGATAAATTAAGATTGAAATCTGAAATTTTTAATTCGATGCAGGCTGATCGAATTTCATTAAATGGAAAGGGAGATGTAATAATATGCCAATATGCGGAAGATTACTTAAGAAAGCATAAAAGGACCCATATAAGAAGTGCTGTTTCAAATAAAATTCGTGAATTAGGCAGATTGTTAATTCCTCTACAAGATTTGTATGGCATTAATACTATGATAGAAGCACTTAAAGCTGAACTACGCCCAACTGGTTTGATAGACGGACAAATGCGAACGGCAGACGACTCTGTGCCTATCTCGAAAACAAAAACAACACCACTGTAGCGGGTCCAATGGACCCAACATGCTTCCATGGAGAACTTCCCTCGCACATAGACTTAGCAATTCTACACAATATAGGGCAACAATACGAAATAGAATCAATAAATGAAGGCGATTCCACACACAACGTAATCGTCATGACCCTAGCCGCAGTGGAACTAAATCCACTGCAGCCCCATCAAATAAAGAAAACAAACTGGCCTAACTTCAGAAGAGTATTGAGCGAAACCATCGGGGCAATCCCAACAATTAACAACATAGAAGAACTCGAAGAAAGTATAACAAGATTAGAACAAACAATAATAAATGCCATCGATGCCAGCTCAAAAACGGAAACAAAGACAACACAAAAAGGAAGATTCCAAGAAATATCAAATGAGCTAAAAGATCTCATTAAAGAAAAGAATAGGAAAAGAAGAAGAGCACAAAGAACAAGAAATCAAGAAGACAAAAGAATTGCTTATGAACTAGACAGAGAAGTCAAAAGAAGGCTAAACGAACACAGAAGTGAATATTGGGACAAATATATATCCAAGAATTAAACCCGAATAAATCTGCATTCTGGAAAGTATCAAAAATACTCATAAAGGATAAAAAACCCATACCGCCCCTACACGGAGAAAATGGAATGGTATATACCGAACAAGAAAAAGTTGAAGTAATGCGAAATACACTCGAATCCAATAATATGAAAAACTTTCACCCGGCAGAAGACCTAGACTTCACGGAGGAAGTAGAAAGAAGCGCCAGACGCTTAAGAAGAAGAAAAGGCATAATAGGTCTAGAACACACAAGTCCAGAAGAAATTAAAGAACTAATCAAAGTACTAAATCCAAAGAAAGCAGCCGGGCCAGATAAAATTACAAACAGGGCAATTAAAAATGTACCAAACAAAATCATAGTGTATATCACGAATATAGTTAACGGTATACTAAGACTAAGATACTTTCCAGACAGGTGGAAAGAAGCAGAAGTTATAATGATAGAAAAACCGGGGAAAACGAGAGCTTTCCACAGAATTATCGATCAATAAGTCTCCTATCATCACTAAGTAAGATAGCTGAAAGAATAATCCTAAAGAGACTACAAACAGAGTCAAAAACAATTGGAACGATCCCAGAATCACAGTTAGGTTTTAGATCCAGACACTCCTGAGAACTACAAGTACTTAGACTAACCGAATTTATCACTAAGGGATACAACGACAAAAAGGTACACTGCGGCAGCCTTCCTAGACGTCAGTAAGGCCTTTGACAGAGTCTGGCATGAAGGCCTGCTTTATAAGATGAGTCAATATGGATATAGTGAGGCAATGACATGTCTCCTTGCATCATACCTGACGAACCGGAGATTCAGAGTTTGGATAGGGCCTGCCCTGTCCGAGGTCGGAACTCTGGAGGCAGGTGTGCCACAATGAGCGGTGTTATCTCCGTACCTATATACCATATATACAGCAGACACACCCAGTGATCACAAATCACGGCTCAGCCTATACGCAGATGATACGGCCATTGCAACAAACAATAGAAACGTAAATTTACGAGACTTACAACGCTCTCTAAATCGATTACATGCATGGTGCATACAGTGGAAAATAGCACTCAACCCGGAAAAAACACAGGCCGTCATGTTTAGAAAAAGGAGACAAATACCAAACATGGAACTAAGTCTAGCTAATGAAAACGTAGAATGGAGCAATCAAGCTTAATACCTAGGAGTGACCCTTGATCACAAGCTCACATTTACTGAACACGTGAACCAAGTAGTTTATAAAGCAAAACTAACAAAGATACAACTTGCCTCAATAATAGGCAGGAAAAGCAAGCTAAATTTCTTTACAAAAATAAGGGTAGCAAATAGCATAATCCTTCCAACGTTAACTTACGCATCAGCAGCGTGGGGATATACCTGTAAATCAAACAGGAAGAAACTACAAGTAGCACAAAACCAGCTAATTAGAGAAGCACTAAACGTACCGAGATATGTACCACTAAGGTACCTATACAGAGATACAAAGCAGAAAAGAATCCTTCATACAATGAACGAAAAGGCATACGAGATCTTCAACGAAATAAGAAACCACCCCAACAGAAAGCTGAGAGAGGTAACGGATTATGATGCAAATATCAGGACGACACACAGACGACCTAAACAACAGATAGCTGGATATGTCCCAATAGCATAAAGACATATGAGGAATGAAATAGGCACAGAGTAGTCAAAGGCAACGCGGATTAGGAGTAGAAAAAAAAAGGTAAGAACTGGGGTCTTGGCATTTTAGAGTTCCGGACACCAGGCCTTGCTCACCAAAAAAATATCTTAGTTTTAGTCTTAGTATTAGTATAAAAATCGGGAAAATACCTTCTAACACCGCGAATAAATTATAGTGGCAAGGAATAGTTTAGTACCTATTCATAGTTTTCCGGGTCTTCAACCCACAATCTGCGCGATACTGACTCTGTCGCACACACATATGTACCAAGCGAGAGTACAAAGAGAACCATAAGTTCTCTTCGTACAGCCAAAATTTTGGCTTAGGCCCTTAAGGCAGGTCTATTTGGGAGACCAGCACCGCGATTTTCTGAGCATCGAGGCCATGTGCGACAAGCATGGGCTCGGTGGCCAGACCAGTCGGGTGCCCAGCTGGCGAGGAGAACAAATTAAATTTTGCCAAATCGGCAGCTGAGTGACCGAACACACACTTTCCCTGTGCGGAGAGACACCAACTTAGGTTGGTGCCTCTCCGTGCAGGGCACACACTTTTTTAGGGACAACAGTTCAAAGTAATGCTAACACCAAAGTAAACTCAGTAACGTAATTAGGGAGAAAAGCTTTCTAGCTACCCCTTGATTTTAGGTGGCCTAACCACAACCATGTAGATACGGAGGGTGTTGTTTATTACCCAAATCGACCGACGTAAAGTTCATAAGCCTTCACTGCGTATGTCAGACGTAGTAAAGGGGTGGAGGAAAAACCTGGAGGTCAGATAGGTACCGAACCAGAATGATTGATTCTTCTGGAGCGAGACCGGTTTGATCTTCGGACATGTGGATCCCACTGACTAGCAGTGGTATACACATGTCACTAGGGGTTGGGTTGAACGCCTCGCGTGTGTGTGTGTGTATTTGACGTACAGTGTCCAAGTTTAGCAGAAATGAACTACATATATTGAAAAATATTTCCTTGGAATCTCAATATAGTACGTGAACAGCATAGTTGGTCCCTTAATTATAAATGATATGCAAAATAGATTTGTGTTAATAACTCTCAATCAAAGTGAAAGCGGTTGGGTTTATTTTATAGGTCTTTTAAAAGCGATTTAAATAAATTTTTAACATTTTTTGTAAAACGAACAATGGAGAAGATATATAAGAAAAATTGTAAAAAAATAATACTACAAATAAACAATATTCGGATACGACGTCTAGTTCTCGAGATATTTGACAATCGCCTTTCTGGACAGAGCTCTTTAATAATGTAAATATTATTATTCAAACCAGAAATAAGCCGAGGGGAGGGAGAGAGCTGACTGTAAAATTTATTTGCGATGTTGCCAAGTTTACCGGATCTCGGGTTGTCTACAAAATGTATATGTAGCATATACACAACGGATCACTCGCCCTGACCTCTACAGCGAATTTCATGGAACTACTGCAATATAAAATTCGCCAAAAGGGGTGCAAAATGAGGTCCAGACAAAAATCGATTTTCTTGTACCCCCATCATTGTTACATCGAGATATCACTATATACACGTGAATACAAGGAATCCGATTTTGGAAGATCCAAAATCGGATCTCGCCTTGCAAAATGGATCTCATCTTGTATAGCTTATGATACAAGCGGATCTCGCATTGATATGAAGACATATTTTATATATATATATATATAGTCAGAAATACGTATATACGGTTGCCTTCCATCGATATACCATTTTTGGTTTTCTGTTTTGCGAGACATGCCATTACTTTTTACTTTTATATATATATATATATATATATATATATATATATATATATATATATATATATATATATATATATATATATATATAGAGAGAGAGAGAGAGAGAGAGAGAGAGAGAGAGAAAGAGAGAGAGCTTTAATCCGCTCAAAACTTGACTACTGCAGCTTCATATACATGTCTGCATCAAAATCTGACTTAAAGCTACTGAACTCTGTGCATAACACTTCTATTCGTCTTTGCTTAGGCGCTTTCAAATATAGTCCCATAGACAGCCTTTACTGCGAGGCTAATGAACCACCTCTCTGGATTCGACGATCTTCTTCAATCTTATTTTGCTTCCGTATCCGCAAACCCATTTAATGCAGTCTACCATTTAATTACTTCAATATCGTCTCCGGAGACCCCGCAGAGGATACAATCAATAATAGACATCGAGAAAATAACTCTAAGAAAAACCATCGACCTTACTAAAACACATCCCTTGCTAATCCCGAATACTCCGCCTTGGAATAGACCAATCCTACATTCAATAACTTCTCTATTAGAATTCAGTAAACATGAAACCTCAAGCTTTCTCATAAGGCAACACTTCGAAGAAATCATAAACAAGAACCAATTCCAAAAAATTCTGTATACAGATGCCTCCAAAAGCGAAGCAGGCGTTGGATGTGCCGTTACCACATATGATGAAATAATGAAATCATCTTTTTTACCGAATTTATGCAGCGTATACACTGGAGAACACTGGAAAACTCGCTTTTCAAGGTGTAAATGTCACGATCATCTGGCTACCATCCCATATCGGAATCCCCGGTAATGAAAAAGCAGCCAAGTCAGCTTCTTGTGTAAAACTATTGTATTATTTAGTCATAGGTTCTAAGCTTATAGATTAACTGTAGCAATTAGGAACATGTGCTTATTGTAATTATTGTACACAATATTGTTTGTGTCAATGGTCATTGCAGCCGAGATACATTAATTTAAATAAAAAAAAAATTATAATTATCGGTCTGACAGTTGCAACACAAATAAATAGCATCAGGCTACTTATTAATAACTTTTAAAGGTACCTAAAAATTAACGATAGGAATTTAAAAAATGTATCAGCAACTTGGTTAAATTATTAAAGACACTCATGTGAAATAAGCAAAACATAAGATTATGTATCTATTTTAAACATCACCCTTAAACGCAACTAACTTAAAAACTGTTTACTCTATCGCATTGAGACAAAAAAAAATATTTACGTATACAGTAACGAATAATTAAAAAAACATGCTGAAATGATTATTATGACAGTGGCGTAGATTGTAAGGGGTGAAAGGAAGTATCTATCTCTACAGCACGCCTCTGGTAACAGTGGAAACTACCTTTTAACGCTAGTTAAAGTGTCCTAACATGTGTAAAGTATTTTAGGTTTAATATTCGTATTTTGTGCTAAGGTTTCTACAGTTACTATATGGACAATTCTTAATGAAACATACAGTATACAGTGTGATTCATTAGGGACTAGTTTCCAAAATATCGAGTGTTTAAAGTTTAAATATGGATTTTTTGTTTATCGTTTTTTGCTAATAGTTTCCCTGTATATTTATAAATTGCTATCAAAATTGGCACAGAGGCATAATTTTAGACAAGAAATAGTATTTTATTTACAATTCCGCTATCAAATACCAAACTAATAAACAAAGTTGCAACTAACGTAAGGTTTCCGTTTTGACGATAAATCAAAACTAAACACACTTTAACTTAAAAGAACTCACAAAAACTCAAACTAAATGTTCTACATGGTCTCCTCCGATTTCTATGCCTTTTCTAATTCTTTTTTTAAAGGATTTTCGGAAGTTAAAAAAAATATTATTCTGTCCCCTGTTATTATAAGATTAGCTGCATTTTGAATGTATCTCCAAAGTTCGTCTCGTGTATTAATTTCATTGCCATAAACTAAGGACTTCATATGTCCCCAAAAATAAAAATCTAGCGGGTTGTACTCAGGACTTCTTGGTGGCCATTGAAAATCACTGCCTCTGCCAATCCATCGTTGAGGAAATACGTCATTAAGATGATTTCTAACAGCTAATGAAAAATGAGGTGGCGCTCCATCCTGCATAAACCACATTTTTCTTCTTACATCCAGTGACAGATCATCTAAAATATCACTAAGAGTATTTTCCAAAAAGAATAAATAAGAATCTCCATTTAAATTCGGAGGAAGAACATAAGGCCCTAGTAGTTGGTCGCCTATAATGCCACACCAAATATTCAATTTAAACTCATGCTGAAAATGTCTAGCTTTAATAGCATGCGAGTTTTCTTCTTCCCAATAATGACTATTTCGCCAATTAAAAACCCCTCGTCTGGTAAAAGTTGCTTCGTCGGTGAACATAATATTCTTAATAAAGTGTCTGTGATTGCGATGTTTATTCAGAATACGTTGGCAAAACTGTAACCGTCGTGGAAGATCTGTTGGAAGTAAATTTTGAACAGGAGTGAAGTGATAAGGATGGAGATTCTCTTTTTTAGAATTCTAACAATAGACGACTGACTTACTCCTGTTGCTGCTGATGGATATCGTGAACTTATTTCAGGATTTTCATCTACTCGAACCAAAAGTTCATCTTCTTGATTAGGTGTGATTTGTTTCGGTCGACCACCCCGATTTTTAGTGTGAAATGACTCAGTTTTACCTAAACTACGATATAATCTAGCAAAAGTTTTGTGATTTGGTTGCCTTCTGTTTGCGTATAACATTCCATACCTTCTGGCTGCCGAGCGACCGCAAAAATTTTCTTGTGCGTATACGCAAATCATATCTCGCATTTCTTCATTAGTAAAATGATTGTGACAAGGCATTTCTATCAAAAAAAGTAATGATTGCTTTTAAAAAATGCAACATTACACTACACTGTCACATCAAAAATAATTTACTCTGAACAAATGACATTTACCAACAACAATTATCTGACAGTCCAAAGCATACTTTTCATAAATGAAATAATATTTGAAATCCTTTTTTAAGACTCTAAGCAGTTCGACTGCGTTTTTATCGAAAACGGTTGAAATTATCATGTTTAAACAAGAGTACCAATTTTACGTAAAAATGATGTTTACGTCATATTTTCTAATAAAAATTACTTAAAAGTTTCATCAGAAAAAGTTTAGACTCAATTTGATCATTAGGAATGATCCACGTGGCGCCCTCTATGACAAAACGTAAAATTGTAAATAAAATACTATTTCTTGTCTAAGATTATGCCTCTGTGCCAATTTTGATAGCAATTTATAAATATATAGGGAAACTATTAGCAAAAAACGAAAAACAAAAATTAAGTTTAACACCCTGTATCTTTTTTCTCAGCAACATTTTATTAAGGCATATTTGGCCCAATAGCCATATTTTGGTCCAAATAACCTGTCCTTAGTCTATGTCCCAATAGTTATGACTCACCCTCTATTTACTCAATTTCTATTTAAAAATTGACAATTTTACCTTTTTTTAGCGTGAGGCTTGCTAACTTAGACTCTAATTTATTATTGCTAGTAGACTGTTTCGAAATATTTACAATTGCCTAGGTGAGACGGGTCTTTACGTTCTAAAAGTCAAATGAAGCTACAAAAACTATTACTGTCGACGAACATGATAAAATTTTAATTCGTGTTGCAGAGAATCTAGCTATCAGTACTCTCTGATTAAATTTGACAACAGGAATAAGCCTGTCTCTTGTTCGAATATTGAAAACACTCCTGTTTAGAATTTACTACCTCAAGATTTACAGGCGCATCTACAACTTCCTCAAATTTTACAAAATAAACAAAAACATTTTTTGGATACAAATCTTTTTACTGATGCAGCAACATTTACCAGACTCGGAATACTTAATTGGAACAATAACCATTTGTGGGAATCTGAAAATCCTGATGCTAAGAAAGAAAAAAATATCATAGAAACATTTACCAAAGCTGAAAATGTTCGTTTTATAAAACCTTCTTTTTAAACCTTCTTTTTAAACCATTTAAAACCATTTTTAAACCTTCCATTAGCCAGGTTTTAAAAGTTTCATTCAATTTCAAAAGCTCAATTTTGTTTAAATCTTTTATAAACAAATTAATTCCCAACTTTTAGTGAAATTTTTTTATTACCCACTTTTTTATAATTTTTTATTAATTATTTATAACTTTTTTATTAATAAAGATGTAGTGATTTTGCAAGTTTTTTTAAGCTGGAAAAGCCCCATCGAATGTTTATTTTACAATTATTTTTCACGAAATATAACTCCGGTTCTAACAATCAGATAAAATTTTAACAAACGCCATTTTGTTCATTTTTTCAAAAGGAACAAACTTATTATTTTGAGAGATAGAATCACTTAATAAACAAATAAATTGTTAATAACAAATTTTCCGACGGATTTTCAGCTTGGAACCGAAAAATAGGATCTATGAATTAAAAAACATAGAAAACAACATCAAGGTACCGAGGGGACATAAAAATGCATACTCAACCCCCTGGCTCTAGAGTATCACTTTGTATACGTTAAATACATTTTACTAAACTCTAATTTCACTATTTGGGAGAGTGAGTCATCGTTTGAAGGCGTAGAAGTGGGGAAAGACGTATGAAAATCCAGTGGCGTTCACCCACTTTTATTTCAACGTTAATTATATTATATTGTTTAAATATTATTGTTCAAAATAGGCCACAATATATTTATCTGGTTTTTACTGAAGTTTCAATCTCTATATCCAAAGACCGTTTTCAAAGATATAAATTATATTTATTTTATTTGTTTATTATTATATATTTATATATTCTTATATTATTTTCTTTTTTTTTTCTTAACTTTAAAAACGGTCTCTGTAATAGAGATCGAAACGTCAGTAAAATAAACATGTAAATAGATGTATTGTGGCTTATTTCCAACATTCTCCCTAAAAATACGGAATGCCACAAGCAAAAAGCCACAAAAAAATTAATATTGCTATCATTTGTATATTTGAAAACGATCTCTTTATATAGAGATCGAAACGTCAGTAAATTAAACCTATGAATAAATATTTTGTGGCTTATTCCCTACTGTCTCCTAAAAATACAGAATGCCACAAACAAAAAGCTATAAAAAACAAGTAATTTTGCAGAAAGCTTACTGATGCCACCCGGTTGCCGCGGAAGTTACGCTAAAACGTCTTTTGACGTGACCCGCCCTTAAAGAGTTACACAATGAAATGTTTTTAAAACAAATTTTAAGACAGTTTCCACACCACCCGAAAGGTTTGTCTTGTGGCGCGTTACTTTTTTTTAAATGGGTGTTCGCCAAGAGCCATATTTTCCCATTAAATAAAATAAACAAAACACTTAAACAGTATAAAACAAAACAAAATAAAATCCTATAAAACAAAATAAAATTCTATAAAAACAAAATAAAAATAATTTTGGATGTAACAAAACATTGTTCTATTCTAACACAAACACTATACACACTTACTATGTTCTTCTCGTTTTTTTTTTGTTTTTGGTTTTTTTATGCTGATGTTCCTACTAAACTATTAGAAAATATTATTCGCTATCTAAATCTGAAGATGCAGTGCTGCTATCGCTGTCATTATCTTCACCTGGTGTAATTATAATTGGCTCTAGTAAAACTTCGACATGAGTGTCAAGTTCCCACATACGATATTCTTCTTTAATTATGTGGCCTATACATTTAGCCCATTTCTCTGGAGTTACATGAAGGATTGCTTGAATCAAAAGTTCCTTAACTTCGTTTAATTTGAACGTTTTGTTATTGCGTGCTACTTCTCCTTTCACTTGCTCCCAGATAAGTTCAATGGGATTAAGTTCGCAATGATAAGGTGGTAGACGCAGAACTTTAACACCATAATCTTTTGCAGTTTCATCCACAACATATTTAAGATATTCACTTTTCCTTAACCGTGCAATGTCAAGTAGTTGAATTTTGAGCATTGATTCTTCGTATGCAATCCCCTTTTCTGTAAGCCATTCTTGAATTCTCCCTTTCCGCCATGCCGTCGTCGGTAATTGTTCTAGTCTGCGGCTATGATATGGCGCATTGTCCATAACAACCACAGACCCAGATTCCAATTTTGGTAAGATTCTCTTAAACCAGCGCTCAAATACTTCAGAAGTCATTTCTTCATGATAATCACCTGTTTTTTTCGACTCAAATTGAAGCAAACCATCATCAAGGAACCCTGTATCACTTCCTATATGGGTGATGATTAAACGCCGTCCCTTTCCTGATGGAGCCTTTAATCCTGTAGACCAGCCTTCTATAAATGCTTCGCGTTTACTTTTTACATTTAAATCTTGCCAAACTTTTCCAACTGTATGACCTTCGTTAATCCAGGTTTCATCCAAATAATATATTTTGCATCCAGTGCTGCGAATTTTTCGTATTTCTTCTAAATATTTTCTTCTCCACAGAATAATTTCATT
Organism: Diabrotica undecimpunctata; assembly: GCF_040954645.1. NCBI lineage: Eukaryota > Metazoa > Arthropoda > Insecta > Coleoptera > Chrysomelidae > Diabrotica > Diabrotica undecimpunctata. The sequence goes on along the minus strand of NC_092808.1, from coordinate 36,522,569 downwards.
TTTTTCTAATAGCATACTTTTTCTGTTGCGTTTTACGTATCGAAAGTTCATTTCGTGCATGGTCCTGATTAAGACCCTACGAGATATCTTGGGTAAAGAGTCATCATTTTCGAGCTCTTGAGAAATTTTTTTCAGTGTTGGAATTTCACTCCGAAAATAAAATGAATGAATTTTTCGACGTATAATATTCCTTGTCTCGTCATCCAAAACAATGCTTTTCCTACCTCTAGTTTTACCTTTTTCTTGCTTTTTATTTTCCGATGTATTTTTAAGTACACGATAAATACAGCTAACGGATACTTTTGTTAAACTGCTACAAATGTCGACCGCTTGGCTAACGTTTAATGCCATTTTTCTGCCGACAATTCCTTCATAAACGTTTCGTATCATTACCTTCTCTTCGGACGTTAACATTTTCCGTCTCTTTTGCGGCTTTTCATTCTTGGAATCAACATCAGAATTTTGCTGTCTTCTCTTGGAACAACTCGGTTTTTCGTCCATTGTATTTCAATAATCTGGATATATACTATATATACAATAATTTCAAAGAATATAACTAAATATTTACTATAAAACGACAAACTATAACACTCTTATTATCAATAACACGTTTTATCAATACTACAATACAGTATTGATAAAACAGTATTGACAACAATAAGTTTACAAACTTATCACATAAAATATACTCACAAAAACACATGCACTATTTACCCATAGAAACACCAATGTTTTCTTCGTTCATTTCTTCGGCAAAAAATAATAAAAACTAGTTTTACTGCATGTCTGGATCCGAATTGTAAAACCGAGTTCCCTCGCGAATTCCAACATTGCCAAACGATTGAAAAATAATGTTTTAAAAAATCGATTTTTATTTTATAAATTTAAATACGTAACGAAACGGAACATATAAATAAAATTTATTTTATTACAATTTTGTGCTTAATTTTTACTATTGAAAAAATCATGTTTTTTGGTATTTTTATGACGGTAATAATCGCTGCGTGGAAGAATACAGGTTTTGTATGACCATAATTACTACTTGTGAACAAGATTTGGCTACACTGTACGACAACTTCTGGTCAAGTCTACTATAGAGAAGCACAAATAAATATACTACTTTATATATTCTGTAATTTCTTATGAGGAAACGCAAATTGCAATCGAGAAAACAGGCAGTTTTCGAGGGCCGCTGTGTACATTTAAATTTGAGGATATTCGGCGTTTAAACTATGAAATCACTCTTTTGAATTGAGGGTTTCTACTATAGACTATAATCAAAATAATTTTTTTATATCAAGTTGAAAAACAATTTTACAAAAAGAATAAACCCAATAAATACAGTAATACAAAATGTTTTAACCATGTCTTCGCATTATCATGCCACTGCTTTGTAAAATTGGATTAGTGACAATTTAAATCCGTTTATATTTTTCGTATTTCTTAAAAAGTATAAAAGTTACGATTTTTCATGAGGACGCTGTCGTCGTATCTTGTTTATATGCATTATGCAAATAAAAACGCTTTCAGTGCGGGTGAAATATTTTATTTTCGTGTTGAAACATTGTATCTACTATAGAAACAGAGTGGCATAAAGTTAGTTTTTCGTGGAATCTGCATGTCTTTCAACTGAGTCAGTCTGAGTTTTATTTGGACATTGTTAAAAGCAGAGTAAAAAATGAGTATGCTGCCTTGATTATCTAAAACAAAGAAATATTATATCTTATTATTTATTATATATCTCACAGCCTACTCATCAAGTTAAATTAAAGATAGATTACTTTACAGGAGAGACTAAAAAATTTTATTTGTTGTTTGTTGATTTGTGTTGATGACTTTTGTACTGTACCTACTAAAATTTACTATTAAATTATGACGTATTATAAAAGGTTATAGCGACTGTTGGCAGGTCGAATCCTCTTACAGCGTAATGGCTTGATATGCTTAAATATTACTACTGCTAGAGTAAATTGTTTTATAGAGACCCGACATTGTTTTGAAGATTAATTTTTTGTAGCATAAATTGAAAGTACTGAAATCACATTAGACTTATCTCTGATTGCAAAATTCCACAATTGTTAAATGCTAAATATAATAGAATAGAAAAGAAATATGCTTTATCGTCACTGAAAATTGTACAATTTTATGGACAAAGCAACAATATACAAAAGTCAGAAAACTAACAATAAGAATTTAAAATTTACTAACTATAAAAATCGTCAGTAGCACAAACTTAAAAATAATAAAATAAACAAACCATTGCAAAATTTAAATAAATTGCAAATTGCATAATAAAATCTTACGAACTAATAAGTTTAAGTTGCTGCATGTGATACCCAAATATATATTAAAATCTTTAGTTACTTGTACATAAAGGTGCTACAATTTCTTAGTTATTCGTTAAGAAACTCTTCTACTGAATGATATGCTCTTTCAGGTAAAGAGGCTTTCATTACTATATGGAACTAGGGAGAGCGCCCACCAAACTGGCATGGCAAGTAGTAGCAAGTAGCAAGTAGCGCGCGTCTAAACCCTATTCATTCTACAAATTCCCAGTCGTCAACAGAACCACGTGTAAGCCAAACAGGGTCGTACTGATGTACGACCTATGTATCATATGATTTTTAAAAATATTTACTTTTGAAACTGTTAGTGTAAGAATTTCTTGAAATTTAATCATTATATCACAATTAAACTAAACTCTAAAAAATAACACGACCAGTAAATAACTTAACAATAACTATAACATAAATATAACACAATATAATAACTTAAAAATCAACACGATACAATTAGAATTTAAAATAATCACAAGTTGGGATCTGTAACATGAGAATCTGTCTCGCTTACGGTAATAAATTATATTTTATTGCCTCTTGGCGAATGAGACGGCGAATATCAACACGTGCTCATGTTTACTGATGGAAATTTGGTAAACGAATATACTTTAGCATGTTACTTAAAATGTAGCCAATGCAAACGATTATTCAGCGCACATCACAATGACAGTGACAATGACTTCGTGCAGCTTGCTACGCCACGGCGTTAAAAATAGATCTTGTTCTACTTTTTGCCACGTGCTACTTGCATTTTGCATGTGTTTTTGTTAAACAATTTAAATATGGAAGACAGTTCAGAATTTAATATTCGTTTTGTCTCATTAATTGTGAAATTTTCAGGTATCTATGATGATACAAGTCCGGAATTTTTTAATTCTTTCAATACAATAAATTTACTATGCCCTTGTATCTATTTCCAATAAGGGTGTACCCAAAACTGACGTTGCGGGGGAGTTTTGTTCATATTTTTGACGTTTAAAAGCGTTAGCATAACTTGATCCTCAGCGGGCGATATTTTGAATTTAAATATTATGCTACTGATAGTAGCCTGCTATCAGTCCTTTTAATGTCATGCTACTTTGGTGTGCGCTACCTGCCATGCTAGTGCCGTGCTCGTGCTATGTCACTGACATGTTACATGTCACGCCAGTTTGGTGGGCGCTCTCGCTTAAGGAAAGATGTTGCAGATTTATTTTCATATTCTACGTTTTAATAAAAGAACGGTCAACAGGAAAAACCTTTGGTTCTCTTATCGCTACTTTGTCGAAAACAGCCCTATAGTTTATTTCAAGATTTTAATACCTCACTTTGTATATACAATAGATACATTTTTTATTATATGCTTGGATATTAAGTTAAAACATTATTCAGGGTGCATTGAAATGTTTTTTTACTATGCTAATCGATAACAATACACAATACATAAATAGTTAATTTAAAATATTTATTTCTTGAATTTCATATTTTACGTTTTAATAAAACTGGTGACTGGTGGACGTGGTCTAGACTGGGAGTGGTGGAGGGTGTCCCAAGTAAAAGGAGATGGTTGTATAATTTTTTGCCGAATATAATATTGATTTCTTCACTAACTCAGTGGACGGGATCGGTAAATACACATCAATGATTAAATTTCTAGTGGAGTAGTCATGATTAGATCTAGCTGAAGAATCATGTAGATGTTCACGAATTAATCAAACAGTTTCTAAAATATATAAAGAGGGAAGCGTTAAAATCTCGTATTTTTACAGTAGCTTCTTCAATGTGTTATTTCACTGAGGCCACAAAGATACCGTATTGCTCTTTTTTGTAATTTAAAAATAACATCAAATTGGGCAACTGTACTAGAACCCCAAAAAGGAAGACCGTATCGAAGATGAGACTCGAACAAAAAAAAATATGTTATTTTGGAAGATGCTAAATTGATTTCCCTCAAAATAGATCTTATTGCATAGCAGGCTGTGGCCAGTTTCTAACTTAACAAATCGATATGAAAGGACCATGTATGTTTGCTGTCTCTAGAAATACCAAGAAATTTTACAGAATCAACGATACTCATCAGGCTGTTATTAAGAAGCAAAGGTTGAAGAGCTCCTTTATAGGACAATGCTACTGTATTATCCACGTTAAAAGAGAGTAAATTAGAGTTGGACCACGTTTTTATTTTAAGTAGATCAGAAGTTATATTTGCATGAAGAGTTGCAATATTAGAGTTCCTCCAGGTGACATTGGTATCATCAGCAAAAAGAAAAATTAAAAATGTCATTTAAAAAGATAAGGAATAGTAGAGGACCCAATACTGAACCTTGCGGTACTCCATATACAATGCTTTTGACTAGAGTCAGTATTATTTGCTCTAACTAATTATTTCCCAAGTAAAATTAGAGCCCATTCAAAGAAATCCCTCTAATTCTGTAGAAATTTAGGTTTTTTATCAAAATGTCGTGATTTACACAATTAAAAGCTTTGGCATATTTACAAAAAAACAGTGGTAGTGTAAAGATTATTGTACAGTGCTTGGTAGACCTCATGTACTACAGAAAACGTACCATCACTGGTACATTTATTAGATAAAAAGCCGAACTGACTTTGTGATTAAATGTTTTCAACGAGAAAGGACATAAATCCAGGACAGAGACCAGGACTTTCAACACATTTTGTGGGAGGAAAATTTTTATGGATAGTCCATGAGTACTACAAAAAAATTTTCTTTTGATACCATTCATTGTTTGGATCAGTTCAGATTTATCAACTGGTCTTATAAAGAATGAATTCGAGACCTTTTATAACTTCGGGAGATAGAAAATGGGATCTTGTTGTGGCAAACTAACAAAGTGAAATATTAGATTCTTTTTCTGGACCATCGTTCTGCCATTTTTTTTTTAATTTATATTAAAAAACAGTAGGTCAAGATTTCTTTTTATTACAGTTGAAAGTAATAAATAGTGAAATTATTAAAGAAACCGCCGACCATTTTGACAGGCGGCTTTAGTCTTTACCAACGATGTAATCATACTCCATCGTTAGTCTTTACATTACACAGCGTTGCCATCTCGGTTGATCTTTCGAAGTGCTGATTACTGACATGCCAATAGACCAAGAATTTGTTTTGTTTTGTATTACCGACATCCGGGTATTTCGCATAGTTTACTAGCATGGTTATCTGTACCAAAAGTACAGAGTATTTCTAACAATGAGGAATCGGTACTTTGGTTATTGGACAAATGCCCGTTACTTTGTAACGGTTAGGTACTTTTTTTACATTACTACTGACCATTAATTAAGTCCTCTGTACTACTTAAATAATCGTTCGTTTCTTTTTTCATATACACATTTGTTTATATACATTATGAATTTTAGTCTTAGTTTCTTGAGGGCTTAAAGATGCTGTAAAAGTTTGTAAACAGCGAATCCGGTAGCCCATTCTCTTTTTCCAACTTTGATGAAACCTATAACGGATTGTGAGTGGAAGACTTATTTCCCTAACATTCATGAATATGTGCTCACACCAGCAACTTTACCATTTCACAAATTATTGGTTTAGCCCTCACGCAAAGACATTTTCATAACACGCTTAGTTTTATCCTGCTGAGCACATGCAGTAACATTAAATATCTACGAATCGAATGTGTATATCTAGTTCATTCGTTAGCTGGACCTAGTTTAATTAAACAAAACTAAATGGGTGTTTAACGAATCTCTCTCGAACAATAAACTATTTTACCCGTGTTTAATGATATGTATAAATATATACAAACACATTACAGATATATAGACAAATCGGAAAGTTTCGGCTAACCAGTATTAATGTTTATTATCTACAATAAATACATAATACGTTTACACGATAGTATATTGCGTACACCGTTATTATTGAAGTGAAATAGTAGTAGAGTTTATTAAGTAAATGACGTGCAAATATAATTCAAGTCCTAAACTAAAATATAGATATGCACCCTACAGCAGGTTTGTTGGGATTCGCGAACACTGAAATTATACATATACTATGTATATAAAGCTAAATATATAAAACATAAACAAAACTACGAAATACATGCCAAGGGCTATAACTAATTCGTTCTTCTTCTTCTTCTCGTGCCACTCCTAGCGGAGATTGGAAATCATCTTGGCCACTGCGACTTTGTTAGCAGCGCGCCTAAAAAGTTCAATCGAACTACACCCGAACCATTCACGTAGATTACGAAGCCACGATATTTTTCTGCTTCCCACACTTCTTTTGCCCTTAATTTTGCCCTGCATGATATTTCTTAAAAGTTCGTACTTTTCACCTCTCACAATGTGCCCCAAGTATTCCATCTTTCTAGTTTTTATCTCATTTAGAATTTCGCATCTTTTGTCTAAAGTTTGGAGTACTTGCTTGTTAGTGACGCGGTCCATCCATGATATTCTGAGAATGCGCCTATAGCACCACATCTCGAAAGCTTCGATGTTTTTTGTGGTCAACTGTTTTAGTGTCCAGGCCTCTACTCCATACAACAGGGTAGAAAAGACATAACACCGCAGCATTCGTATTCTTAACTTTATATTGATATCACGATTGCAAAAGAGTTTGCGCATTCTATTAAAGACTGATCTAGCGATTTCTATTCTACATCTAATCTCTTTTGTTTGATCAGTATCGTCTGTGATCCAAGCACCTAGATATTTATAACAGGACACACGCTCAATCGTTGTATTGTCTATTACAAGATTAGCTCTGATGTTCTTTGATTTCGTGATTACCATAAATTTAGTTTTTTTCAAATTAATTTTCAAGCCGTAACTGTTACAGTATATATTGAGACTTTGAACGAGATGTTGTAGTTCTACTAGCGTTCCCGTTAGGAGCACCGTATCGTCAGCATACCTTATATTGTTGATCGTCTCACCATTTATTATCAGACCAAGATCTTCTTCCTCGAGTGCTTGTTCACAAATAGCTTCACTATACAGATTAAATAAAAGTGGCGACAAGATGCATCCCTGCCGGACTCCTCGACGGATTTGAATTTCTATTTGCCTATTTTGGCAGTAGTATAAAGGTCGAACGGAGCCATTCCCTAGGTATTATTCCAGTTCTATATATTGTGTTAAATAGATCTAGGAGTATTTTAATAGATTCATCGTCCATAAGTTTGAGCAGTTCTACGGGAATTTTATCAGGACCGGGGGCCTTACCACTTTTCGCTTGTTTGATTGCATAATCTATTTCTTCTCTGATTATATCAGGCCCTGTATCATCTGTATATTCGTTTGAGATTTCTTGTCTATCTTTGTCATCAAAAAGTTGTGATATGTATTCTGTCCATCGATTCATTTTTTGTTGTAAATCTGTTATGAGTAAACCATCTGTATCTTTGATCTGTCCTGTCTGTGTTGTTCTTCTCCTTCCTGTCATTTCTTTAATCTTTTTGTGTACATTAAAAAAGTCATATTTGCGCTCCAGTTGTTCCAACTCCTGGCATTGCTCACTTAGCCATCTTTCTCTAGCTTCTCTTATTTTCTTTTTTATCAGTTTATCTAATCAGTTTATCTTTACTAATTCGTTAAGTAACAATAACTACAAATGTAATAATAAAAGTATGCATTTTGTTTATAAATTAAATAAAAAAAACGAATACATTACCGATAGGAATGTCTGTAAAGAAAGTGTACTGATAGAAGCAGCACTTAATTTCAATGGCCTTTGAGAACGAAGTATCATAAGCAAAACTGACTTCTGTAAGGATGAAGGACAGTTATACCACTTAGAATTGTATACTGCATTTCCAATCAATTCGCTCTGGAAAATATACTCTATTAATATTATTTTATCAAAGTTTAACTACGAGAAAAGTATAATAATAAACTAATGTTATGAATAAAAAGGAACAACCAGGTATTTTCGTTAACCTGGTCTAAAGCAATACGGCCTCTTCTTAACACATTCGCTGCCTATCGAAGCGGATGGAACTCGGCTAGGCGCCATTTTGTTTTATGAAATTTAAAACAGTTATTATTTCTTAATATTGTGTTTTTAAGCTATTACTATCATTATCTTAAAGATTTTCATAATTCTGTCAAATTCTTTTACATCACGCGCTAGCGCGTGATCGGCACTAGTGGTCCGTTTTCTCTCTCCATAGCCTAATCACGCACTCGCGTGTGTCCTGAAGTATTCTTATTTATACTTATTTGTGAGTAATATAAAGATATGAGATATACACTGACGCATCCAAATCATCAGACGGTATTGGTGCAAGCATTCTCACACTAAATACATCCTTAAAATTTAAATTCAAACCCATTACTTCATCATACACTGCAGAGTTGTGTTAATACTAAAAGCAGTTATCCATATAAAAGGGTCGAAACAGTTTCCGTCTCTCATAATTACTGATTCGCTTAGCTCGCTTTACACTATCAAACATTTATATACCAATAATCCAATCGCCTTACAGATCACCGTATTACGATATAAAAGGAAATGAAGAAGCAGATCAATTGATGTGCCTAACATTCTTTATCCAGGATTCCATTTACATTTGATTTGAAATCTAAAGTGTACAGTAACACAGCAACTTAACCCATAAACACGTCTTTACGCGAGCTGTGTTACCAATGTGTGAAAATTGCCAAACAACTATTTCTATGAAGCATATTGTAACTCAGTATATACTACACGAAGCTACAAGAAAAAGAGATAAAAAAAATAAATTATTTATAAATTTAATAATAGTTACCTGTGTAAGAATAAGTTGCCCATAATAACAAGTTAAAAACAACATTGCTACCCATCCACCTAAATGAAGAAAATATCTTAATTTATCAGATATATTTTCTTCAAAAACCATTTGAAAGCACAATACCCCCATTATGACAGAGGTAAGCGACACATGGACTATAAGTAAAAGATCGAAGTGTCCAAATACTTCCCTGGTGTATCTAAAAAATTTATATTATTATTAGTCGGTTGTTAAAAATTAAAAATGTGGAAAACAAAAGTAAATTACTAATCCACCCTTTAAGTCGCTGACAAACTCTCCACACACTTCACAGATTACACAAAGATACACAATGTGTAAAAATTAAAAGAGGAATCAAGCAAGAAGACACATTATCTCCCAAACTTTTTACAGTAGTTTTGAAACATGCTTTTGAAAAAATTGGATGCCAAAAGAAATCAATGTCGACGGTGAAATGGTCTCATACCTACGATTTACGGACAACATTGTTCTGATAACAGATAACTTAGAAGAGATTGGAACTATGCTTACTGAGTTAGATGCTGCCTGTAAGGAAGTTGGTTTGAACATAAATTTTGGAAAGACACAATACATGACAAAATAATGTGGTACCAAGCGAAAATCTAAAATTCAAGTCTAACAAAACAGGATTAGTTCATGAATATAAATACTTAGGTCATGAAAAAATCAAAAAGAACTTAATGGAGCTCAATGGAGCGTTCAATATCTTCAAGAAGAGCAGCATGTCAAATTAGTTGAGAAAGAAGGCGTTGAACCAATGTCTGTGTCCAGTCATAACTTGCAGTGGTAAAACACTTTTCGTCGCCCAAGCTACAGCAATCAAATACAGAATAGGCCAAAGACGAATGGAACGCTCGCTACTTGGACTGACTCTCAGAGACAGAGTTATAAAGAAGAAATAAGAAGAATAGGCGTCACAGATGCCATAGAGTGCATAGTATGGCTGAATTGGAAATGAGTTCTGTGTTCAAGAGCCATGACCTCACCCTATACACAAAAATAAGGCTCCTTAAATGTTATGTGTACTCAGTGCTTCTGTACGGAGTAGAAACGTGGACATTGAAGGCCAAAACTCTATCAAAACTTCAGGCTTTTGAGCTATGGTCATACAGAAGGATCCTGAAGATACCATGGACAGACAAAGTCACCAATGAAGAAGTACTGCGGAGGATGAACACAACTGCGGATTTCGTCAACATCGTGAAGAGCTACAGTACTTGGGACATATAATGAGAAATCAAGGCAGATACGAGCTACTTCAATGCATTTTGCAAGGTAAAATTGAAGGAAAAGGGACCCCAGGACGAAGAAGAATATCCTGGCTTGCTAACCTGAGAGCATGGTATAGAAAGACCTCAGCACAGCTATTTCGTATAGCAACCAACAAAGTCATCATAGCCAGGATGATCGCCAACGTTCGAAACGGACAGGCACCTGGGCGAGCTATGTGGTTAGAATAAATTTAATTTAAAAAACTACACTGTGTAGGCCAGAAGCTGATAGAAGAAGCAGAGGTAGACTACCTACACAATGGACAGACAACGTCACAAGAACCACTGGAAATTGGCTGCAGTAAGCTTAAGACCGACAGAAGTGGAAGAAATTAAGGGAGGCCTATGTTTAACTTTGGACGCAGTAGGTTAGATGATGATGATGATAAAATCATCATCATCATCATCTGACATATTTGATAAAACCATCTAATAGATATATGTATATCACTCAAAATTGCAACTTTCAATGCAAGAACCCCGCTATCAGAGAAAAAATTCATCTTAATAGAAATTGAACTCAACAAGATCAATTGTAACATAGTTGTGAGTCTAGAGGTTATAAGGAAAGGAGAAAAGCTAACCACTTTAAAATCCGGTCCCCACATTTTAAAGAGTAACAATTTTTTGTCTACATTCAAAATGGTCACGTATTAGTTCTTTCTAGAATTTTCAAATATATCTGGTGTGCCATGTAGGCATCAGTATTTTGTTGATATATTATTTGACTATTTAGACCTGCAATATTTAGCATGAAAAAGAACATTGTAAGAGGTCACCTACATTTTTTTTAAGACACTAAATAATTTTCCCTTATTTTGTCCACTACGTCCACTCATCCCTTGGTGCTGTTGTAAAATGTTATCATAGCAAGTTTGTACTTACCACCTGTGTTTTTGTCGATCTTATCTATATAATGCATTGTTGATAGCATTCACTATTACCCAGCCTCAATTGTCCACTGCTGAACATAGGCCTCTTTCTCGTGTTTCCAACCCCTCCTATATTGTATCACTCTCCTAGAGTTTTTATTTAATCTTCTTAAAATGTCAGCCCATCGTGTAGGTGGTCGACCGACGCTTATCTTAACTTCCCTTGGTCTCCATTCCAATAACCTCTTTGTCCATCGCCCCTTCGTCCTGCGCATCTCTATTTTAGTCTGGCTATCCTTTCGATGACGTCAGTCAAGTTGGTTCTTTTGCTGACCTTTTCGTTTTTTGTTTTGTCTTGCAAGTTATTCCTAACATGGATCGCTCCATTCTTCTCTGTGTGTCAACACTGGGAAGAAGTATTAATCAAATACTTTTCTTTTCAGGCATGTGGATAGCTCAGTTTTAAAATATTGTCACAGTTTTTCATATACTGCTCACCCAAAATCGATTCTTCGCTTCTGTTCATGGGTCTGATTATCCCTGCCAGTTATAATTTCATGTCCTAGGTATTTATATTTATCTCCGAGTTCTACCTCTTGCCCACCAATACTGATGTTCTGGTTGGTTACCAAATTTAGTATTATACATATTTGTTTATGAGATAGTTATATTTAAACCTACATTTTCTGTAGTCCCAACGAGTTTCTGTGCCATTTCTCTTGTCATTCCTAAATCCTCAGCTTTTAGTACTATATAATTTGAGACCATTAGCATTATTTTATTTGACTTGGGTTTGTATGACATTAATTTCATGTCTTTAGAAAAGTCAAATATACTTAAATAGAATTCACAAGGAAACTAAGTTCTTGTAGTTGGCTGTATACCATATATTAAAAAAATTTTAATAAAATCCTTTTTAAAAAGGTTTATAAAAACCCAGTCGGGCTATGTTAAATAGACAAAACGTTTTCGGAATAAGTATTCCATCATCAGTGTCCTAAAAAAAGTATTTAACCACTTAATTAAAAATAACATGAAATAATTTAAATTTTGACTAAGGTTAATGTAAAATGTGGTTAATACTTACAGGTTAATATATGAATGTAGCCACTAAATATGAAGGTAAAAACCCTTTAAGAATTACTAAATGAAATTTAGTTTACATTATGTCTTGTTTAAAATTAAGATGGTAAAGTTGTGTTGTAAAGTTAAATATATTAATTCCTATACTTTTTCAAGAACCCAACTTTCCACCTGTGTCTAGTTTTCATTTTCCAGGTACCAAATGTTATTGAAACATAAAGGGCCTTATATTAGAATCTTTTTCACCACACCACTTGACACTTGTATAGTTAGTTGCCAAACTATAATCACATAATTTTCTCACCACAATTTCATCTCACATACATAATTTAAAACAACAACATTGATGGTTGATACTGTTATAATTTTTTATTTTTATTTCAACTTTCACAATTTTAAATAACGTTGGCTTCTGTCTTAAATAGACACATACAGTTACACTGACTGCTCTGTTACAACTTCCGTCATAACCTGTCAAGATTGTCACTTCAATTAGTTGCTTTAATAAAGTCCTCGTAGACATACCGTCTCAGGACTTGCAACTTAATGTAGAGTCATATGTCGCCATGTTACCAATCCAACGGTAACTTTACCATCTTAATTTTAAACAAGACATAATGTAAACTAAATTTCATTTAGTAATTCTTAAAGGGTTTTTACCTCCATATTTAGTGGCTACATTCATGTATTAACCTGTAAGTATTAACCACATTTTACATTAACCTTAGTCAAAATTTAAATTATTTCATGTTCTTTTTAATTAAGTGGTTAAATACTTTTTTTAGGACACTGATGATGGAATACTTATTCCGAAAACGTTTTGTCTATTTAACATAGCCCGACTGGGTTTTTATATACCTTTTTATAAAGGATTTTATTAATTTTTTTTTTAAATAGAATTAATTTCTCGTTTCTTCATTTTTGCTAAGAAAAATTCAGAAATTTCACGTTTATTTTTCCCAAGAGTCTCTACCAAAGTTAAAGTGTGGTTTTAGAGTAACTCGAGTGCAAAAAGTATTGACATGAATCAATTATCGCATGTAACATTTCTTCCTGTTCCAGAAATTGGCTAAATCAACCTTTTTATGACAAAAGAAGAGCTGTTGTCTAATTGAAAACCAACGTAAACTTCCAAATTATTTGCACAAAAAGGATTTAGTTTAGTATTTCATTAATCGTTACAAATTCAGAAGCGTCGCAGTTCATTCTATATATATATATATATATAAACAAAATCATTAAAATTGTTAATACAGGAAGCCAATTTAACAAACTTTTCCCTAAACTCTCCGTCATCCACATTATTAAATTGTAAACCCCTTAATAGAAGCTTAAAACGATTGATTGCCATGGTAAATTGGAAAAAATTCCTCTTCTGTACCATCTTGCATGCATAAGTACTTTAAATGTATATGAGATGAACGCAGAATGCCTGCCAAATACAAGAGATTTAACACACCCTTGATTTTCACCACGTGTGTACGTTGTATTGTATCCCCCACATCTCGACCTTTTCTATCTTCTTTTTCAAGTGCCATCTTCGCGGCGGAGGTCGGCAATCTTCATAGCTATTCGGACTTTTGTGACGGCTGCTCTGAAAAGTTCATTTCATGTACATCCATACCACTCTCTCAGGTTGCGCAGCCTTGACATTCTACGCCTCCCTCTGCTTCTCTTTCCTTGGATCTTTCCCTGCATAATCAGTTGGAGCAAGGTGTATTTCTCTCTATGTGTAATATGTCCGAGATATTCCAATTTTCTTGTTTTGATTATATTTAAAATTTCTATTTCTTTATTCATCCTTCTCAGAACCTCTTTGTTTGTGATGTGTTCTGTTCACGATATTTTCAGAATTCTTCTATACTTACCACACCCATACCCACAGCTCGAATGATTCCAGTTTTTTCATTGATGTCGCATGCAAGGTCCAAGATTCCATTCCATAAAATTAATGTCGAAAAAACATAGCTCCTCGCCAACCTAACTCTTAGTTCCAATTTTAAATCCCTTGTACATAGCACTCTCTCATTTTGTTGAAATTTGCTCTAGCCTTTTCTATTCTGATTTTGATCTCCTGAGTATAATCATTTGTGGAGTTAATCATTGTTCCCAGATATGCATATTTGTCCACTTGTTCGACGTTGGTTCCGTTTATTAGAAGATTCTCATTATTTCTTTGAGTTTTCGATATTCTCATAAATTTCGTCTTCTTGACATTCATTATTAGACCATACTCTTTTCCATACTCCGCTATTCTGGTCACCAGTCTCTGAAGATCTTCAATATTTTCGGCTAAGATCACAGCGTCGTCCGCATATCTAATGTTGTTAATGGGAACTCCATTTACCTTTATTCCAGCTGTTTCACCCTCAAGAGCGTTTTTCAGGATCTCTTCGGAGTAGGCATTAAAAAGAATTGGCGACAATACGCATCCCTGTCTCACTCCACATCTTATTTTAATTTCTTCTGACAGCTGTTCGTTAACACGTAATTTTGCTCGCTGTTTGTAGTATAAATTTGATATGATCCTGAGGTCGTTGTAGTCAATCTTCTTTGATTTCAGGACATTCATTAATTGTTTATGTCGTACTTTATCGAATGCTTTATTATAGTCAATAAAACATACGTATATATCTTGATTGACGTCTAGGCATCTTTGTATTAGTATATTAAGTGAAAAAAGAGCTTCACGCGTTCCTAGGCCTTTGGGAAAACCAAATTGTGTATCATTAACGTCTATGTCCAGTTTGTGATATATTCGATATACCTTTTGTATATCGAGCTCTAACCATTGCAAGATATCTATTTGTGCATTTAGCTATTTCTTCGAGTGTGAAGTCCTGCAAGAGAGCTCCGAGTTTGATTCGTAGCCACTAGTTGTCTATCGTTACCATATGAGTAAAAGCAAATCCGTCTTCAAAAAAAAAGTCTCCAAAAGGGTTAAAATTGAAAAATTACAACTAAACACCCGATATTTTTATAAACGTTAAAGATATTTTTTTAATTACTTTAATGTAGTAGCATATAAATTAAATTTACCTAATTATTTCTATGTGGTATTTGGTACAGAATCGCACTCTGCTTTCCCAAATGTTCAGATAGTTGTGAGTATCGTCAAACATATGAAGAATATTTGATTGTAAATATTGAAGTTGAGCATTTATATGGATAAGAAATCCTAAAAAGAAAAATTATTTTATATAGTATAACTTACATATTTAATTTTGCTTCAAATTTAAACTCTTACTACTTATAATGAACTAAAAAGGTAAAACTTCCTGTACTAGGTAGATATTCTATCAACTTCATCAAAAATGCAACGTCCTCTAAACCAAGTCAATTTCTACTCTTAATAAAATTAACTCTTGAGCTAATATTTTTTTCATTTATAGTGATGACTGCGTTAAGAACAAGCAAAGTAACGCAAAAGATGGAAAACATAATACATTGTAAATTAAAAATTCAGTCATAATATATAATACGTATGACGTCGAATATTTACATTTTTTTTTTAATTTCGCATAAGGTAAAAGCTGATCGAAAGCAAAAAAGCAAATGTAAGTAAAAACAGTTTAATTAGTAGTAATTTTTTAATCCAAAACTAAATTATTTATCAAGAATAATTTCTGCTATTTTTTGAGACGTCGCATACACCCTTGTCAATAAAGAATTATGGAAACTTAGTGGTTTAGTGGTAAGAATACCGTACGCTCAGGGTTCGAATGCCTCATGGGGTTTTTTGCAATAATTAAATATTAAAATTTAAAATTATGCAGATATCGTTTTCTTTGAATCACTAAACATTTATATCAGTCTTTATTAGAGGTGTTTAAACTAAAACGTGAAAATCTTATTTAAAAAACAATCTCGTACTTTCTAAAATAAAGTAAAAATTCTACAAAAATAAAAAATATTTTAAATAAACGTATTTTATTTAAAATAAATGTATTTACAAAAAATGTTCAAATAAGCCTCGATTAGCAGCAGAACAATCTTCTTCTTATGGTGCCCTATCCAATTAGTGGATGTTGGCGACAATTCTGGCATACTCCTCTCGGTCTTGTGTGGCTCTAAAGAGTGCATGGGCATCGAGGATTGTCCAATTTCTTATATTTTTAAGCCGTGAGTATTTCTTTCTTCCGATGCCCCGTTTTCCTTCTATCTTCCCTTCCATAATAAGCTTTAAGAACTGGTACTTGGAATTTCGAAATATATGACCCAGATAAGCAGTTTCTCTTCTTTTTATTATTGGCAGCCATTCTCGTTCTCTGCTCATTCAATTTAATACTTCGACATTTGTTGTGTGATCTGTCCAGGGAATTTTAAGTAGTCTTCTAAATACCCACATTTCAAAGGCCTCCAATCGGTTCATCACATTGGCCTTTATGGTCCAGGTTTCTACACCATATAGCAGTGTGGAGTAAATGTAACAATTTACTAAGCGATATCGAAGCGTTAAGTTAAGGCTGCTGTTGCTTAGCAAGGTTCTCATCTTAGTAAATGCTATTCTGGCTTGCTCAATCCTGCTACGTATCTCTATGTCTGGATCTAGATCTTCAGCTATCCAACTGCCGAGATATCTGAACTTGGGGACCTTTTGGATGTTCTTATTGTTTACTCTAAGCAGAACTCCTTCTCCTCCTCTATTCTTTATTCTTCGTAAGGATGTGGTGACGTTATAGTATTTGACGAATGGTTGCTATCCATTCTTCTCTCTCCTGGGCGCGGTGTGCTGCCTTGGGCAGGGAGTAACCGGTAGCACACTTTATTTGGTCTGACCATCCAAGTGGCGATCTTCCTCGGGTTCTTTTACCATCTACCTTGCCTTCAACCACCAACCTCTCCATGTCTTCCATTCGTCTGGTAATGTGTTCAAAGTACCTCAATATATTTTGGTTGATGATTGTGGTAAGCCTAGTATTGATATCAAGTTCTGTCAATATTGAGACATTTGTGCAACGTGCTGTCCAGGATATGTGTATCATTCTACGATATACCCACATGTCAAAGGCCATTATACGTTGTGAGTCGGACTTTTTAATGGTCCAAGTTTCTGACGCATAGGTAGCGATAGGAAAGATAAGCGTCCGTACTAGGCGCAGTTTCGTGTTCCTGGTTATATCCATATCTTTCCAGATTTTAGTAAGTTTGGCCGTTGTTGATCTGGCCATTGTAAGACGTCGACGTATCTCTTCTTCGCATCCACCATTGTTAGTGATAACAGAACCTTAGTAATTGAAACGGCTTACCACTTCAAACCCTGCTACGTTTCGTATTTCCGGCTGGTTATTTCTAATTCCATCGATTATCATTACCTTGGTCTCCTGTACATTAATTTTAAGTCACGGCTAATAGTATCTAATCTCTTCATGATGCATTCAAGGTCATTTGTTGATGATGCTAGTACTAGTCATACTAATCATAGCGGACTAAGTCTTGTCAGCATAGCGGAGATTGCTGATTTTTTGGCCTCCGACTGATATTCCTCCTTGCCGTCAAGGAGGATGTGCTCGCTGTATATATTGAATAACGTGGGAGATATAATACATCCTTGACGAACACCGGCTTTTAGTTTAAAATTATCGGAGTATATGTTGTTGACACTTACGTTTGCTGTGTTGTTGATATACAGTTGTTTCAGTGCGTTTATTAGATGTAGATACCCATTTCTCTCAGTATTCCCCACATTTTATGCCACTTTACATTATCGAACACTTTCGAGTAGTCGACGAAGCACAAATATGTTTCTAGATTAAATTCTCTATTAGGTTTTATAAATCTGTGTTTTTGTCTTCATATTTAGGTGTCTATCCCACCATACTGAGTTAAGTTGTCAGATTGCTGTTCTTGTTTGTCCTAATCTTTGTGTAATTTCTTCCTCTGTTGTTGCCTTTTTCGTAATTATAAACCCCAAGTATACGAATTTATCCTTTCCTTTGATTGTTACGTTGTCATCAATCTGTAGATCTTCTATGTCTTCTTTACTTGTAGATAGGTACTCTGTTTTCGCGAGGTTAATATCTAGGCCAGCCTTGGTATATTCTTCTTGTAGTTTATTCATCATGTAGTTGAAGTCGTCTTGGTCTTGTGCAATCACAATTAAAATTTATGTGGTTATAATTTACAAAAATGTTATAATGTTACAAATGAAAAATTGTTTATTTTTACATGGAAAAAGTTTAACTATAAAATGGTAAATGGTATTTCACTAAATGTTAATTTCTTTCTTTTGAAATTTCTGGGGTTAGAACTGGATGTAGATTCTCTGTCACACAAACAATGCATCAACTGCGAAATAGCCTTTTATGACAACCATGTGGGTATTATTCAAAGTTTTTGTAAACGCCACAAATCTCTTAGATACTTAGAAATGTAGAAACAGTGATTACTCTTTCAAAACTGACACATTACATTGAGTATAATTCACTTTTTTCAACATATTTCCGGCTTCTTAACGCCGACACTCGCCGCGTCTTGTCTCAACAAAATCTCTTTTAAGCTTCCTTAACTTCACTTACTGCACAATTAACTGCCACAATACTACACATTTTCCCATAAAAAAAGGCGAAAAACAAAAATATTACGAATTTGAAGAAAAATTCGGACTCCAATAAAACTAAACGGCTTTAACAGCCGCCGGCCTTACCGAGACTAATCTAATGATATAATCTTTTACCCAACTCGGTATAAATAAAGTGTATAAACGGTTAAATTTCTATTTATGCATAATATTCTAAAGTGGCTCTCGATCAAAGAATACCGAAGAAATATGCATCTGTGATATAAACAAACTTTAAAATGTGTTTATTATCAACTCCAGAGATGCAAAAAGATTGAAAATACTTTTTTGGTGTTTTAACTTATACAAGGAGATTTAAAATGCTACAAAATTAGACCAACAAGTGTTGCACAGTTAAGACAAATAATCATTGATGAATCCATATTAATTTCTAGAAAAATATGGAGAAGTGTAATTGATGCCTTCTACCATTGTTTAGGATACTGTCAAATTAACAACGAAGGACATTTTTAATACTTGATTATATATATATATATATATATATATATATATATATATATATATATATATATATATATATATATATATATATATAATGGCTATACACCCCAGTGTGGGGTTAAACCGCAAATGCTTTCTAGATCCTATTTCTTAAGTGGATCAGTTTTTTTTGTTTATCTTATCATCTTCTTGACAATATATCTCCATTTTTTCCTGTCTCTAGTTCTTCCTCTCCATTCTCTGACTCCTGCCCTTTGGAGGTCTTCTTCAACTTCTTGCAACCACTTTGATCTCGGTCTTCCCCTTCTCTTTCTTCCTCCTGGATTCCATTCTATCATTGCGTATCTCACTGCCTCATCGCCTGCTCGCCAAATGTGACCTAACCATCTAACTCTGCATTGCTTTATTTTAGTTACGATGTCTTCCTGAAGTTCTTCCTTAATTTGAATGAATTATATGATTATATATGAGAACCCTAGTATGGTTCTCATAATCTTTCTCTCTGCTATTCTTAAGTCTTCTTCATCTTTTTTAACCATCGTCTTTGTTTCTTCTGCATATAATAATATTGGCCTAATTATGGTGTTATAAATGCTCATCTTACTTTTTTTAATCAGTGTTTTGCTTTTAAGTAATCTTTTGTTTGCAAAATAAGCTTTATTCGCTGCTAATATTTTTTCTTTTATTTCGGATTTCCTTTCTCCTGATTTACTTATTGTAACTCCTAGGTATTTGAAGTATTCTACTTCTTCAAACTCAGAACTTCCTATTTTGATTTTTTCTTTCATTAGTTTTTTCCCTAATCTTAATATTTTTGTCTTTTCTTGATTTAATCTTAGCCCCATTACTACTCTTTTCTCTCTTATTTCTTCTAGCATTTCTTTCATTATTTTTCTGTTCTTTGCAATAATAGCAATATCGTCTGCATATGCAATTATTTGACTACCTCTTGTTCTGAGATTTCCTTTATTTATATTTCGTAGTACATATTCTAATGCTAGATTAAAGAGCGTTGTTGATAAGGCATCTCCTTGTTTGATCCCTTTATTTATACTGAATTCCTCTGTCTCTCCTCTTTGTGTCTGTATGCTTATTTTTGTAGTTCTCATTGTCATTTCTATTAATTTTATGAGTTTATGTGGAATTTTTAATTTTTTAAGTGCTATCATTAATCCGTTCCTTTTAATTGAATCAAATGCCTGTTTGAAGTCTATGAAAACCATTTTCAATTCTAATTTATACTCGTTTGCTTTTTCCATTATTTGTTTTATTGTGTGTATTGCATCTATTGTAGATCCTCCTTCTGTGAATCCACATTGGTATTGTCCTACTGTTTTCTTTGTGATCTTTGATAACCTGTTTTTTATTATTGATGTCAATATTTTATATGTTGTATTTAGTAACGTTATTCCTCTATAATTTTCACAGATTTGTTGGTCTCCCTTTTTATGTACTGTTATGATCTGCCCTACCTCCCAGTCCCCTGGCATTTTCTCTTCTTTCCATGTATTTTTCAATAGTGCCAGTATTTTTCCTCTTAGTTCCCTTCCCCCGTATTTTATTAGTTCCATATTAATTCCATCTTTACCTTTTCCATTTTTGCTTTTCTGTATTACTTCATCCAATTCCTCTAATGTTGGTTCTTTTGAAATTTCGATGTCTACTTTATCTACTTCATCTGCTTCTTCTTCGTGCACCGTTTCTTCCTCGTTATGCATTTCTTCTTCTGTTGTTTCCTCCGTCAAGAGCTTTCTGCAGTAATCTCTCCATACTTGCTTGTATTCTTGGTCCTCTATTATCACTATTCCCTCTCTATTTTTTATTCCGTTTGTTTTGCCCTTGTATTTTTTGTTTTGTTCTTTAATCTTTTTGTAAAAACTTTTTGTATTTCTGTTTGTTCTTTCCTCCTCAATATCCTGCATTTTTTTGTCTGCCCATCTTCTTTTATTTTGCCTTATCACTTTCTTAGCATTCCTTCTTAATTTTTCATATTCTTCTCTGTCTTCCTCTGTATCTGTTCTTAGCCACTTATTTCTGACTTGCACTTTTTTCCTGTTATTTCTCTACATTCTTGGTTATACCATCCATTTTTTGTTTTAGCCTGACTTTTACCTATCTGCATATTTGCACCTTCTTCTATTGATTTTTTGATGTCTCCCATTCTGTGTTTATATCTTCTGCTTTATATTTCTCGTTTATTTGAACTGTTACTGCCTCTTTATATTTTTTTCTTACTTCTTCATTACTCATTTTATTGACATTCCACTTTTTATGTTGGTTTTTTTGTTTTGTTTCAATTTTAACTTTTTGTCATATAGTGGCTGTGACCATGTAGTGGTCTGAATCTGCACACGTACCTCTGAACGTTCTTACATTTTTTATTGACGATTGTTTTCGTTTATTAATTATTATGTGATCAATTTGACTATATGTTTTCTGATCTGGTGAGCTCCATGTTACCTTATGTATTTTAGGGTGTTCAAATTTTGTTGAGCTTATTAACAAATTTGTTTTTGTTGCTAGGATACATAGTCTTTGCCCATTGTCATTCGTGTTTTCGTGTATTGTATGCTTTTCTGCAATTTGTTGTAAAAAGTCCTCTTTTCCAATCTGGGCGTTGAGGTCTCCTAGTACAAATATGACATCTTCTTTGGGTATTTTTTCTATCTCCTCGACCCTATCATAAAAGATTTCTTTTTCATCTGCATTGCTTGTTTCTGTGGGGGCGTATAAATTCAAGACTGATATATTAAATGGTTTGCTGTTGACTCTAACATAGGCCATCCTTTCGCATATTGGCTTGAAATTTATAATTTTCTCTCTTAGGTGCCTTAGTATTATGAATCCCACGCCTCTTTGCCCTTGCTTCTTTCCTCCTGAATATAACATTGTAAAGTCTTGTTTATCAATCTGTCCCTATCCCTCTCAGAATAATTCTTGCAGTGCTGCAATATTTATTTTATACTTTTTGAGTTCTTTTCCTGTTTCTAGCATTTTTCCTGCAGCTAGCATAGTTCTTATGTTCCATGTGCTTATTTTCAACTCTTTATTTTTTTTTGTTCTTCGTCTTCGTCTTTTATTTTTGTTTTCTTGTCTATCTTTCTTTATTTTACTTTTGTTGTACACGGGTTTATCTGCAGTCATTTCCTGTTTCTTTGCCTCGTCCGTCAACGAATAATGCATCCTCTCATCCCTTGCTAGTTTTTTGAACTACCTCCATGATGGTCCTCCATCTGGTTGGTGTTTCTATTCCATCTCCTTTCTAGACCATCTATTATAAGTTTCTAACCATCTATTGTAAGTGGCTCTCGATCAAAGAATA
Source organism: Diabrotica undecimpunctata (assembly GCF_040954645.1). Classification (NCBI taxonomy): domain Eukaryota; kingdom Metazoa; phylum Arthropoda; class Insecta; order Coleoptera; family Chrysomelidae; genus Diabrotica; species Diabrotica undecimpunctata. The sequence continues at coordinate 36,499,918 of NC_092808.1, read as the reverse complement.
CCAAAGAAATATGCATCTGTGATATATAAACAAACTTTAAAATGTGTTTATCATCAACTCCAGCGATGCAAAAAGATTGAAAATACTTTTTTGATGTTTTAACTTATACAAGGTGATTTGAAATGCTACAAAACTAGACCAACAAGTGTTGCACAGTTAAGACAAATAACCATTGATGAATCCATATTAATTTCTAGAAAAACATGGAGAAGTGTAATTGATGCCTTCTACCATCGTTTAGGATACTGTCAAATTAACAACGAAGGACATTTTTAACACTTGATTAGGTGGAAATTATTTGAGCAATGTAATTAACTTTTAATTAGTATGTTTAAATTTAGTTGTACATGTTAAAATCGACAAATTTATTGAGACGATTAGGTATTTCTAGGCTTTTGTTTTATCTTTGTAAAATGTTCTGGCTACATAAAATTAAAAGTGTTGTATATGGTTAAACTAGTATTGAAGTAGAGATTTTAACATAGGTACAATATACAGGGTGTTGTATTTAAAAAAAAAACCAAAGTGAATAACAATATGAGAAAAATAGTAAATCTGGCAACGTCACAAATATCACATTTCAAAACTTCACACTGCAAAAAAGTTGTGTCCCTGTTTTTGTATAATTCAGATTATCCATTGAATAGATAATTGGGGGTTTCCAGACATTTTTGTAAAAAATTGTTACGAATATGTGCATTAAAAATAATAAATTTTTTCTTACCAACTAGCAATAAAGTGATCGACATTATAACAGCCACAATCATAATCCAAGAAGGTGTATTAATAGCCATTAGAACGAAAAAATTAAATGGATCTGTGGCGTCTAGAGGACTCCACGTTCTTAAAGGTACGCCGCAAGGATCATGTCTTCGATATTCATCGGATATCCGCTGCTCGTTGCAAGCTTTTAATTCTAATATAGGAACTGCACCATATATAATAGTTCCAACGCAGAAATACACAAAAAATACTAAAAATTCCATTTAATATTAAAGCACAAACAGTTTGTAAATGTAGCTATATTTATTTCTAAACTTTTATAGATTGAAAAATGATTGAGCGGGAATCCCATGAACTCAGTGTATCCAGCAGAGAGTTTATTAAAATAAAAGGCAAAATTTTGTTTTATCTTCAGCGTTTAGTATCGTTTCTTAAAAATGTTTTCCAATTAAATATAAAATTGGAAATATTTAAAAACAAACATTTACTATTAAAAATCAAAGTGTAACGTTATAAACGTCACATCTCTATTAATTTATATTTAAATAATTATTTCATTTTAATTTCTTTATTAATTTATTAATTTCTTTATCTTCAGTTTAATTTTTACTATTTCTTATTTTAAAAGTAGTTGGCGCCCGCTGTTTTTTCTTTTCTTCCTCTGTCTTTATCTTTTTCTCTCTCTTTCTGTCCCGTAGAATAAATATTCGCCATCTCTCTTTTTGTCCGGCAGACTATTCTGTTCCGTGTTGACAGACAAGCTAGTTTCATGATATCACATATGGAGGATACATCACTTATGTTTTTTAAATAACAAACATATAAAATCAGAATTTGGTGTTTATTGAAAGTAAACTAAATGCACGACCAAATACTTATCATGTCGGGATAGTATTAAGAGGTTTTTTTCCTGGTTTTCCCTCATAATTTACTATGGAATCACTATCAGGAGAATTTTACTGTCACCATGGCATGTGTTTGTCTTTTTAAAGACGAATTAGATGCTATGATTTTTTTCTGACGGATATTCTGAAGTTAAAGTGGATTTCATGTAATCGAATGAACTATCTTACAAGTAAAGTCGTCCCAGGACCCGCAACTCAACAATATTTTTTTTTTTTTTTTTTTTTTTTATTTAAAGAAATAAAGTCGCATCCACCCGAAGGTTATTAGCGACATTCCTGTAACATTTGTAATAATATTAAATTTAACATTTGTAATAATCAATCATTGTAACAATTAATTACAATTTGTGAACAATAAAACATTTGTAACAATTAATTAAGTTAAATTTTGTGTAACATATTTATACATTGTAAGTAACCTAATAAATTGTTCGGAACTAAACTTTTGTTGAGGAGTGCTTTTAGGTTATTTGGCAAATTTTAAGACTCTTTGATTTACATATATAGGACAGTCTATCAAGAAGTGCTTTATACTGTCTACTGTATTGCATGTTTCGCATTTTGGAGGTTCATTATTTGTGAAGAGACAGGCATGAGTATACCTACAGTGTCCAAGTCGTAGATGTGGAATAATAGTTTGGCATCTTCTACTTCTGGCTGTGGACTTCCATGAAAAAATATCACTTTTGATGGTTCTGAGTTTCGAACTAGAGTCATTCCACTCCCGATTCCACGCACTTAACACCTTATTTTTGAAATAAACTTTTAGATCGCCTGCGATACTCCGACACTGTGTTTCTGATGTTTCACTGGTGATAGTGTTACGCGCACTAGTATCTGCTTCTTCATTCCCTTCTATGCCTATATGAGATGGTATTCATAGGAAGTGGACTCTTCTGAAATTTTCTTGAGCTTTCATTAATTTGGCGCTGATAATTTTCTCAATTGGGTGTTTAGGGTATACATTTTGCATAGCTTTGACTGCGCTGAGAGAGTCAGAAAGGACTAGACAACAAGGGATGTTTTTAATTAATGTTGGCTTAACTGAGATGTGTCACTTTCAGCTTCCGATGCCTCACTGTTAATATAATTATGGATTTTTTTCATTATGGACCTGAATTTACGTTTTATGGATCTTTCTTTTAAATGAGGATAAACTTGACTGAGCATATGGGACAAAGCTGATAGGTCTGTGGTATATTCTTTAATTGTGGTTATAGGATCTGCTGACCTCATGATATTCATTAGGAGCATGTTAAGTTGATCAACGTTTAGAGGGAAAGATAGAGGGTGATTTTCTATGAAGTTTTTAGCAGGGTCAAGTAAGAGAGAAAATGAGCATTCAGAAGTGCTTGCTGAACTAATTTTAGGTTTTTTAGATTTTGCTTGGACTTTAGGTGGTGGAAAAATGTTACGTTCTTTTGAAGATGGATCTGCTTCAGGTGAAATAATTTCATCAAAGTTTCTTTTTGGTTGATTAATTATGTGACTGTCCTTATTTGATGAGTCTACTTTGTTCGGTATCTCCGGGATATTGGAAATAGACATTTGTTCACACTGAGAAGGGTTCGTGTCATTGGATGCTTGCAAGGATATATTTGTTGCGCTGGATACCGATGCTTCGTTGTTTTGGTTGGGGTTTATTTGAGCTAGTGGTTCGGAGCACTGTGAAGCGATGTGTCCTGGCTTCTTGCATCTAAAGCAAACTAAACTGTCTTGAGAAATGAATATTCTATATGTCGTGTTGTCAAAAACAAGAGTAAATGACTCTGGTAGTATTAGATTGTGAGGACTGATATAGATTTGTCTTCGGAAACTAAGGATGTGATTGTACTCAGGCATAGAAGCACTTATTTTAAGGAAGGTCATGGGAGAGACAGGAACTATGCCGATTTTTTGTAACTCACTGATTAGCAAGTCGTGCGGTATTGAAGGACATACGCCGGAGAGTACAAGTCGTTCCGCTGGTGTAACTAACCTTCTTGCTCTGACAATTTCACCTTGTATTTCTATTTGACCGTGATTATTCATAAAATCGTCCACTATTTGTTTATTGGATAAATACATACATATGCGATTATTAGATAATCTAGAAGAGAAGATTATATTTTTCGGTTGAATTATATTTCCAAGTGGGAGAAGGTAGTCTTGAAGTTTGGTGTTTTCTAAGGCACTAAAAATAATTGCTTGGGACTTTAATGGAAATTGCACTCTCGACGCTGCCGAGGAGTATGACTGTGACGTGTTTATTCGATTTTGATGGTCTTGTATTGTAGAACTGTTGTGTGATTCCATGTTTGAATTCATTTCGATAAACGTTTATGAAAAGTAAGTCCGACTCTGTACAACTGCTAAAACAGGTATATCGGTCTTTACTCAAAGCGGTTTTTTGCTGGTAAAACTGGATTTGTTTATTGACAACAATAACAAATAATTGCAATTTGCTGACTTTAATACTAATTTAACTGGATATTATGTAAGGAGTTTGTACACTTACAGTTTATTTCAATATATCACTAAAATTCACAATTTATAACTTACATTAAACTTTGTTAATGTTAAAAATATTCGGAGCCCATATTGAATACAACATTATAATTATCGATGCAGCTATGGTTATTTTCACTCAACAATATTGGCAATATCATTTTAAAGTCGTCTACTTTAAAATGTATAATGTAAATTAAATTATTAGAAGAAGTTTTCACCAAGTAACAAAAAAACAAAATTTGTTTAATTTGAAGAAATTAAACAGTAGAAATTGAAACATCAATAAATTTACTTTAACCTTTAATTTTGGCTTATTCCCATTTAAATAATAATTACTTTAAAATGCCACAAGAAAATAGCTTCAGAACAATAATATATAATTATTAATAAAAAATAAATATTTGCATGACAAACTAAAATATTTTTATTTAATTTACTAAATTGATATAGATAGTTGATATTTCATCTAGTACAATGCAACTAATACTAATACTAATACAACTACTAATATAAATGTTGGTATTCCGAAGTAGGTAATGAAGTAAAAAATTCAAGAAGATTGCGTACCAATAATTACAAAGAATAATAAATATGAAAATACGATATGCAAACGAAGTGTACTGTTCGGACAAATATAAGGAAGTAGAAATATTTTAAAACAAATCTGGCATTAATTTGCATAAAAAAATAAAAGAACAAATTAGAGCAAGAAAATAAAATAACTTAAACATACTTCTAGAGAGAGATTTGATTATTAGTATTTTGTCTGTGATTATGTGGAGTTATATTACAAAAATTGATGAAAACTTTTCCCCGAAAAAGCAGGAATTTAAAGTATGTGTGGTAGGGTTTTAACCTCTAAGTATTCAAACGGAAGATATTCTTAAATTATAATAGAAAGAATTCATAATTATTATAAAAAAATTATTTTTAACATTTAATCGATTGGCTCGAATTGAAAGTACGTATTGGTGGCCTAGACAGAGTCTTTGGGTAATAAGCAATAACGTCTAAGCTGACATTAAAACGACACCAGTTTTTAGATAGTTATAGGTATAAAAACGGTACATATCGGATCGTAGATGGATATTAGTGTAAGAAATCCCCCACTTACTGTCCAATGGCTTCGTGCGGATGAGATGGTTAGTTGTAGGGCACCCCTTTATCGTAAGGTTGAAAAATCGGCCCAGAGGACGGATTAACCAAAGATTTGATCAACGGCATAAGGAGGGGAAAGCACAAGAAGGGCAAACACCTTATTAAAGATCAACAGCGATACGCCCCAGTCCATCAATGACGGCAAAGCTCAATACTAAAATAAATTCTTAAGTCCCCTGATTGGTTTTTTGGGGAGGACAGTTTTAAGTTCACCAAAAGATAATAAATTGAAGTGCAGAAAAAATATCAAGATCTGCACATGGAATGTCAGAACCTTATACAAAGCAGGAAAAATCCACAATACAATACATGAGATGAAGAGAAAGAATATTAAAATCATGGGAATAGCAGATATGACATGACCAGATTCTGGAGAAACACAAGTGGAAGATTACAAGGTATATTACTCGAGAAAAATAGATGGATCACATGCATATGGAGTAATCGTATCACTTAAGGTTGCCAAATGCATTATTAACTTCACACCAATATCAGAGAGAGTGATATTACTATAAATACAAGCCAACTCCATCGATATAAACATCATCCAAGATTAACCTCCCACTGCCGATAAGGAGGATGAAGAAGCAATTGACTTTTATCAGAAAATCAACAGAATCGAATAGAAAATTTCAATGTACAGCACTAGAAGAATGGCGACAATGTACGCTATCGAAAACGACCTATTCTTGGACACATAATAACCACAAAAGCATTAATGATGGCGAAGCGGCCTCCACCCCTAACTAAGACACGACTGTCTTATTCGGCCGATGGAATGACTCTCCCTTAACTAAAACTGCGGTTAGTTCAAGAGTAGTTTTTTTAAGTTGAGGCAACGCGTGGGTGTATAATTACCCAAGGGATCTGCAACTTTACCGAAATTAACCTACAATGTATAAATGAACATCCTAATTCATTGCAGCATTGTATAATAACCGTTTAATGTTTGATAGTGTCTGGGTTTTTGTATGCGAAACCTTCGCTAATTATACGAGGAGAATCAAAACTTACAAAAAGTCTGTTATTATATTTACAATAGCTATATACTATATACAGTTGCGAAACAGCAACACTTAGTGTTAAAATAAAAAAGAAAAGAAAACCATTCTGTTGTTAAATAACATAAAATTTACTTACTTTTTGAAAACAATTCAACATCTTCTTCGGCTTTAATTATTATGTCCTTTGGGCAAAATTTCAAAAAATTTAAAAACTTTTCTGCACTTGTGTGGATGCTTTTAGCCCTTATTTTAAAATTAATATATAAAAAGGCGAATCCAAGAAAATTTAAAATTGCAATACCTCCTTCTTCAAGCACGGTATAATCTTCGAAGTGTACTATTACCTACATACCAAAAACTTAATTACTAATAACTAGTTATTAATTGAAGACCTAAGAGGATAAAGGTATTATGTCATATGCCCTTTTTGGGCATATATATATATATATATATATATATATATATATATATATTTGAATAATATACAGAGTGTTAGTAAATAATTGAAACAAACTTTGGAGGATGATTCTGCATGGAAAGATTGATATATAGAATGAACAGTTTTCTATATAAACTTGTTTTGCAAATGCTTCGTTTTCCGAGATACGGGGCGTTAAAATGTGTCTTACAAACTGACCGTTTATTTATTGTTTTAAAACCGATTGAGGTATGCAAATTAAATTTGGTTCAGAAAATGTAGGCTCAGAAGACATCCCAGATATCACAACAGAGGAAATAAAATCAGCTCTCTCGGAGATGAAAAACAATAAATCCCCTGGAGAAGATGGGATAGTCATTGAACAAATCAAAGAAGAAGGAGGAACGTTAGTAAGTGTGTTGAAAAAGATGTTCAATACTTGTTTGACAAGAGGCGTAACCCCCTCCCAGTGGCATAATGCAATAATAACCATAATGCACAAAAAAGGTGACATTTCAGACCTAAAGAACTACAGACCTATTAGTTTGCTCTCTCATACATACAAACTATTCATGAAGATAATAACAAAACGGCTGGATAGTGACCAACTTTGTGAACAGGCTAGGTTCCGCTCCAGATACGGAACAAATAATCATCTACAAGTTATAAAAACGCTAATAGAAAAGTGTACAGAGTATAACAAGCCTATTTTTCTTATATTCGTAGAATATGAAAAGGCGTTTGATACTATAGATCATCATAAAATGCTTCGAACATTGGCTGACTGCCGCATTGACTACCGATATATCGCCTTCATTAAAAATATTTACGAAACTGGTACAGCTTGTGTCCGCCTTCATGAAGATACCAAGAAGTTTCGAATAGAACGTAAAATTCGACAGGGTGATACTCTCTCCCCTAAATTGTTTACAGATGTTCTTGAATATATGTTCAAGCAAATGGAACGAGAGGATATCATGGGAATTAATATAAATGGGGAAGATCTGAACCACCTAAGATTTGCCGATGACATCGTTTTAATATCTGATAGAGTTGATGAAGCTACATAAATGCTGCACACGCTCTATAAAGTGTCAAAAACAATTGGTCTTAAAATTAACACCTCAAAGACAAAATTCTGATTGAGAGCCATAGCATCGACCAAGTAATAGCTTATAAATATCTAGGGCATGAGATTCGCTTAGGCCGAGATAATAAGACAACTGAAATACAAAGAAGAATAGGTCTCACATGGGCTGCCTTTGGTAGATTGAATAACATTTTCAAGTCTATTATCCCAGTTTGTTTAAAAAGAAAGGTTTTTAACCAGTGCGTTTTACCGGTTCTTACATATGGTGCAGAAACACTGACTCTGACAAAAAGAACAATAGATAAAATAAGAGTTACACAACGCGCTATGGAAAGATCAATATTATATTACCATCAGAGATAAAGTACCAAACCTAGAAATACGAAGAAGAAGAACATGAGTCACAGATGCAGTTAAAAAAATAGCCATGGCTAAACGGGCCCAGGCCGGACATGTTGCCAGATTAACGGATGATAGATGGACCAAAAAGATTCTGGAATGGAGACCAAGGCGAGAAGCATATCGAAGCAGAGGACGACCACCAACTAGATGGACGGATGATATCAAGCGCATCACCACAAACTGGATGCAAGAAGCTCAAGAAAATAGGTGGAAAATTTTACGGGAGGCCTACTTTCAGCAGTAGACAAATATAGGCTAATTGATGAGATGATGATGACTTTAAACATTTATCTTATGTTAAATACCAAATGTCAAATTAACGTTTCTTCATTATTGAGCTTTTAGTTTGTTATAACATTAAAATTAGTAATTAATTATTTTACCTTTTATCAGAAATGGAAATCGTTGACAAGCTCGACAATTGTATGCTGAGTTGTATACAGTACATAAGATACCCCATCACACAATATTACTCGTCTTCACCAACATTTGCACCAAAATGGTTCATTTAAGAAACTAACCGCTGACTGCAGGTGTCTTTGAGAAGAACATATTGTGCAATTAAAAGAGGCAGTTCTCGAGTTAATTGCGGAGTCCTCTGAAGCAAGTACTCGAAAAGTTGCTAACATATTGAATATAAGCAACTTTAATGTATTTACAACTCTTAAAGAACATCAACTTATCCGTTTCATATCCAACGTTGCCAAGACCTATTACCTGGGGACTTTCAAATCGTTCAAATTTATAATGTTTTAAAAGCCGTTTTATTAACTTACGGGGCTAGTTTTAGACGACATTGTATACGAAATTTTCATATCACTTATAGTCTAAGGAAAATTGGCATGGTTCTTTAAAACATATTTTCAGTATCAGTTTTTAGTAAATGTATGGTTTTGGATAATTAATGATCACTCAATCGGTCCATATTTTCTCCCACAATGACTAACAGGCAAATCTTACTCTTGTTTTTTACAGAAAGAGCTACTTATTATTTTTGAAGAAATTCCTCTACAGCTGAGACAATACCTATGATTCATGCATGATGATGCACCAGACCATTTTAGCATTAATATATATATATATATATATATATATATATATATTGTTATGATGTATTATTTGTGAATGATGAGCAATGAGTATTTTTAATAATATAATATATAGGGTTTTTATCGCGGTTCTCAAAGAATTAGTTTGTAAGTACTTTTTTAAATTATCTTTACTATGAAACACCCATATATATATATAAAATAGCCAATGTAAATTTAAAATAAACTATCTTTAAATTGAAATTCTTATGAAACTAATTAAATTCTATAGACAATGTAAAATTTAAACAAACTATCTTCAAAATTGAGATTGTTATGACACTAACTAAATTATATTAACAAAATTTTGTACCTTTCTGTCACTGAATGCTTAAATGAACTGTTTTCCATTATATCCTCCTGAGACCTGAGCTGATTCTTTTTGTTTTTTTTTTTGATTAAATAGTAAAATTCGTATGATGTTGATTATAAAAATACATGTAAATTTTTCTAAATTTTTATTTTGTTGTTAAATATGAAAAAAATTATGTCCATTCAAAAGGACATCAGGATCGCATCAATACAAAATTATTATAAATGAAACTGTTTAAAGCAATTGTTATTTCCCGTTAAACATAAAAATATGTCACATGATTCACAATAAACTTTTGTTTTACCCTTGCAACCTGGAAGCTTGCATCTAACAGAATTTTTTAACTCAGATGCCATTGCAGGAATGTGTTGTATCTTTCTTTTAGTAGAAGTTTAAAGTGATGGTCTAGGATTGGAACTGTTTCTAGTTACTAATGTTGAAGTGTTCCCAAAATCAAAATTTTCAGAAATGTTGTCTTTAAGGAGCAACTCGGAAACAGCTATTTTAAATTCCAGGAACTTCATAACGGTTTTATTAGCATCACCAAGTTGCTTATGGTCATCTCTGTATAGAATCCAAGAATTGGCAATCGCAAGATCAAATAAGTGAAAAATGGTTTTGACTGTCCATTTTTTACTTCCAGCTCCCATTCTATAATAACTTATCATCCTGTCAATTAAATCTATTCCCCCCATGCATTCATTATACTTTTTAACAATGTTTGGTCTAGGTACCTCAATATATCGGGAGTCCTTTTTTGACCACCGCTTACATTCATCTGAAGGTTCTATTTGCAATGCAGTTGACGCTAGCATAACTGATTTCATATCATACCATTGGACTATGTTAATTTTTCCATCAGCTCTTACATCCTGCTCAGATGAACCACGACCCAATCGAGTCATCACCTTATCCGATGTTACATGAACTGCTTTGGGTATTCTGGATCTCATTATTGTACCAGTTAAAAAAATATTTTTGTTTAACATGTACTCAAGTAAAGGTAAGGTGGTGAAATATCTATCGATGAACACATGTGTTCCTTCTAATAACGTTGTAGATAACTTAATAACTGCGGATGGACCAACACCTAACTTCTTAACATCATCATCATTCTGCAGAAATGTATTTTTCCCTTGATAAATATCGAAGTCTAATATTAATCCTTTGGGAGTGGCACAGACAAAATTTTTTAATCCTTCTGGGTTAGGTTTACCTCGAACAAATTGTTTCATGTTACACACGCCCGTAAAAGGTATCATTTGTTCGTCCACAGCAACCTCATTGTATCTTGGAAGTGTCAAGCAACCTCTTCGTATTCTGTCAACTAAAGGCCGGATCTTAAATAATTTGTCAGCATTTCTTTGATCTTGAGGCACATCAGCGTCAATAACTACTTTTAAGTTGCTCCTGATTTGAAAATATCTATCACGAGTCATGGCTGGTGCAATGCTGTTGACTTTTGTTGTCTTAGCCCAAAACATTCTAATTTGTGGATAATTCAGACAGGACATTAGAATAGATATTCCAAAAAAATTTTTCACCTCCGTTAGAGTAACGTTCAAAGGTTTTCCTTTTTCTTGCAAAAATTTAATATTTGTACAATTACAAATATTCTCAAAATCTGAATCATCAAAATACATACCGACATAGTTTTCAACTTTCCAATTTTGCCTCTCGTAGACTGAGTCGACAATTCCAGTAAAGTCTATATGCTGAGGGACAAAAACACCCATTTTTTTCCATGTATTTCGGTTCTCCTTTTTTTTTCGTTCACTGAGTGGCACGTTATCTAATTTATCTTCGGGTGGCATTTCTGTATCTTGTTCATCATCTGTATGTTGGGCCGAATCTGATTGCTGAGGCTGATACGATTCTTTATTTGGATCAAAGCCGTCATCAGAGTTTTCAGAATCTGAAACGTCTATATCTGAATTTTCCAGGCATTCAAGAAGTCTTTCAATGTCAACTTCGGGTCTTAAATATTTTTTATTACCAAACACAGCTAAGACAAAAAAGTCTAATATAATATTTTATGTATGCCTAAGGACCTGACGTCCATAAAAAAGGACATCCCCGTTTTAGATAAAAAACAATTTAAAAATGGTTTGATAAGACAACTACATCGCATGAATGCATTTATAATATCCTAAGTTATTAGACTAAGCAACATTTAGGTTAATAATCTAATAAAATTAGCTACTTACCATCAATTGTTTTTCTATAACTGCCCGCCATTTTTGTCACTTGAGATTAACAGGTTAACTAAGTTATAATGTGGTCACAGTAATACGGCGCGCTGTTGTCAGGGTCACTTGTATATACACTACGATGGACCGTGGGACTCGGCGCTGTAAATTTAGTTCTTTCCAAAAAAATATATAAAACGTAAATGTCCATTTAATTGGACATCAGGTCTCAGGAGGATATAGATTCTAATCACTACTCAATGTCTTCGTGCTTCGGTTATCCTTGTTTTTGTGAAATTACTTTTTCCAATTATCAGCTTCCACCAATTTAAAATATATTTCTTCTTAAGCATTTATAAACCACCAAGCAAACCAGCAAACAGCATTTATATTTATTCTTCTTTTCAATATACCAATATCCAATCACCAAATATATTATATATTTATATTTATTCTTCTTTTCAATATACCAATATCCAATCACCAAATATATTATATAATTTTAATATTCAATTAATACTTCTTCCATTATCCAATCACCATTTATACATAACATAATTTTTAATCTTCAATAATATTTTCTTTATACTGTTTCTTAATCTTCATTTAACTCACTATATTGAACAATTGGACCTTCTGACTATCTTGAACTTACTGATTGACTGACTCTAACTAACTTTCATACTAAAACTGGCCATCTTGAATCCAAATCACCGAGTATTTATACCTTTTCAATCTTCCAGAACCATCTGGTAAGAAATCCTATTCGATTTTGTTCTATTTCCTCTATATGGATGTTCTGGAAAAAGTATATGTTCGATCCACAGACATAACCATTATTCGAGAATGTTCTACCGTAAACAAAGGTCAAATTCTGTATTCTGGAGAATTCTTTAATTTTCTATTGATAATTTTGTTGACATTTAGGCTTTTCAGATCAGAATATACACTTAAATCAGTAACTTACACTCTAATTTAATAAACTACACATTTTAAACAACATATTATTATAACCCCACTTTATATTCGTAATCATTACTTAAACGTCACTTTAAAGAGTATTTTTGGTTGCCTAGTCACATGGCTCACTTAAATATATCTACAACATTATAATAAAACTTATATAAAATAAAATAAAACTTTTTTACACTTATTACATGCTAAATTCTTAAAAATGCCCTCACATAAATAATTTTTATTAAATTCTCTAGTATATAACTTCTTAAAATAACCAAATACTTTTTATATCTAATATTATCTAGTATATAACTTATAAATTAATTTTTTAAACACCAATCATCTCAATATATATATATATATATATATATATATATATATATATATATATATATATATATATATATATATATATATATAATCACTTAGATACAGTATTTTTAAATCGTTTGATTGGTAGAGGAGGTACAAAACATTGGATTGCTCAATCGCCGGATTTAATTCCTCTAGATTTTTGCATTTTAAGTTTTCTTAAGTCTGTAGTTTATTCCACTCCCGTAGAAAATATTGATGACCTGAGGAATCGAATTCTATCGGTCTGTCAGACAATAAGAAATACGCCCGGAATATTTACGCAAATACGACAACCAACGAAGCTAAGAGTTTAATCTTGTGTCACGTTTCAGGGAGGTCATTTTGAACATTTATTGTAGCTTTAAGCCTATTTTAAATTTTATTTGTGGTACTTTCTGTTATTATTCTGGTTCTGTTGTAACATTTTTTTATATAATTAAAATAATAATTATTTTTATTCCTTTTACCCCCGTGATGATACGCTCATGTTCGGTTTACCGTCTTCAAAATTTTATTAAATGCCCGGAATTTCCCTGCGTCCGAAAGGTTTTTAGTCCTTTCCGTCTTAATCCGGAGTATGAAAAGAAAGTAATGCTTTTCGGTGAAGGCGGGTCTTTTATGATAGATTTGTAAATATTCCAAAGGCTCGTATAGTAATTTTTCTGTAAAGACCTAATCTAGGAGATTTGATATTCCATCACGTTTGTAGGTAGAAGGATACCGTTATGTTCAATGTTAATTAGAACTTTTTACCTTCTCAGAAATACATACAACTGGCCTATGATTTTTGAGTGGAAGATACCCTCACCTTTTCTTGGGTAGTTTGGTAAAATTTTAGAGGAACCAACTCACTTCTCGGTGGGCACTCGTAGAGAAAACAACTTATCGGTGGGCATTCGTCGAGTTAAGACGCTTAGTTCACATTATCGTATCTGCTATCTTACCGTCTCTGTGCATTTTCTTTATAAGTGTGTATACACTTGTTATTTTGAGTTTCTTCATCCTATACTATATTAGATTAAAATATAGTCATAAATTCAGTGTTTAATACAAGTACAGTCATAACTTCATTGAATTAAAGCAGCAGTCGTCAGGAATAATTACTGTAAGTGACATAATTTTAATATATCCACCTATCTGGGCAAGTAACATGGTATAGCATCATATCATCTTCCATTATCTGGACGTATCTCAAATTGATACATGTCTTCAAATGTAGTTGAGAGTAGCTACTGAATTTTGCAGTCAATTAAAGAACATTCTATATTTTTTTTTTGTTACGAACCAAATAATCGACTTAACCAAGTGCGGTTTGGTTAAATTTTTATGTTTTCACTTTAGTAACTTTTTTTGTATTTTTGTAAATTTAAATTTTATTAATTTTTGTTATCTTTGGTGTTTATTATAATTTTTTTAATTTTTTTTTGCTGTAATATCTCGAGATACGCCAAAACTTTATTTGTGCATGCTTGTGTTATACTTATATCTTTGTAAAGATATTTTCTAATTATCTTTCTGCTATTTTTTTATATGTATACCTACCACCATTTCATAGTTGTTTGTGTATTTTTATTACTTGTGTTGCATTCAGCAGCGTCGTAATTTTGTTGTTGTTTAATATATTGTTATTGTTTTATGTATGTATTTTATTTGTCGACTCCTAACAAAGTTCCCTGATATATTTGCTTTTTACCTTTAAATATAACTATACCTTTGACCAGTAGAAAGATCAGGCTTATTAAGTTTCGTAGGTAAGTAAGTACCTTATATATTTATTTTTTGTTTATGTAGAGTGTTGACCAAATTTATTCAATAATTAACTGTGATATCTTTTCTTGGGTTTGATCTCTGAACCTAAATATCTTTCCTTATCTCTTTTCTTTTTTAAGGTTTCTTAATTTTCTCCTTAAACCCCAAAAAATTAAGTGGCGCCCTGTTCCCTATCTTATCTTATCTTTGTTAATTTTACCCATCTATCTTTTTGTTTATTTCTGTATCTTTTTCTAATATCTCCTATCCTATCTTTACTTATTTCGTCCGTTGGACCCATTCCTGGTTCCAAAAGCTAGTTTCGAACCCACGACTCGCTCTCCACCAACCATCTGGCTGCCGTCCGCAGTGTCTCCATTGGTGACCTTTCTAGCACCATCCAAAAAAGGTTTCCGAGGTTACACTGTTGTATTAGATAGTTATTGATAATGTAGTAAAAACATAAAAACGTATCACAATGATATTGATGCAAG
Source organism: Diabrotica undecimpunctata (assembly GCF_040954645.1). Classification (NCBI taxonomy): domain Eukaryota; kingdom Metazoa; phylum Arthropoda; class Insecta; order Coleoptera; family Chrysomelidae; genus Diabrotica; species Diabrotica undecimpunctata. The sequence goes on along the minus strand of NC_092808.1, from coordinate 36,484,584 downwards.
CTCATCGGGCAATATGGGATCTGAAAACAACATAACTTCTTCTTCTTCTTCTGGTTCCTATCCGTTTCGGATGTTGGAAATCATATTGGCAATCATGACCTTGCTCGCTGCGGCTCGAAACAGCTCCGTTGAGGTTTTCTTAAACCATGTTCTTAAATTCCGCAGCCATGATATTCTCCTTCTACCGGGTCCTCGCTTACCTTTGACTTTACCTTGCAATATAGACTGCAGCAGGGAGTAACGGTGCTGATTTCTCATAACGGGTCCCAGATATTGCAATTTTATGCGTTTGATCGTAAACACAATCTCTGGTTCCTTCTTCATTTTTTCTAGAACTTCCTTGTTCGTGATCCTTGCTCTCCATGATATTCTCAGCATTCTTCTATAAAGCCTCATCTCAAATGCTTCAAGTTTTTTAATAGTGGTGTCTGTAAGCGTCCATGCCTCCGCCCCGTACAACAACACAGAGAAAACATAGCAAACATAACAACATAACTACCACTGAGAAAATATGACCGGTCAAATACATGGAAAAATATATAGGGTTAGAATAAAGTATGGAACCAATCAAATGTTTTTAAAATGATAAAAACGATATTCATGAAACTTTGCATGCAAGTACAATGACACATAACGCATATGATGCCATATTTTTTCTTACTACACTACTTGTTTTACCCGAAATATCTTATAAATACTTACTTTGTTTAAATGGGATTTAAAAATCCCATTTAAAATTTCTTTTATTTTAAAAGAACTTGTTACTTTTAATTCATAAATAATGAAAAGAAAAAACTACCAACCAACTTGAAAGAAAAAATTTATTAAAACGAGGAATAAATCACTTGTAGTATTAAAGATAGGTAAATTTATTTACTTAATGAGAATAATAATTTTAAACAATCAGTTATTTAAAATGCTCGTAGTTTACATGCTAAAAAAGTACAAGCCCATTAGATAAATAGATATAATGAGATAACTTTGGACTATTCCACTGCGACCTTTTCAGATCTTTTGTGGTCCTCTAATCCTCGATTACATTCTTTAGCATGACCCTTTTTAAAACGTCTAATAGCTTTAAGACTAAACCTTTCATGTAGCTCTTTGCTGGTGGCTTTTCTTAATGTAAAGAACCGCATATTTGTCAGGCTGTCGCACTGACACAAAATTTGCTCTGCTGTTTCTTCCGCTAGGTGACAGAATCTACAATAAATCATTACTTGTCAATCCCATCAGCTTCAACAGCCTATTCAGCATACAGTATTCTGTTAACTAACATACTACGTTGACTGTGTTCCTGTACTGGCTTATTAGGTCTGCAATAAATTTTGACGAATGTTTTATATTGAACTGTTTCATCTACCTTTGTGCTGTTGAATTCCTCCACCATTATATGGCATTAATGGCTCATTAAAATAATGGCTCATTATTTTGGCCATCCCATCTGCTTTTTCATTGCTTTTATGAACCTCATGCCCTGGTACTTATGCCATTGTAACCTTGCTACGGTCTCCTAATTTATTTAGGGCACCCACTAGGGATGGGAAAAATCTACCGGTTTTAACCGAAAACCGGTTTTTTTACATCGCAATAACCGGTTTTATCGGTTGTTTTTTTGTCCCGGTTATAACCGGTTTTTTATTTTTAAAGTAAAAACCGGTTATTAGGTTTTTACGGTGATTAGGATTAGGTTAGGTATTATTTTGGATCCCAATCATAATTATTATTCTCAAGTAATTATTCCAAACAAAACCATAATTTAAATTTTATTTTATTTTATAAATACAGAAGCAAAATGAAAGTGCAAACTCACATCAGCCAGAAAAAATTTTTTTTATAATATTTCGTTGAAAAGGTATTTGTAATCATAATATTTACATTAGAAGTGATCTTGTACATCATCTATATTTCACACTTGACTCTTGACATTGAAAGTGGGTGAATGTCTTTTTCTGATTACCAAAAGTAATGTTCTGACTACGAATATCGAATTAGGTACCGATTACGAATACGAATCTCCAAGGATTTCCTTACGTTTTCAAAACGATACACCCATACAGAAAGTATTAAATGAGTTAAAATGTACCTATTATACAAATATACAAACGTGTTAAAAGTAATACATGATAAATTTTTTTTGATGGTAGTAAAAATAAAAGATGAATTGCATTATCCAATTTATTTTTAAGTAAAATATTTATGTTGATATTATTTTTTTTAAATCCCATTTGAAAGAATCTGCGAAAAGTTAAAATGGTTGGAGTAACAGGAAACAGGGAAACAGGAGAGAATCTCTCTCCTGTTGCCGACTAGAATGTAGCTTCGACTATGTTTTAAATAATTTTAAACTGTTTATCCTTGTTTAGTGTAGTGTTATGTACAATTTTGTATTTAATTTTATGTTTACGATATTGTGCGATTGTTAGATAGCCCAAATTTGACGAAATGCTCCTGAAGATGCTCTAGCAGGCGAAAGTACTTGGGCAAGATTAAATTAATAAAACTGTGCTCGATATCTGACTTTCATTTTATCAAAGTTCGTTTATTTGAGCATTCAACCTTATATCAATTTACATCCAATTTAGGCTCGGAAGTTAGGAAGTACCTTACCGAAATCGGAAAACTTTCTCCTTCCTGCTCCTTCCAGAATGAAGAATCCAAAGTGAGTTTAAAATCAAACCCTCTTTGGTCTTCACACGATCTGGGATTTGGTGAACAGTGATTCCAGTTCAAGTTCTCAGGACACAAGGATTTACAGTTATTTTCCAAATGGACTGACTCTATATCTGCAGCAGCCTTTGTTGCCAAGATTAAGTGATCCGGTTTCATTCTGGGAGCAGAACAGAACCTGTATGCCAGGCTTGGTTTTTATAGCTAAAAAATACATGTCGTTGGTCGGAAGTTCGGTGGCATCAAAGAGACTGGTGTCATCATTGAATGATATTGTGTCAGATGAGAGAAGCCACTTAACCGATCAACATATATATGAACGAGTTTTTCTCAATAGGCTTCATGAAAAATACTGGCCAACACAATGCTAAATCCATTTCATAATATAACCTATTTGTAACCTTCTAACCTATACTTTTTTACTTAAAATATTACTTCATTCTACTTATATTATACTTTGATTGTATATTATTGCAATATGTATATATTAATCTTTAGCTATATTATATTTAATAATAATAAATAAATATATAATAATAATAATAAAATAATAAATAAATATAATAATTAATAGAATAAAATGGTTTTATTAAAAATTGTGTTTTATTTATATTGATATTGATATTCTTTCGATAGTACCTTCTAATTTTGATCATATTGATATCAAGTCGAATGAAGTATCCCAAACTAAAGTGCATTGTAAATGTAACTTTGTAACCTATTGGATTAAAAATACCGAAAACCGGTTTTTGCAAAAACCAGTTTTTTGGCCGGTTATAACCGCCAGGTTAAACCGTAAGCAAAAAAACGGTATAACCAAAAACCGGTGTTTTGTCAAAAACCGCCATTCCTAACACCCACACAAACCCATACTAGCTTAGAATTGACCTTCATGAAATTAACGAGTACCTTAACTGCTGTGAAATTGGCAATTTAAGGGAGCTTTCTTTTCTGCCTATCTATTTTTTCGACGCAGTGATGGATTGCCGTTATTTCCGCCTGGAAAATTGTAACATCCTGTAAGAAACACTTACCGGGAAATGTATCCCTTGCTTTGTCCCTACTATATCAGCTCCTATTCCCTTCGATGTTTTTGAGCCATCGGTATACCAGGTAGCTTTCGCTTATATGGGTTTTTCTTCTTGTTGTTTCTGCTTGGTATATTAATTTTGAATTTATTGTCAAAGCTACATCTCGTAGCTGTTGCATCGATGGGTTAGCCCATGACGAAATCTGCTTTTAGCTCCTCGATTAGCTTTATATTGTTAGCACTATGCCCTGGCTTATGTATTGCTGACTATATATTAATCCGAGCATCACAGATCAGACTTTGCCCTGTATAAAGAACTGTACTGGTGGATGGTTCAGCAATAAGCAGACTTCACTAACTTCCAACGGTGCTGTAGGAGTTGTTTTTTTGACCCCCGTAATATACAGTCATGCTAGCTTATGTGTATTAATTAGACGCCTTATTGCTCCCACTAGCTGCATCTTTGTCCACCATGTCACAGACCTATAGATTATCATTGGCATAACATCCTTTGTGTAACCATTGGACTACTTTAAGGTTAAGCCACCAATTCTTACCGCTACATCCTCCCGAGGACATAGCAGCTGTGTGGTTTCTAGGATGTGAGTATTCTATGTAAGCTTATGACCGAAATATATCCCTAGGTATTCTGTTTCTTTGGTAGATGGAATTTCTGTTCTTCCCAGTATCGGTGACTCTGTATCTTTTTTGTGAAGTTGATGATTTCTGTTTTTTTTTTTGGCACTTACTATCAGTCTCTCTTGTTTACGTCAATTATCAACTATATTTAGGGCTACTTGCATTCTCCCAAATAAAACCTGCACAAATTTGCCCCTGACGACGTTTGAAATGTCGTCAGCATATCCTAGAGAGTAAAACCCTTTTGTTGACAGATTTTTGAGAAGATCGTCTACCAAGGTTGCCCAAACTAGAGGTGACAGAACTTCTCCTTGTGGACAGCCGCCATCTATTTTTGATTTGATGGTTGCTTTACCTAGAGTGGATATTACTATTTTATTCTCCAGAGATACTCTTATCCATCTACATATTACCGAAGGTATGTCTTATCTACTCATTGCTTTAACCAAAAAGTTAGTAGTAACATTATTAAATGTCCCTTCAATATTTAAAAAAACCTAATAAATTATTTACTAGTCTAATGAAAATACAATCGTAAACTTTTTTTGTAATAAATCAATGTAGTAAGAAATAAACAAGTAATATCTAGTAGGCAACTGTTGCAAAACCAATTGACAGACAGAGTTTTAGATTACAAATTATTCATTTAAGAAAAACGATATTATTGAAATAATAATTATGATCGGTTATTGTAATCATGTAAACCCATGAAGAAGTATATAATATCTTTTATAATTTACATCCTGAAAGAAATCCCATAAATATTACGTTAAACAGTTACTAAAACATTGCAATGTTTTAATGCAACTGTAATGATTAAACAATTTACCAAACTGTAAGATTGCGAACCGCCACCAACGAAGTTATTAGACAAAACATTGCATTCATTTAAAGGACTCACCTTACTTCCACAACAAATTTGGCAACAAAAACATAGTATAAGTCGACGATCTAAGGAAAATATTGAAAATTGAAAAGTGTAATCCGTATAAGATAGTAGGATTCAAGAATTGTCATACGATGATTTTGAACAAAGGATAGTTTGCAAAGGACTGAGGGACATCTGTTATGTTGCCACCAATCAAGATTGCGAGAAAATCTGATCAAAAAAATGGATAAATCAGGACATAGCAATGTTAAAAATGAAATCGGAGATACTAAATAGTGATGATTTCTCACCTGATAGTACCCACATACAAGTCTAAAGTACCTTGCCAAATGGCCATACAATATAACTATTTCATAGAGACGTTATATACAGCCTTTGTAGTAAGGAAGCTGAAACAGTCAATCCATCTTCCATGACTGTGAGGTATTAAATCGCAGGTAAGAAACACTTTTTAGGATTCTGAAATGGATATCATGAATGAATGGAAGATATATAACAAGTCAACTGGCTGTACTACGACTGAGTTATAACAGATTGCTTTCACTTTAAAAAAAGTTACTCCATTTTCAACTTCTATTTCGTTCCAATTTATTTCTATATCATCAGTTATGCTACTCCATTCCTAGTGTATTTTTTTCCTTTGTCCTTTCCACTTCGTCAGTTGAATCCAAAAATTTGTTCTATCCTTTTTTTTAATCTTTTACCAATTCCAGACTCGTACATGTAAGACTTCCCATGTTCCGAGACCTTGTCCTAATTTTTCTAGTCTGTAATGATGTTTCTACTGAAATTGTCCTTAACCGGAAATCCAAGGGAGGCTCTGTTTGCTTCCGGAACAGTTTACCCCAGAAGATTCCATCATTTTAGTATATTTGTTCCGCTGGAGAAGTCATCAGACATGTAATGCCTGAGTTTATTTTCTATTAGAGTCATATCCAGTCTAATTTGACTAACATACTACAAATACAACCAAAGTGTAATAATACCTCACACCCGCTTACATTTTTCTGTACAGATCAGCATTCCTACCTGCCAGCCATCGAATTCTTGCCAAATTTCGCCACTAAGAGGCGCCTATTTTATATGGGATACATTCTATGGGAACGGTGACTTTAATAGTACAGATAATTTATTTAGGTGAAACATCAAGGCCATTAAATGTTAGAATAAGTAAATATCAATCTTATATTAAAAATAGAAAATTTGATAGATCTCAAATATGTAAACACGCATGGGATAATGAACATAGAGTTCAATGGAATGATTTAAACATAGTCCTAAAAGAAACGGATGGTAAAAAGAGAAAAATCAAAGAAGCAGCTTTAATTATGCTAAATAAGACCAATTGTGTCGCAAATTCCTTGGCAGAATGTAGCAGGATTTGGTTACCCATATTAAAAGAAAAGGTTATTAAAAGGAAAATACCAGTATTAATAAGTCAGTAACATATAGAGGATACATCATTTATGTTTTTTAAATAACAAACATATAAAATCAGAATTTGGAGTTTATTGAAAGTAAACTAAATGCACGACCATGTCGGGATAGTGTTATGAGGTTTTATCTGGTTTTTCCCTCATAATTTACTATGGAATCACTAACAGGAGAATTTTACTGTCATCATGGCATGTATTTGTCTTTTTAAAGACGAATTACATGCAATGATTTTTTCTGACGGATATTCTCAAGTTAAAGTTGATTTCATATAATCGAATGAACTATCTTACAAGTAAAGTCGTCCCAAGAAGGCAACTCAACAATATTGGCAATATCATTTTAAAGTCGTCTACTTTAAACTGTATAATGTATTTTTGAATTGTCAATATAAATGAGTCAGGTAAAATTAAATTATTAGAAGAGTTTTTCACCAAGTAGCAAAAAAACAAAATTTGTTTAATATACCAATATTTGTATTTTGGGAACGATTTCCAAAGTGGAAATTGAAACGTCAATAAACTTACTTTAACCTTTAACTGTGGCTTATTCCCATTTAAATAGTAATTACGGACATTAAATAACATAGCAGATAGTATGCAACGTTAGCAAATACCTCTCCTAGGATTAATTTCTTAAGAGAGCTAGTTGTCAAGGTTTATTAATACTGTCTGTAATCAGTACAAGTTGGCAATTTTTTCATGTAGAAATTGATCAGAAGCTTTTTCATATTAGAAACTATTAAGCGAGCTAGGAAATAAATTGCATTCACTTCACTGTGAATGATTAAGTAGTCCCTGGCCAGAAAACAAAAAGGCTAACGTAGTAGTTTAAAATTCTAAATGGACCTGCTGTTTAAACTAGAATACGCTAGTGTATCGAATCGACATATAGATGAGAAGTATCATCATCATCATTGGTGCTATAGCCCTATAAAAGGGCCTCGACCTTCCCAAGTCTATTACGCCAGTCAGTTCTATCCATTGCCAACTGTTGCCAGTTTGCTGCGCCTATTGCTGCCAGATGTCCTGCCCATCTTAGTCTTTCTATTTTTATAAGGGATACTACTTCTTTACCACCAAATATATGTTTATATCTGTGATATATCTCGTAGTTGTACCTCCTTCTCCAAACACCATTTTCACAGATGCCACCAAATATTCTTCTCAGGATCCTTCATTCAAATATAAGCAGGAGATTTTCATCTGCTATGGAAATGGTCCAATTCTTCGACCCATATGTCAACACTGATTGTATAAGGGTTTTGTATACGGTTATTTTTGTTTTTTGGCTTAAGTTTCTGCTTCTTATATGTCTACTCAGTCCAAAATGGTATTTGTTTGCTAGGATTATTCTTCGCTTGATTTCTTTCGTCATGACATTCTCCTTGGTGATCAGGGAGCCTAAGTATGTGAATTTGTCCACCACTTCAAAGGTAGAATTATCAACCATGAATTGGTCGCCGATGTTTCTGGCTCTATTGTTGGATGTAGATGCCATTATCTTAGATTTCTCCTCATTTACTTGCAGGCCCATATTTTTTGAGGCGTTTGACAAGGTGGTATACATTTCTTCTAGCTTGCGTGTTGTGCGGGCAACTAGGTCAACATCATCTGCATATGCCAAAATTTTGAATGATTTATTAAAAATGTTTCTTTTGTTGTCTATTTGGGCATCCCTGACCGCCTTTTCCAGAGATATGTTGAAAAGGAGACACGCCAACGCATCTCCCTGTCGCAGCCCAACTTGCGTTTCAAATGCCTGTGATTGTTCGCCCTGTATTTCGACTTTGCAAACAACTTTACGCATTGTGGCCTTAGCCAATCTTATTAGTTTATCGGGGATGTGGAATTCATCCATGGCTTCATACAATTTATTTCTTAGGACATTATCATATGCCGATTTAAAATCTACGAAAAGATGGTATGTGTCGGTATTGAATTTATTGTTTTTCTCCAGTATTTGCCTTAGCACAAAGATCTGGTCTGTTGTTGATCGACCAGGTCTAAAACCACTTTGATATTCGCCAAGAAGCTCCTCTGAATATGCACTCAGGCGACCATATACTCGAAAATATTTTGTATGCTGTATTAAGGAAGGTTATTTCCCTATAGTTTCTCCATTCCAATTGATCACCCTTTTTGTCCCGTACTTCTTGAATTGATGGAGGCTCCAATGGTGTATTGTTGCTTGCTCCTGGGGGTAATTGATTTGGATCTTCTACTTCGATAGTAAGTAGTTCTTTATAGTGTTCCACCCACCTTTTCACTACTTCTTCTTTTGTATTGAGTATATGCCCCTTCTTATCCTTACATAGTCCGATCCTTGGTTTAAATTCTTTTCTTGCTTTATTTAGATTTTTATAGAATTTTCTTGTTTGATTTTCCTTTTTTAATGCCTCAAGAGTCTTCCAGTATTCTATTTTCATAACTTCGCTTTTTTCTCCGTGGATGTACTTATCTTCTCTTCTGAGATCTTTATATTTTTGTTCTTTTTTTGGGTTCTTCTTTGCTGCATCAGTTTATATGCATTGTTCTTTCTTCTTGTAATGTCCTCGCACTTAGCATCGAACCACTCATTGCGTGGTGGTGGTTTTTGCAGCCCTAGAATGTTATTTGCTGCGTGTTTAATATAATTTTTACACATTTTCCATTGTTCACTAATTGTTAGATTCTCTTTAGTTATATATTTAGTTTCGATATAGTTTTGAAACCTTTCTATCGTTTGCGGGTTTTTGAGGAGTTCAATATTGATGAGAAGTATGGAAAAAGATAAGGGCTTGAGGGTCGGTGTTACCTAAGCTATAGTTTCCTACAGGACAAGTGCGTCTTATAAACCGAAATATATATATGTTAAAAAATTCACAATCATTAAAAAACCGTATTACAACTGCAAAAGTAGCTATTTTGAAAATTTTAATAACCTTTATTGATTTTTTTAATATCAACTATTTACTTACTTGGTGAACAATTGATGCAAATACCATCGAGCCACTTGTAACTATAGAGATATTAATTAGACCTGTCAAAATTTTTTTTAAGAATGTTTCATCAGGTTTGCTTAAAAGGAACAAAAAATGCAGGCTTTTAATATTTAGACGTAAAATCTTCATGATGTTACAGAAACAAAGTTGCATGAAATGAATAGTTTTTTATTCAGTAGGATACTTAACTTTTCAGTAATTTTTCTTAGTAGTAAATTATAAAGCAATATACATTGACATGATAATAAAGAGAATAATATATGTAAGGGGATATTCGTAAAACCATGGGGATCATATACCGTAAAACGTTACAAATAGTAAAGGGGTCAAAGAGATTAACTTTTTTAATTTAACACAACTTAATGTTGATTCATCTTCTTCTGCTTAAAATCTTCATCGGAAATCCTTTTTAAGGTAGAAATAATTGTATTTTGAAAACGATTTCTGAGCTCGAAGTTGAAATATCACTGTAATATACATGTATATCACAGTGTCATATTACTATTACATATAATAGAACATGCGGATATTTCCTTACTTTTGCCAATATCTGGGAATTAAGTATACAATTTGTGTAATTTGTGTAAAGTCAATAGAAACTCTATGCGGCGGGATCGTTATAAAGGCGGTAAAGCTCAAAATTTTTAGGGGTTTTACGTTCAAAACGACCTAAACGTTCTTCATCGCTTTTTATTATCGTCCATGTTTCTGACGCGTAGGTACGCGTAGATAGTGCTTGATAAGAGCTGTATATTAACATTTTCAATATTTTTGTAAAAAGTTTCTTTAATTCACAATATGCTCTATTTGCCAAATATATTCGTCTAGTAATTTCGACAAATTCCTACGAAAGTATATGTTGCTATCGTTAGATCTTCGGGTTGTGCTAGTTGCATGTCATTTGATACTTTCATATACTTGGTTGTACTACTATTAGCCTATAATAGCCCTCTTCTTTTTGTTGCTGCTTCTAATGCCGTGAATTATTGGACTGCATTCCTCTTGCTATGATCATCCGCAAACGAAAGTATTTGTGCGCTCCTATTAATAATGATTTTTCTAGTAGGACCCTTAAGCTAGCAGGGACACATATGAGCGGAGTCCAGTTTAACCTACGCCATATTTGTACCCATTTTTTACCAATTTATTAACATTGTGATAATTTTGCTTCACTAAACTACCCTTAAGGGGAGCAATTCCGCTGACTTAAGGTTCAAGCTAGCAAAATTAAAAAAAGCTTTTTGCCTATGGCGTATATTTTTAGCCACTTTTCACTAATTTATTACCAACCCAATAATTTTTCGCTCCTAAACCTATTCCTAATGGGAGCGATTTTGCTAGCTTATTATTCAAACTAGCAGAATTCCAAAATTGGGGGTTCAAAGGAGTAGTGATGCGCAATATAAGGTGTTGCTTTCTGATAATACCTCTAGCCACTCCTACTCAATTTGTATTCTCACCTCCAATAAGTGTGACTTAATCACACGGGTGGATCCTGGCAAACTTGAGCAACCCTACCGGAGATTGGGTAACCAACCCCAGTGGAAAGTAGGGTCAGGGCCGACGAGGAAGGGAGAAATGGTCCTCCGAAAAGGGGGTTAGGCATAGGGCTAACAACGCTATCCTAGAAAACACACATGTTACGAATGTTCAAGGAAAGAAAACAGGACTGATCAAACGACGACGACTGCGCGAGAAAAAGGTACATGATTTAAGAATCACGACATGAAACATCCGATCCCTATACAGATCGGGAGCCCTCCAAAATCTGCTCGATGAACTGAATAGATATGACATAGCTCTGCAGGAAATGAGATGGACCGGGAGTGGCACCATTGACAAAAGACACCACATTATATTCTATAGTTGCGACGCTAAAGACCACGCAGTAGGTACTGGCTTCATTGTAAATAAAAAGGATAAACACCTCGTAAGAGACGTTTACGCTAAGAACTCCAGAATGTGCATCCTGAGACTAAGGGAAACATTTTTTAATTATAGCATCTTAAATGTGCATGCAGAGGAAAAGGAAGACGATCCCAAAGAAAAAGGACTAGAAGCTACATACCATTCATGCCCAAAGAATGACATCAAAATTATTTATGGTGATCTCAACGTAAAAATAGGAAAAGAGCAACAATACCTACCAACTATAGATACGCACAGCCTTCATGAGGTATCCAATGACAATGGCATCAGACTAATAAATCTAGCAACTTCCCTTAACATGGTCATTGCCAGCACATGCTTCCAGCGAAAAAATATTCATAAGAAAACGTGGATGACGATCTCCAGATGGAGTTACAGTAAACATGATCGATCATGTTATTATTAACTCTAGACATCACTCAGACGTAACAAACGTATGCAGCAGACGAGGTGCAAATGCTGACTCGGATCACTACCTAGTGAAAAGTAGAATAAGAGTCAGAATCTCTAACATTAAAAAAGAAAAGGGATCCAAAATTGAAAAATATGAAATAAAAAACTTAACAGACAACAGCAAAATGGCAAAATACAAAGAATATATAAAAGGAAGGCTAGAAAACAGACAAAAGCACGAAGATATAAAGAGAGAATGGGAGGCGTGTAAAAACATCATATAAGGCGCGGCCAAAGAGATCCTGGGTCTACAAAAAAGTAATAATTATATAAAATGATAATATGTAATAATCTAATAAAAAAATAAGCATATCGACGACTACAACAACGACATAGAACATGAAAGGCAGAGGAGGAATATAGAATGCTAAGGAGGGAAGAGAAGAAAATACATCGCAGAAAAAAAAGAGAACACATAGAAAAGTCGTCTACTTTAAAAAAATATATAATATATGTCTAAATTGTCAATATAAATGAGTTAGATAAAATTATTTAATTTCAAATTATTAAAAGAATTTTTCACCAAATAACAAAAAAACAAAATTTGTTTAATTTATTAATGTTTGTATTTTCAGAATAATTTCCGAAGTGGAAATAGAAACGTCAAAAATAAACTTATTTAAACTTAAATTGTGGCTTATTCGCAATAAAAATAGTGATTGTAATTAACATAACTGCAGATCTTTTTTTTTAAATTTCTTTTTCTAGCTTTATTTTATGGCTTATTGAACTTTCTTGGTAGATAGGCGATTTTGGTCGCGGACTCTGTCTTAAATATTTAACCGGAGCTCAAAACATCAGATTTACTTAAGAAGGGTAAAAAAAGACCGAGGGAAAAGAAAAAAGGGAAAGAATGGTAGAACCCCTTCGCAGCAAACAGTCGCTAGGAACACTAAAGGCCAGACCACGTCCTATACCAACATCACAAAGCATTTAACATGCCATCATTCTACACCGATATTTCTTCTGATTATTTTTGACTTCAACGTGCATAAAAAAGTAAGAGAAATTACAGGCAAATTTAAAAACAGAAGAGTAAGTAAACTTGTTAATGACAAAGGAACAGGGCCGCCGCTACCATGTGTGCCAAGTGTGCATCGCACACGGGCGGCCAACAATAGGAGCGGCCAAAAGCAGTCCACTGATGATAATACTTTTTTAGAACGAAAATAAATTCAAATAATTAAATAGTAATGATTCAAATAATTCTGTGAACTCTAATATTCCAAACAATAATAATTACTCAGTACGTGATAATACTCAAGTGCGTTTCATTTATCATGCATATTGCTTTTTTTCATCCTAATCTAAAAAAAATGTCAGAAAATATTATTTATTGTATGAACTGCCGCCCTTTTGCAGGTACAGTCATAAAGCAGTTTCGGGGATACTTTTTAATTCAAAGCGGCTGGCGACTTTCGGACTTAAGTTATTTGGGATTTCACACGTAGGTACTTTACAAGAATTTAGGCAAGTGGTTGTAAAGTTTCTGTTATAATATTGTTCCTATGGTTATGTTTATAGATGGGTAATTATGTCTTATGTTCAGTCTTAGTTGAGAATTCGATGAATTTAGACACGCTTTTGATAAACGATTTTGTTTGTAAAATATACTTAGTAACGTACCCGTTTCTTTTGCACAGTAGGTACTGTATTTCGAAATAACGTCGAGATCAGAGCAATTTTATCCGTATACACGTTACGGCTACATATTATTTGGAGAAACATTATTTCGACAACTTATTTGAAGTGTTTTTGGATTTATTTTGTTAAATTCGCCCGGCTTCGTTCTTAAGTGATAATTTCAAAATGTCCGAAAGAAAAACAAAACGACTTTCAGGCTTTCAATATAGAAAAATAAAAGAGGCAAAAACTGAGGAGAAAAAAAACTTAGCGGTGCACTGGAATCATTTTTGATGAAAAACATACATGAAAATATAGAAGACTCGGATATAAATTAAGGACCTTCAACTTCAAGCGAAGTCCAAACCATAGAAAAAACTACCAAACAATTGAATATTCTTGCGGATAGAGACGGAGGATTTGATGACAATAATAGCGATAGTGCGAGTGCTGGTGCTGAAACGCCTGAACCTGAAACCACCAACCAAGACGGAACAATGAATGTTCCAATTAATCTGGATTGCAGTGTAGGAAGCTCCAGCATATACATGGTTTCAGACGATCCCGGAAAATGGCCTGCAAATATGAATCCAAGTGAAGTTCAATTTGTTGTTGAAAATTTTCCTCAGCAAATTACAAAAATTAACTTCCCCAGAGATACAAATAATAGGAAATTTTCAGAAACTTACTATTATCGCACATTACCTAATCAAGACCAAATTCATCGCCCGTGGTTACTTTACTCATTATCACTAAATAGTGTTTTTTGTGCACCTTGTAAACTGTTTTTTTGTGATGAAAGCTGCCGACAATTACTTAGTGGAAATAATGGGGTAAGTGACTGGCAACATTTAGCTATTATTTTAAAAAGACATGAATCCGGTGCAGCTCATATAAAATATTTTCAAAAACTGTTTGAACTATCTACAGCATTAAAAAAAGGATTAACAGTTGACTCTGCTCATCAAAAATTATCTGACATGGAGAAAAACATTAAGCGCTGTTGTTGAAAGATTGTTATCAATTGTAAAATTTTTATCTAAACAATGTTTAGCTTTTAGAAGATCATCCAATTAGTTATTTGAACCAAATAATGGAAATTATTTGCAGTTAGTTGAAACGATTTCTAAATTTGACGCTGTATTATCAGAGCATCTTCGTCGTGTGGAATCAGGATGACGACATCAAAATGAATTGATTATTTTATTGGCAAACACTGTTTAGGGCGTTATCCTAAAACAAATTCGAGATTCTAAATATTTTTCTATCATATTAGATTGTACCCCAGATATAACGCACGTAGAACAAATAACAATTGTAGTAAGATGTGTTTCAACTTCAACACCAGTTCAGATATTTGAATACTTCTTGGGCTTTTCTCCTGTAACTGACGTAACTGGACAAGATCTGTTTGAATTTATAGAAAATAAACTGAATGAATTAAATATAAATATTAATAATTTTCGTGGACAGGGTTACGATAATGGAGCCAATATGCGTGGTAAATACATTGGATTGTAGAAGAAAATCTTAGACAAGTATCCTCGAGCATTTTTTATTCCCTGTTCTGCGCATAGTTTAAATCTGGTGGTGAATGATGCAGTAAAAATAAGTTTTGAGTCAGTAGAATTTTTTAATACTGTACAGGAACTATATGTATTTTTTTCTTCTTCCAATATTAGATGGAACATTTTATTAAAGCACCTTCCAAAGTTGACATTAAAAGCATTGTCGGACACGCGATGGGAGAGTCGAATCGATGCAATCGCACCATTAAAAACCCAGATTAGTGAAATAAATGATGCTTTAGAAGAATTGCAAAATGATAACACAAATTCATGTGTTTTGTTGTAGTGTGGCAAGATATATTAAGTAAAATAAACGTGGTTAGCAAAATTTGACAAAATCTTCACTTTATTCACTTGATAATTTAAAAAAATATTTAATAACCAAACGTTCTGATGAACATTTTTGGTTTTGTACACTTACAAATTTTGTAACCGAATCCAGAGAGATATCTACAAAAGCTAACATAGAAGATTTCCCTAGTTCCTCTACCGAACGAATTAGAAGAAGAAAAGTGCATTTTGAGTATAAATGAAGGAGCTGCTGAACCTATATTATTTCCGGAATTGTCATTTAAAATAAATTTTTATTTTAAGATTTTGGATGCTGCCATAACAGCAATTGAAGAACGGTTCCAATTACTTCAACAGCACACAGGCATTTTTAGTGTAATATATGGCATAAGCAAAGTTATAAACGATGATGAACTTAAAACCAATTGTGAGAAAGTGAATCAAGCCCTTACAGACATAAACAGCTCAGAGACCGACATCAGTGCAACCGATTTATATGAAGAAATTAAAGCTATTCTTAAAAAAATCTTATAAAAAATATGTTATATCTTCTCGATATTATACTAAGGAGTTGAATCCTGGACACTCACTGAAGCGATGGACAAAAAACTTGAAGCCTTCGAGATGTGGCTATACAGAAGAATCCTAAGGATATCATGGACGGACAAGATAACCAACGATACTGTACTGCGAAGAATGGGGAAAGAAAGAGAAGTGATGTATACGATTAAAATGAGAAAGTTAGAATATCTCGGACACATAATGAGAAACGGCACTAAATACGGATTACTGAAAATGATCCTTCAAGGAAAAGTATTTGGAAAGCGAGGAATTGGGAGAAGAAGAATACATGGTTAACAAACCTGAGGAAATGGTTGTCTACAACAACAACTAATTTATTTAAAGCATCAGTTACAAAAAAAAATTATAACCAGAATGATTGCCAATATTCGAAACGAATAGGCGTCAAAAGAAGAAGAAGTTCCACAAAGAATCATCCTGTATATTGGTAATGATAATATTATAAGATTTTTTCCGTAAAAATATAAACTAATTGTTCTTTTATTGTAAAAAACCAAAATGGATATTTATCCTTGCATAAGTAAACTGACATTGTACGCCGCAAATTAGACTTTAATATCTTTTTCTCGACGTTACTGAACCGTGTAAATTTCAAACATATACCGTACTCCTACACGTCACACCCTGTGTTTTATGTCTTTCATGTTAGAAAATGAAATTATAATTTCATACAAACCCTCCATACTTCTAGGGTATTACGACGTTTTCACACTCGCTAACCTCATTTATGCTGTGCTCCTGGTGCCAGGGAATCACTCAAGCTCACAGTCTATGGAAATCTAATTAAAATTATAACGGTCTTGCGAGATCTGTTATAGAGAAAAATTTACAAGGGTTATTGCCCTTTGTGATGCTGAAAGTTACGTAACTAAGGCAGCAGACATCATTGGAAAAGTTAATTATATAGGCAGGTATTGGCTGTGTATCGTATTACTTAAACAGATACAAGAAAATACAGAAACAAACGAGCGCCACGTGGAGTAATTTAAGATAAAAATACGTTTACTTAATTCAGAATTTTAGTTAAAAGATATTTTCTAATATCTAAGAAAATATTTTTCTTTAAACCGAAAACCATGATGATTCATAGAGTGGAATTTTGCATTTGAATGTTAGGTATATGTTTTGAAATATTGATATCAACTAAACAAAATTTAAATATTGTTCTGAAGCTATTTTCTTGAGGAATTTTAAAGTAATTAGTATTTAAATGGGAATAAGCCACAATTAAAGGTTAAAGTAAGTTTATTGACGTTTCAATTGAAGTGGAAATTGAAACAATAAACTTACTTTAACCTTTAATTGTGTCTTATTCCCATTTAAATAGTAATTACTTTAAAATTCAAATATTAGAGCTATATGTCATGTACAGTAAGTTAAGGTTGGTACAATGTAAACTGTCAATTGTATTTACTTTTGGAACAAAATAAAGTTAGCCTTAACTGTATACTCTAATGTACGTTTCATTTAAAAGTTTTAACAGGTTTTGGTGACCGAGACTAATTTTTCCGTTGGTAAATAGATAAATGTTGTATACTAGTGAGTGTCAAGGGTCAAAATGGCAGCGAATTACATGTCTACAGTGCCAAAGTTGTTATAGGTTCGCTACTTTTGGCGGGAATACCTGAGCGTTTTTCATCATTGATAATGGCGATCGAACATTCGGGAATTGTTGGATATGGAAAGTGATGTTGGTAATACTGACAGTGCGTTTGCAAGTGGTAGTAGTAACAAAACCAGAACCAATCACAACAGACATTTTGAAAATAGCACCAATCACAGAAGAAGTGATGACGGCGTAAATGACAAGAGAGATAGGGATCTATCAAAAATCAGATGTTATCGGACATTACAAACTGAGTGGTACGTGGACTAGGGAGCTAGTGTTCATTTAACGCCAAATGAAGACTAGATTAATAATAAAAGAGTAAGTGATAAATGTGATATTATAGTTGCTAACACGCACATAGCCAAAGTAAAGTGTTCAGGTGATTTGGATTTAACAACTGTTGTTGGTGAGAATAATTTTAATATTGCAGTTCAAAATGCTCTTTGTGTTCCTGGACTTACAACTAACCTTTTATCTGCCTGCAAATGAATAGAGAATGGAAATTCAATTAAATTTAAAAATCATTGTTGCAAAGTGTTTAAAAAAAATTCTGAACTAATAGCAAAGGCTGACTTGATAAATGGTATATACAAATTGAATATTAAGGTTAATAAAGATTTTGAAAATTGTTTATTTGTCAATGACAAAACATGGCATAGAAGGTTTGTAACGAAATATTTTGCCTACCACATAGGGTATTATTATAGGGGGTTTAAAAACTGGGGACAGAAACTACTAAGGGTGGAGATAGGGCAAGCAAAATAAACGAAACTGTGCGAACGGCACTCAGGGTTTGTTTGGAAAACTGGGTCGTGGATAAGTTGAATGGCAATGGGGTTGGATTGGGGCAACGACAAAAAATGAAACAAATGGATACTTACATGAATGTCCTAGACCAAAGGGTTAACAAAAAACAACAAGAAAGACCTCTAGCTATTATAAATAAGGACGCCGCTTCGAAGAATCCTAATCTTGCTAGAAAAAGGAAAAAAATGCTCTTCTTTCCTAAAATAAGAAACATAAAAAAAGGTTAGGAGACTTTTCTAAAATAAAAAACAAAATGGTTCAGAGAAATAAATTAAACATTTAGTACTGTCTCAACACAAAAAGTTACAAAATGCAGATAATACATAAAGACTATATCAATAGTCACAAAAGTAAATATAAAAATAACAAAGAAAAACTTAGATGTGTCGTATTCGTTTACAAGTGGGAATTGCAACAAAACTTACAAATGTTACTGGGCTATTAACTATGGCTAATAAAAAATTATTACAAGTAAAGAATTATTTTTTAAATAAAACTATTCATAAAGATTAACCTTTTCTAAAAACAAAACAAGCTTATGTCACAAAAATATGAATCTAGCTGTCATATGTCAATATTAAATTTAACAGAAAACAATTAAAATGACAGCATAGCCGCACCCTAAGATTTACAATATTAATTAATAAAACCTTTATTTTTATTATTTAAATTATGAAAGCAATTATTATTTTAATGTTTATTAATTTTTTTTTTTGAAAGTTTAAAACAAAAAAGTTACCTTGGTTGCACTAAATTTCTTTACTTAACATATTTTCTGAGGCCAGAAACTGGATCTATTAAAATTTCTGGAGGTAGATCTGGGATGACGACCAGGGATAAGAAGATGAGGATGGAAGCTAGCACTGACTGGAACACAAACCTTGAAAACTGGTCTTCTTTAAAAAAGACTGGAACAGGTACAGCAAAGTGGCAACATGAGGTTATCTTCAAAAACTGTTGTAAAACGCCATTTCAAATCTCTCATATGAGATATGCCACACAACAAAAAAAAAACAGTGATTACTCCTTCAGAGTTGATACATTACTTTGAGTAAAAATTACTTTTTCGTCGACAAATTTGCCGGCTTTTGGTGTTTATTTAAATAAAATGAAAGATGGAATAGTAGAGGGTCTGAATGTGACTGGAGTAATTGACATTAAAAAACAAAACTGTATAGTTTCTTGTGAGGGCAAACAAACACGATTACCGTTTCCACAGCAATGTCACAGAGCCAGTAGTTTATTGAAGATTATACACACTGATGTATGTGGACCTATGGAGAACAGATCATTAGATGGTTCCAAATATTTTGTTACTTTCCAAGACGATTTTAGTAAAATGGTCTTTATTTATTTTAATAAAACAAAAATTGAAGTTTTTAATTGTTTTAAAAATTTTAAAAGTACGGCTGATGACCAGAAGGGTGTTTATATAAATACATATAAAGTGGAAAATTTTGTTCAACAGAATTTGAAAGATATTTAAGTGTAAATGGTATTATACATATATTAAAAAACCAATCCCTACACTCCTGAACGAAATGGAGTATCTGAACGTTTGAATAGGGCAATTGTAGAAAAAGCAAAGTGTCTTTTGTTTGATGTCAGTCTTAAGAATGATTTTTGGGCGAAGCTGTAAATACAGCTGTTTACTTAAAAAATAGATCTTTGGCTTCTAGTTTAAACAAAACGCCGTTTGAAATATTTGAAATTTGAAAGATTAGTGGCTAGAGGTTTTAATCAAAGAGAATATTGTAGCGAGATTAAATAAAACGAGCGGTTCGAATTTATATAAATACATTTATTTATAACTTTACAGTTCGGTACTCTCTTATCAACTTACTAAACTCATAATATCGTTACTATACTAAACGGTTATATGGGCCATGCCGAAAGCATGTTCGTAACAATATAATATATTCTCTTTGATTAAAACCCCTAGCCACTAATCTTGCGCGATATGTAACTTTATTTTCGCTATAATATAGACTATACAGAAACTTTTGCGCCAGTAATAAGGCATTCTTCTTCAAGATTGCTTTTTTCACTTTCTGTAAAATTAGGTTTGGATATTACTCATTTGGATGTTAAAACACCATTTCTAAATGGTAATTTGAAAGAGAAAATATACATGCAATCACCAACTTATATAAAATTAATCTATTCTTCAGTAAATGTCTGGACTTGTGTCAGCGTCCATGTGTTTTCAATTTTAGACAGATTTATTTTGTTAGCGTTGGTGAATTTTTTAATAATTTGTGGAAAAGTTTTATTAGTTAAAAATATCTTCCCGTAGTTCTCGTATAATAACCATGGCGTTAGAAGCCGAATTACTTGTTGGTAAGTGTTTATAATAATATCAGGTTTTTATTTTATTATTGGTATTTACGTTTTTTTATTAGACGATGGAATGATGATAGATGGCAACTTGTGTGCTAATTTAGACACTGATGTTATCGACAAAGATTTGTTACAATCCAAAAAAGAGGAAACTGTCACATTATTTCTATTTGGAATACAAGTATGTCTAAATAACTCGAGTGTTACGACAAAATCTGATTTCGCTGATTTATACCTTGAAAAAAAGAGGAGTTAATGATTTGGCAATAAGTTTAGATGATTCTGATTGATTCATAAAAGACAAAGATTATGTGCTTGAATCAGACAGCTCATTGGAAGCAAGTAAGTTTTTTTTTCATTTTTTAGGTAAATTTTAGTAAATAGGGATTTGTTTTTCGTTTGAAAATTTAAGGTCTTTCTTGTTATGTTACTGAATAATTTTAATTTTAGGTACCTTAGAGAATAACCTTAACCTAAATAATACTTTCTCAAAAGACGTTACACAATCAATTAGGTACTGGAAAAATGTGACCCGAGCAAATGGAAGAAGAACATTAAAAAACGTCAAAAACTTGAAGCTAAGACACCTAAAACGATTGATTGCAATAAATGCTGCTTCAGATGTACAGACAAATTCTCTCAAGATGCGAGAAGCATGATCTGTGCAAATTACCAGTTGACTGATTTTAACCGTTGAAAAGATTTCGTAATAAGTAAAGTTGAAAGCCATGTACCTGAACGAAGAAGACCAAAAGCAGGAAATGTTAAGAAACAACGAGAAGATTCTAAAAGATATTTTCTTGAATTTGACAACCATAGAATAAGAGTCTGTAAAGACTTTTTTTATAAAAACACTTTGTGTGTGCAAAGAAGTTGTTGAACATGCCTTTAGGTTTAAAGGAGAAGAAGGTTTATTTGTTGGCAATGAGAGAAGGGGTAAAAATGTACCCCATAATAAAACAATTGATTCTGATTTAGAAGTCGTTAAAAAACAAATTGAAAGCTTGCCTATTATGAAATCTCTCAAAATTATAACAAGTAAAATATTCAAACTTTAGTAACATTCAAATTGAAATTAACACAAGATCACCATCAACATTTACCTCTTTTTACCTCCCTCCAATTTACTCCAAAATGTTATTCAAGCAATTTTGCTACGTCCTTAACCTTTTCTGCTTTTATGGTCACACCAATACGAATTTCTTTTGGGTTGATCTGTCCAATAGGTGATCTGTCCAATAAGAGCGGCATATGCTGCTCTGATGAGACCTAAAGAGGTTGAAATAGGTATAAGCGGCTTGCCGCTGTCCTGTATCGAAATAAATATCTAATACCGACATTATGTGACAAATAAAATGATTAACATCAGACAAGTTGAAAGCAATGGCGGACATTGTTGATTTCTCAGTCATGTGATAACAATACAGCATTCTCATTGGCTGTTGGGGAGTTGTCCGTTTTTTAAATAAACCTTCATAGCAGGAGTCCGTTTTTGAAACAGACCTTCAACTGTGAAGTTGAAAATATCGTATTTTCGTCCGTGTTAGAAGGAAACTATTATCACCGTTGAAAATAAAAAGAACAGGAACAATTCTATAAGAAACCACTACTAACTAAATTTTATTTTTTTGGCACATGACCGTCTTTGACCCGAAGCCACTCATATAACAGTTATTATGAATATCGAACAATCAAGAGAGATAATTTACTGTGGATGATAAAAGAATACCACTTACGTTAGTAAACTCCCTGTATGTAGTAAAAATACTTTAAAAATAATTAAAAAGCGTTTACTGGTATATATTATATCCTAAAACTGACAATTTAGTACATTATGTATGTTTTACCTACCTTGAGTAAGATATCAAATTAATTATCTATAAAAATATTATAGAGCTCACCATATCAAGTGAATATTGTCAATATCAAATACATTTTTACTACCCTGCTTTATAATTTACTTGCTACCTACGTAAGAATTATGTTGTCATATCTTTTACTGTTTCTAATTTATTCATTCTACTCGTATAGTCCACGCCAAAGTAAAATTTTTACACTAACTTTTATGTAAGAAATCACCAAAACTATTTCGTAATACCTATTTCATTTCGCAACAATTGTTGTGAATGTTTTTATTATGTAACATTGTTAAGACATATATTTTCCTAAATTAATGTTACGTCACATTTTTAGTATTAAAACTTCAACTTCAATTTATAATTTAAAAAATATTTTGCCCGTGGATTTATTACAATACTATTATGGATGGGATTCTTCAGGAAGGATCCAACTCACACTTTATTAAAACTGAGATATTAGCCAAAAACTTTAAGATAAAATTTAAAATTCTCTATTAAAAATAATTATGGTTTAACATTAATGGCTATGAGAGCAAGAGTGGGCTAACCCCAAATATTGAATAATGGATTTACATGAACCAAGAATAAATGCGTTTTTTTTTTTTAATTTTATAAAATTAAAATATGATGCCGAAAAGTAGTCATTGTTTACAAATCATTAACTAATAACAAAAAACTAGAAGATCTTGCAGTATATTTAACAAAAACATAAAAATTTAAGCTTTTTTGTGGATTAGACAGCTTTTGCATCAGTGTGCCCTTAAAAATTTTAATAGGAATGTGGACCTAGAGTACAATACAATTAAACAATATCAATGTTGAAAATATGCTTTATTAAAAAACAAAGTAACAAAAATACTTAATCTTCATCCTTATTGAACTCTTCTTCTTGCTTATAGTGGATTTTATTGTTCTGGTGCTTGTGTGAAATCCATGATGTATTGGAGGTATAAATGAAAGTAATTCCAAAAGATCTTTTTTTTTGCTTCGGTTATTGGACGTCCATCGGGATAAAGATAATCTAGCTGAAGTATTTCCCTGGATGTCCTCTTTTTGACATCTAGTGAATAAAAGAGAACATCTGCATTATTGCTGTATTTGTAGTAAATTGTAAATGGATTTGTTTTCTTGTATTGCAACCACTGAATCTGTAACCATTGGACTTTTGATTTTTGTGTATCAAGTTTGCGATTTGTTATATTTCTTTCTAACTTCTTAGTAGAATAAAAATCGTTTTCTGTCGTCCTTATTACCGTAAAATGTGCTTTCTGTCGTGCATGTGCTATTACCTTTATCCAGTCGTCAGGTATGTAGATATCTTTAAAAAAAATGTTTTGCTTACTTATTACTCCGAAATCTTGGTCACAGGCAAGGTAAGAATGTCCGCTGACTAAAAACTTATGATCAATATTTTCCACCACGATATCAGCATAGGACACAATAAAATCGCAAAGGACAGCCATTTTAATGTTATGGTTCTGCCCTCCGCATTGATCGGAATATATTATTACATTTTTTGTTGTAACATTTTTAAAATAATGCAGTAAACAGTATCCTATTTCTTGAGGTCCTCGTAATGCTTGTGTCTCGTTCCAAACATACATATTATGAGCATTATTAATAGCCAGATTATGGACTCCTAAGACGTAAGTCCACAACTGGCGTTTATAGTAAGAAATTCCAGTGCTGATAACTGGTGTGTACGCATCAAGTCAAATGCAATCACTGTAATTTCTTTAGGATTTTGTTTTGCATACTCTGCATATTGTTTCATACCACATCTAGCACGGTCTGCTTTTCGTTTGTGAACTCCTAGTGTTACTTCAAATTCACGTTTTTCTGCTTGAACTGTTGAGTTCTTTTAGTTCAGTAGTTTTGTCGTCACCTGTTTTATTTGCTGATGTACTTTGTCCTCTTTTATCCCGGGGTGTAACTCCATTTTTTTTGTAAAAGTCTATCTACCCTATCCTTAGAAATCTGCAAGGTTTTTAGAAAAAAATGTGTACCATAGCGCATCTCCAAACGCAAAGAGAGGATACGATTAAAAAGAAAGGGACTGCACTACACAGTCTAATTTCCACCTTAACACAAACATCTATTCACTGGAAGGTTAGATTATATGATACGTACCCTTGATTAGCAGTTAAAACCGGTCTATCTACAAAGAGGATGGTTAGCCCACTCTTGCATTCTTTTACGTATTTATGTATTGAACAATTTTGGTCTATTCCACAATTTCGTGGGTTAGCCCATTCGTGTTTTCAAATTTTTGTTATTTTCTATAATGCAAAATCACCTTACTGGAGAGATTTATGTTATAATATACGGAAAGATTGGTTAGAATGGTTTTGCTTTAAACTTTAGGTCCTTAGAAGTGATTGCAATCTATAACTCAATTGGTGGTTAGCCCACTCTTGCTCTCATACCCTCTAATATCGTTAATATATGCATTATTCTCCGTTCACAAATTGTTGAGAGCACGAAATGTGCCTCAAACTCATAAAACGGTCGTAAATCATAGGCGCTCCTGAGGTGTTTATTCATTAAATAATAATAAAATGTTTCAATACTGTTACATATAATATTGATAATATTTTAATACTAATATATTTAGCAAAAAAAAAACAATTAAAACTTTCACGGCTAATGTTGGTTATTATATTATATTCATAAAAATAAGAATTTAACCATTAACAATTTTGTAAATAAGAATACCTTATCTCTATCTATATATGGATATTTCAATACTAATCTTCGCGTTTAATCACTTTACTAGAAAACCTGGAATTCATATCCGAAGGTACTATTCGTTGCAATATAATTAGGATGGAATTCCCCAGATTTTGAATAATATAATGGGTATAAAGATGCCGGCTTTGGCCACGTGCCTCGTGTGTTCAGTTTGCATTCGAAACTTAACTTAAAAGGGTGAAGTTATTACGAACGAAAAGATTGTTTTTGTTTAGTACGTTTTTGATCGCATGTAATTTACGGCTCGTCGGTGTTTCCGCGTCTACGGCAGTAATTAGCGTCTCGAATATTTCTTTTGCGAATTATATGCAGTGCGTGAGTCATTTTTTATTCCATATACCTACGAACATATATGTACTTTTCGCTCGTGCTCGTTTTGTTGGATTGTTTGTGATGGCTTCATCATCAACATCATCAAGTTTTACACCGGTACTGTTGCGTACAGTCAGTAAGTCTGTCTATTCACTAAGAGAGAAGACTATTGTCCTGAATGTTCACGATGCTCTGGTTTCTCAAAATCCCACAAACACTGTTCGCAACATAGTCGAAAGTTGTGCCAACATAACTGGCGTAGGAGAGTCAACTATATATAGGTTCCTATCACAAAGAAAAAAACGCGGTATAGCTAACCCAAACAAAAACGAACACTTAAAGAGAGAGAAAAAGCCTATTGAAATTGATGAATTTGCCAAAAATTGCATTCGAAGGAAAATTCATGATTTTTTTTCAAAAAAGAAATACCAAACCTAAACAAAATTTTACAAGAAGTTAGAGACGACCCGTATCGCCTTATATCGGACGAACTAAATTGTGGCAAGTTTTAAAAGAATTAAATTTCTGGTGGGAGAAATCAGACCGAAAATCACTTTTGATTGACCGGGAGGAGATAATATGTTGGAGAAGAAATTATCTAAGATCCATACGAAAATTCCGGACTGAAGAAAGGCCCATCTTCTACCAGGATGAAACGTGGGTAAACTCGGGTCATACTCTAAAAAAAATTCAGATAAAAATATATTAAGCTCCAGGCAAGCCTTTATGGAAGGTTGGTCTACTGGTATCTCCCCACCTTCTGGTAAAGGCAGTAGATTAATAATTTCTCACATTGGCAGTGAAAAAGGATTTGTTAAGCATGGTTTGTTGGAATATCAGTCCAAAAGCACAAAAAACTATCACGAGGAGATGACAGCTGATGTTTTCGAAGAGTATTTTGAGCAGATGATTGAACTCATACCACCAAATTCAATTATAGTATTAGATAATGAACCTTATCATTCACGACTAGTAGAAAGACTTCCAACGACTGCGTGGAAGAAACAGGATATTCTTGACTGGCTGCGGAATAAGTATCTGCCTTACGAAGATAGAATGGTAAAAGCAGAACTTTTAAAAATTGCCCGGCAACATAAATCTAAGTTCAAGAAATACGTAGCTGACAAAATGGCGGAAAGGCGAAACATCACAGTCCTTAGACTTCCACAATACCACTGCGAAATAAATCCAATTGAACTCATTTGGGCACAAATGAAAAGTTATGTGGCTAGAAAAAATACGTTATATACAAGCTGTACGTGAATTGTTATAGGAGTCTTTACAACATATTACAGAACAAAACTGGAAAGTTGCAGTAAGACATGTAATAGAAGAAGAACAAAAAATGTGGGATCTTGATGAAGGCCAAAAAATTATATATAAATTTGTTTGAAAGTAGGAGAAAGTTGATTAAGAATAAGGTATTGGCCATCGCGACGCGGCACATTTACGTACCATTAAGCCATAAACCATATCGAGCTGAACCTCTTCAGTTAGGGCAAAATGTAATTGTACAAGCAAAGCTGGAATATGAGAAGCAAATAATTCAGTAGGTTCACTAAAATTTTGTTCACACGAGAATACTTTTTGTTTTTTGAATGGGGATATTTTAGGGCTCGTACAGCATCTTCCCGTGTGATACTTATATTTTTAATACCTTGCCACCATGTAACAGCAAATCCATTAAGCAGCATGGATAGACTACGAAGAGAAATTCTCATCACTTATTTGGGAACAGTCATTAAAAGTGATTACATTGTCGAAAAAAGCTTCAACATCAGCGTTAACTGTACCATCAAAGCGAGCAGAACATTTAACGAAATTATCTCCTGGTATATGTGCAGGAGTTCTAATAAGATCTCTGACTTGTACCAAAAATTCTTCAGATACTTGTTTATTAGAATTAGTAAGTTGCGAAAGTAAAGAATCAAAATGATTTTAGGATATTGTTATCATAGAGGGAGCCGCTACAGGATTTTGTGAATTAGCTTTTGGCATTGTTCAAAATATAACACAATCAAATATTACGAAATATATAACAGCTATATGAAATAAAAGTTATAAATAAAAATAAAATAATTATTATTATACTTTAATCTAAAATCCGAACAATTTGGGTAAAATTTTGTATTTGGCATCTGAAAAAGTTTAAAGAACTACGAAATTATGTTTGACATAGGCAACACTGCGTCGAATAACGAGAGAGAGATGTATTGATCGGAATAAGAAATCGATTCCTTAGAACGGGTGTCAATGCAATATCGATATATCGGTAAACCGCGCGAATTAAGGCATGAAGTCTAGGATTATGACTGAAAATTATACGTACAGCTAAGTTTAGTTATTAAAAAGCACTGTATCAATTACGAAATACCTAAAAATAATGTCTATAAATATCGTAGCCACTGTTTGGGAGTCAATTTTATTGTAAGTGTTTTACCAGTTCTATCAATTTCAACTAATAGGACTAAAATTTAATCGGAATGGACATCAAATTACAAAGGGAGTTCCAAATGTAGGTATACACTCTACTGGACCTCTCAACTAGCTGAACTTGATAGAATCCCTCTTTAAAATCTAAAAAAAATAACATTTTTTTTAACTTATTGGATGGTCACTTATAATTGACTCCCAACCAGTGGCCATGATAAGTGTTTAAGTGCTTTTTTAATATTTAATTTCTCCTGAATTTTTTCAAAGTATTAACTTTGAGAACTTTGATCATATTGATGGACGTTTCATCTAATTTGATGATTTTTTAATATTTGCAAATAGTCTTAAAGAACATAATAGAATCCTTAATAGTATTAGAACGTGCTAGAAATATTGGAGTAAAATTTAATCCTAATAAGATACAATAAAGAATGTCTAAACTAAAATATTTGGAAAAAACATTCGATAAAAATGGTATGAGATCTGATAGATAAAAATAAATCAGAAAGAACCCAATAATAAAAATGTTATACAAAAAATACTGGGCATGATCAATTGAATTGTTAAAAAATAATAAAAGTTACACAGACTCATTTAATTTAATAAAAAAGATAATTTTCGATACATGTAACACAATTTGTAACAAAAACACAAATTCAAAACTAAAAATAATTTTATAAGTTTGTAAAAATGATTTTGTAAGTTCAAAAAAATGAAAAGTTATTATCATCTTTTATCTTCAGAAGACAAAAACAATTAATCCACTTATTGTAAAAGTGCTTATCTTATTTTTTGAGTCTTGGATTGTGTGTTGCCTACCTTTTCGTTTGTGTTCTTGTTACAAACGAATAGCTCCGATCGGCTCCGATCACATCCGAATAAGTTTACGCTAAATTTCATAACCTTGCTTCAAAACGTTGGAGTTTTATTTTATATTGCTGGTTGATTTCGGAAATATAAGTTAAAAAATAAGTGTTAATCATGTCGTTCTCGTTTGGAGCCACCCCAGTTCCAACTCAAAAAACCGTTGCCTCTGGTTTTACTTTGCCATCGAATCCAATAGGTAAGATCTTTAAAATTTTAAAACAATCCAAAACCAAACATTGTTTTTTTTAGTATCTTCAACTACTGGAATTCAAAGCACATTTGGTTCAGGAGATAATAAAGACCAAAGTAAACCTTCATTGTTTGCAACTCCCTCAAGTCAGCCTGTTTCATTTGGGTTAACTACAAAAGCCAATACAGCCCCAACAACCCTCTCCTTTGGTTTTGCTACTCCTACGACTTTACCGTTTGGATCATCAACTACAAGTAAGTACATGCAATTATAAAATATTTGTACCATATTTACATTACATAGCAACTTTTAAACATAACATATTCAAATTGATTAAATAGAAAACAAGTGCAATAAAAGTGAGGTCCATAAGACAAAATGAATAAAAAGAGAATATGTAATAATTATTACACCAATTACAGCTATAATATAATGAACGTATTTGGGAGAATTTAAGTGCTTTCTTAAAATTAACAGTACAATTTTACTGTTATGAGATAGTAAATAAAAATATATCAGAACTAGATAGCACACAGAATAAACTTAAAGGCATATAACTGTAAAATGTGCTATTTCTGAGTCTTCTTCAGTTATGGCACTTTCTGATGAGTTTCCAATCAAGCAAAGCATGTCTTGTACTGTAAGCAAAGAGAGACTTTTAGAGAGAAAAGTCAGTCATTCATGTTTTACAGTATATAATATACTGCCCTCTATAGAATGAAAGATATTTTCTAATATATTTATATATTAAGTATTCTAATATTTATTTGTCCACCTCAGTGGACAAAAGTACATAAACATCTACGCAAATGGAAATAGAAAGAACTGTTCAAACTACAAGGGACTAAATGTAAATTCAGTCTCAAGACTCTATGGAAAAATAATAAAGAATAAAATTGAAAAAGAAACGACAGATGGAGAACAAAATGGCTTTCGTGCAGGCAGATCCTGTATAGACAACATATTTTCTCTAAAGCAGGTTATTTAAAAAAGATTAGCCCATAACATTTCAACTCATGTAGTCTTTATAAATCTGGAAAAGGCATATGATAGTGTACCATGTTCAATGCTCTAGGTAGCAATGGAAAAAAAAAGGAATAAATAAAAGATTTATAAAAGCAGTACAACAGCTTTACAAAAATATGAGGTAAACAATAAAAATTAAAATGGGAACTATAAAATCAGCCTTTTTTTTAATTGCCATATTACCAGATGTCTGAAAACCTATTACTATAAATCAAAAAATGTTTCAGATGTTAGGCCATAAACTAATAAATAATATTAATCATAAATTTCAGATCCTTGCTCAATTTCCTCCTTTGTCCTCCTGCTCTTTTTTCTTCATCACCCCAGAAATCAGACAGTGTACTTCTCTCCATTCTTTCTCTCCTCTCAACATTACGTTTCTTTCATCCAGCCCATAACCCATTCGCCTCTTGAAATATCCCCTCTCATTTGCCCATCTCTGACAGTTAAAAATGTGGGCGGGAGTGTCCGGTACCCCACAAACAGTACAGTCTGCCTGGGCTTAATTTGCCTATTCTATTTGTGAAGGTGCCAAAACTATCATGTCTGGTCAGAAACTGCGTCAGGAAGTAGTCTAGTTTCCTGAACTTACTAAGGAACTAATAAGCTCCTTCGTCCACCTTGCCCTTTCTGCTATCATTCGCCCATTCTACTATCGTTCTTTCTCTCTCATTTTCATCTATATTTACATCCATACTCCTCACATACACCCTTGCTCGCTCTTTGCACAACAAAACGATCAGTATCACCACTCCAATGACATAAAACCTCATTTGAAACTGTCCTATATGCGCTAGATACCCTAAGGTGCATTCAGCCCTTTGTGAAGTCTCCATCAGCTTAGTGTATTTCGCAGTGTTTAGTACGCTACACCATACGGGGGCAGCGTAGGTTACCACCAACTGAAAAACTCCATTTAACACCTTTCTTTTGGTGCTACCTGGCACTCTAAATGTTTGGCGTCAGCCGTATCATTGCCTCCAGATTTCGGTTCGCCTTCTCTACCCTCTTTTGGATGTGTACTCCGAACCTTAATCCTTCCGACAACCAGACTCCCAGATACTTAATCGATTTAACTGGTGCAACCTCCACACCTTCCACTATAAAGCAAAGAGAGGATTTTTCCCGGCTGCCTTTAACAACTAACACCTCAGTTTTCTGAGGCGCTAGCTGTAGAACGTTCTCTCTGATCCACCTACTAATGCGATGCAGGGCTATGTTAGCCGCATTAGACATGTCCTTTTTCTGACTCGCCTTCGCAACGAGTGCGAGATCATCGGCATAAGCTACAAGAATGCATCCCCTTGGCATCTATAGCCTCAACACCTCGTCTTACAGGACATTCCAGAGGATGGGACGAACCTAGTACTGAATCCTGCGGAACACCCTGCGACAAACCAATGCTGGTATCTTTTTCTCTTATGGACCTGTCAGTAAAGTATCTGTCAATTACATTGACCAGGTACTCACTAACGCCCAATTCTCTCAGCCTGGACATGATTTGTTCCCATGATGCTGTATTAAAGGCATTCTTGACGTCAAGCAGGATAAGAGCCTTGTAACCTGCGTAACTAAAGAGGTTACTTCTGTGACTGCATCTATGGTAGATCTTTTGGCCCTAAAACCATATTGGCGGTCGCTCAGCGCATGCTTTTCTTCTAGCTCTCGCTCAAGGCGGCCTTTTACAAGCTGTTCGTACAATTTAGCTATCGAAGTAAGAAGGCAAATTGGCCGTACCTCTTCTTCTTCACCTCTACCTTTCGGGATAAGGACAACCTTAGCTTCTTTCAACATTGTTGGAAACTGCTGTTGTTCAAGTAGTTTGTTTAGCAATCTCAGGAAAACCTGCGGGTATCTTAGTGCGGCGAGTCTTACTGTCTCTAGACTCCATCTATGCCAGGTGCCTTTCGGATCTTCATCCGCCCAACAGCCTCGCCGAGATCCAACTCAGTAAAAGATTCCGCATCTACGAAACCAATAACCCTGTCATGTCTATCCTCCACCTGCAGAAACAGTTCCCGTAACAAACGGAGTTTTCTCAGGGTGTCTTTTTCCTCTTCAATTCGGTACAGACAATTTTGAAGCCCTGCCCCAGATATCCCTTTCGAGATCCTGAAGCAGGTTACTCCACCTTTCTTTCTTAGATCTTCTTATCCCATTCGTGTATTCATTCTGCATTCGCTTTAATTCATTTATTCTCTCTTCCAAATATCCTGCTTGTACTCTTCTTAAACTCTTACACTCCCTTCTTACTCTCATGCAATTTGTCCTCAGATTTTCAAGCTGCTCGTTCCACCAGTATGGTTGATTTCTTTCATACCTCCCATTTGATCTTAAACAAGCCAACTCCAGTGCATTACTCGGACCCTCAATTAACTCGCGGAGTTAAAATGGAAACTACAAAATCAACTTCTTCTTCTTCAAGTGCCCTGTCCGTTGCGAACGTTGGCTATCAACATGGTTATTCTGAGCTTGTTTGCGGCGCTTCTGAATAGTTCGACCGACGTGAGCCCGAACCACTTCCGCAGATTTTGGAGCCACGAGTGTCTTCTCCTGCCTGGCCCTCGCTTACTGTCTACTTTCCCCTGGACAATCAATTGCAGTAGACGGTACTTATCGTCTCTCAATATGTAGCCTAGATATTCAAGCTCTCTTTGTTTGATTGTGCTCACGATTTCTTTCTCCTTTCCGATTCTTTGGAGTACCTCTATGTTGGTGGCATGTTCGGTCCAGGATCAAACAAAACAAAATCAACTTAAACCTATAAATACTTGGTAGTCCAAATAACATCAAAAGCAGGGAGTAACAAAGAAATACATTCTAGGATTGGTCAAGCAAGATCAGCCATTAGACAGCTACACAGACTATTGTTGAATAATAAAATAACAAAAGAAAATAAAAGAAAAATTTATAAAACAATAATAGAAAGTATTGGGTTTTACGGCCGAATTTTGGGAAATCATTAAAAAAAAACAAATAAAAAATTATGGCAATGGAAATGGACTATTGGAGACGATGTTGCCGGCACACTAGACTTAATATGGTGAGGAACGTCTATCCGCTAGAAGAAAATCAGGTAGACCAAGACAGAGATTTAAAAACTGAAGATTGCTTTGACAGAAAATGCTGGAAATTAGGATGCAAGGCACAGTGCAAGCTGTAGAAGACTCGCCTAATATATATATATATATATATATATATATATATATATATATATATATATATATATATATATATATATATATATATATATATATATAATATTTAACTCTATGTAATTTGATATCTATGTACTGAACATTTGTTCAGCTAAAATTTTTGGCTATATACATAATATTATGTAAAATAATTTAATTATTTTTAGTTACACCTGCAACAACTCCTCAATTTGGATTATCGCTTCCAAAAGCTAGTGCTCCAGCCACTACTAGTTTTTCACTTCTAGGATCTGCTCCAGCCACTACTGCAGCAGCACCTACAGGTAGAAATTTAAAGTATATTTTATTATTGGTAATCAAGAATTAAAATATATACTTCAATAATATATTGGTATATTGTATTAATAAGATTGTTGTAAGTGATTATGGCAGTGCCTTTATATCTATTTGCATAATATTAAGTAATAAGTACTTAATAGATTGTGGTGCATGTAAATAATGGTTATATGTTATTTACATAATGGTTATATGTTTGGCGGCTATAGCTCAGCAGCTAAGATTCTGGCTTTCTAGCCAGAGCACATGAGTTCGATTCTTAGCATCAAAAACATTCCCATTTCTAAAAATGATATGAACCATCACTATACTACTGTTCTTTGCTAACTTTGATAACCGTGATCAGTGACCTGATATATCAGATATCAATATATATATATATATATATATATATATATATATATATATATATATATATATATATATATATCACGTTAAATATATATATATATATATATCACGTTAAATATATATATATATATATATATATATATATTAGATATATATATATATATATATATATATATATATATATATATATATCTTCTTCTTCTTCTTTCAGTGCCTATTCGTTCCGAATATTGGCAATCATTCTGGCTATAATCATTTTATTGACTGATGCTTTAAATAGATTCCTTGTTGTTGTGGAGAACCATTTCCTCAGGTTCTTCAACCATGATATTCTCCTTCTCCCAATTCCTCGCTTTCCGAATACTTTACCCTGTAGGATTACCTTCAGTAATCTGTATTTAGTGCTGTTTCTCATTATATGTCCGAGATATTCCAACTTTCTCCTTTTAATGGTATACATCACCTCTCTTTCTTTGCCCACTCTTCGTAATACGGTCTCGTTGGTTATCTTGTCTGTCCATAATATCCTTAGAATTCGCCTGTATAGCCACATCTCGAAGGCTTCAAGTTTTTTCTCCATTGCTTCAGTTAGTGTCCAGGATTCAACTCCGTAATACAATATTGAGAAGATATAACATCGTAGGAGCCTTACTTTTATCTCCAGATTAAGATTGTGGCTTTTAAAGAGTTTGGCCATGTTATTGAATGCACTCCTAGCCTTCTCTATTCTACATTTTATTTCCTGTGAGTGATCCCATTGTTCATTTACTGTTGTTCCAAGATAGTTATACTGTTTTACTCGGTCCACTGGTGTATTATTGATAAGTAGTTGAGCGTCTCTAACTTTATTTTTGCTGATGATCATAAATTTAGTTTTTGTTATATTTACTTGAAGTCCAAATATTTCACTTACTTCATTTACTTTGTTTATCAGTTGCTGTAAACTGTTCAAACTGTCTGCAAAAATAACGGTGTCGTCTGCTTAACGGATGTTGTTTAGGCGTTCTCCATTTAGAAGTATTCCATGTTCGCATTTTTCCAAGGCTTCACTAAATATTTCCTCTGAATATAGATTAAATAATATAGGTGAAAGTATACAACCTTGTCTAACGCCTCGTAGAATCTGGATCATTTCCGTTGGTTCACCTCCAAAATTCGTTCTTATTGTGGCTGATTGGTTCCAGTATAAATTTTGTATTATACGCCGATCTTTATCATCCATTTGGGCTTTTGTTAGAATATCCATCATTTTTTGGTGTTGAACTGTATCAAATGCTTTTTGGTAGTCCACAAAGCAGGTGTAAATATCGCAAGTCATATCTCTGCATCTTTGAAATAATACTTGTAGACTAAACAGTGCATCTCTTGTACCTACGCCCTTCATGAATCCAAACTGTGTGTCTTGTATTCTCTCTTCGCATAGCTTGTATATTCTACGATGTATAATTT
Organism: Diabrotica undecimpunctata; assembly: GCF_040954645.1. NCBI lineage: Eukaryota > Metazoa > Arthropoda > Insecta > Coleoptera > Chrysomelidae > Diabrotica > Diabrotica undecimpunctata. The sequence goes on along the minus strand of NC_092808.1, from coordinate 36,449,005 downwards.
TAAGAAAAAGTTTTAATGTATGGCTCATTAGACTTATTAGCCTATATTCTCCGCACTTTTTTGCTCCCTGTTTCTTTGGTAAGGTAATAAATTCTGAAAGTAGCCAATCTTTTGGGATATTGCCTGTGTCATAGATATTATTGAAGATTTTACATAGTACTCTTAAAGATTCATCATCAAGAAGTTTAAGAAATTCAGATTGTACTCCGTCTGGTCCTGGAGCTCTACCTTCTTTTAGTGATATTATGGCTGCTCTTATTTCTGCCACTAGTATAGGTGGTCCTGTTTCCGTAGGTATTGGGGGCTGGTTCTCTCTCTCATCAAAAAATAAATTTCTTATGTAATTTTTCCAGGTATCATTGATACTCTCTTTGTCCACGATTATCTCTCCATTGTCATTAACAAGTTTACTTATTCTTCTGTTTTTACATTTACCTGTAATTTCTCTTACCTTCTTATGCACGTTGAAGTCGTCGTATTTACTTTGGAGAATTTCGATTTCTTGGCATTTTTTCTCCAGTTCTTTCTGTTTGGCTTCTCTGATCTTTCTCTGTATCTCTCGCTGTAATGTTTTATACATGGAGTTATCGTTCTTGTTTTTCCTTCTTTCTTCTATTAGTTGCAGAATCTCTGTCGTCATCCATGTCTTATTCTTACCTTCTTCGTTCTTCATAAAATTGTCTTTAATGTCGTCTATTGTTTTCTTAAGGGATTCTATCTTATCTTCTGTGCTTTCCGTTGTATTATCGATTTCTTTAAATTTTCTATTTAATGTTTTGCTGACTATTTCTTTTACTTCGCTACATTTCAGTTTTCTCATGTCATGTTTTTTTACAGTTTTTCCGCGTATTTTCTTTAACTTAGTTCTATACACGCCCACTAAAGGATTGTGGTCAGATTGAATATCAGCGCCTGGGTAGGTTTTAATACTGTTGAAACTATTTCGATATCTTCTGTTAACAAGCATATAGTCTATTTGATTTCTAATAATAACGTCTTCTCCGTTGTCTCTAGGTGATTTCCACGTATACAGGCGTCTAGGCGGTAGTTTGTAAAATGTGTTTAGCACGATTAAGTCATGCTCAGCTGCAAAGATACTCATTGTTTCTCCGCGTTGATTTCTCTCTCCTAATCCATGTGGACCAATATGTTGCCCTTCTTTTCCGTTACCTATTTTTGCATTGAAATCTCCCATGATTATAAGGAGTTCGTGTCTCGGTATATCTCTTATAAGGTTGCTTATTTGTTTGTATAATTCTGATATTTCTTCTTCACTATGGTCTGCTGTGGGTGCATAGACTTGTATGATGTTTGTGTTCACCGGTGACGTATTTATTTGTAACAGGAGGATTCTATCGTTCACTGGTATGAAGTTGTTGACTTGTTTGGCTATACTTTTATGCGTGATAATTCCAACCCCATTCTCATATTTACCATTTTCTGATCCTGAATAGTATACTCTGTAGTCTTCTATATCACAATAACTTGAGTCAGGCCACCTCATTTCACTTATGCCCATTATTTCTATTTTCATGCGTTCCATTTCTTTAATTGCGCATTGGATTTTTCCTGATTGAGCCATCGTCCTAACGTTCCAAGTGGATATCCTCTTCAGACAATTCGTGTGGACTTTTCTTAAAGGTGTTTTATTGGGTATTTCACAGGAATTTTGCATATTAACGACCTGAGAGGCCCTGGGGTCATGGGAATGACCTCTCTTGCCGGATCTTGGTCTCCGATGTCCATGATCAGTATGCGACTTTTTATTGAGTTGTACAGCCATTATAATTGTACTAGAGATATCCATAGGGATCTTTAATATAGTGGTTTCTCGTTGTCTTCTATATTCTTATGCCGTTGACCAAACCATTGATTCTTCCGCCTTTGGGGCCGGTTTCTCAGCCCCAGGACAAAAGATTGCCCTACCATATATATATATATATATATATATATATATATATATATATATATATATATATATATATATATATATATATATATATATATATATATATCGTCAAACGGGCCATAGGAAACCCAGTGGAAAATTCGAAATTGTAAAGGACTATTTGTAAAGGACTGAAACATGTATCGAAAACAAATGTTAAAATTGTTCTACGAATTAAACGTATTTCAAGATTTTGCAAGAATATAATACATTTTTCAGGCCACCCCTTAAAGTCAGGCCACACGCTGTGCAAGAATGTGTATGACATGTTGCGTTTGGTCATATTGGTGTTTCTGATATTTGACAATATTTGAATTGCCAAAATTTTTATTTTGTGATTTATGGTTTAAAAAACAATAAAGTTGATTAAAAATGTATTCAGGTGAGGAGAAAGTAGTAATAATAAAAATGTTTTATTCAGGCAATAGTGCGCAAATTGTCAGTTCTTTATTTAGCGTAAGATATCGCAATAAACCAGTTCCAGGTCATTCAACAATTCAAAGGATTTTACAAAATTTTGAAAATGCTGGGACCCTGATTTCTAATTGTACCTGTACAAACAATATTGCTGAGGTACCAAGAAATTTAGAAAATCAAAATTAAATAAATGTATTAACAGCAGTTGTAGAAAATCCTAAAATAAGATTTCGGACCATTGCAGACCATTTTAATATTCATAATTCCACGGTCTTAAAAATTTTGAAAATGAATAATTTCCGTTCATATAAATTTCAATGTCATCAAGAACTACTTAAGAGAAGGAGAAAAAAAATTATTAAAAATCCTTTATAAAAGGTGTATAATTTAAAAAACCCAATCGAGCTATATCACAAAACGTTTTCGGAATCCATATTCCATCATCAGTGCACTAGGTGGGTATACATGTCTTATTTTAGCCACTAAATATGTGGGTAAAAACCCATTAAAAATTGTTATTTAAATTTAGTTTACATTATATGGTGATACATTCTATGATGTTAAAGATACCATTGGATTTGGTAACATGGCGACGTATGACTCCACGTGAAGTTGCTGGTCCTGAGACGATGTGTCTACGAGGACCTGATGAAAGCATCTCTTGAGTTGCTTAAAGTTAATTAATAATTAAAGTTACCAAATCCAATGGTAACTTTAACATAGAATGTATCACCATATAATGTAAACTAAATTTAAATAACAATTTTTAAGGGGATTTTACCCACATATTTAGTGGCTCAATACATGTATACCCACCTAGTGCACTGATAATGGAATATGGATTCGGAAAACATTTTGTGATATAGCCCGATTGGAATTTTTAAATTATATACCTTTTATAAAGGATTTTTAATAAAATTTTTTGTTATATATTGTATACAGCAAACTACAGGAACTTATATTCCTTGTGGATTTTAAGTGAAGGAGCTGTTGAGTGACGAGCGGAATTTTTGTTATGAAATTTTAGAGAGGGCTAATGCAGACAGACAATTTTAAAAAACCATTTTGTTTAGTGATTAATGTACACTTCCCGTCATATAAAACTGGTACACTTTTTTTTCCCAATGTAAACCTGGGATCAGACTGGATACAATGGTTCGTGAATTAATTGGTTGTTGCCATCATAGATAACGGAATTGCACCAAATCTAAATAAAAAAAATAATGTTTAAAAATGTATAAAATTTTTAGATAGGTATTATTTTTATCATTAACAACAAAAAACATTAACAACAAAACAGGGAACATTGGAATGCATCAATGTAATTTTTTACTTTAATTACCTACCGAACACGAACTGTATTTTGTGTCAATAAGTTTAGTAACAGGCCTACTACCAAGATTTATTTATTATTTATTACATGAACGATAACATTAACAAAAACTAACATGATACTTTATCCTACGTAGATTATAAACTATAAATTATCCGGGGCGAAAAAACGCTTTTCAAAACGTGACAGTTAAAATCCAATACCTCACTGTAATGTTTTATTATAATAACTTAAAGTTATGTCTAGATTGATTTTATCTATCACTATATTTGAATTGAAATATTTTCATAAATTATAATAAAACACAAATCAATGTATGGGTACTTAATTGAGATGATGAAAAATTACAAAATTAATATGAGAATTTTTTAGGATGCATGTTTAAACAAATTTAATGTGACTGACTGATCTAGAATGTTCGATGTTTTAGTTTTTAGAATACTCAAAACTGGCGGTCTGTCACACAGCCCTGCTTTTAGCTGGTTTCATATAATATTTTCGTTCAACTGGCAACAGTGCCCTAGAAATTAGAATGGCACATGTGACAAGAACAACTTACACAACTTGAAAAACACGATTTTCGGTTATAAGAGTTGTACCAGTTTTTTATGACGCGAACGGTACATTTACATTAAAAAATAAACCAAATGTTCAAAATTAAAGGATTTGGTCGACAGGAAACCTGAGGATATTATTGAAAGCCATACCCAATATCGTCGAAAAATAAATGTCTGGTTAGGAATATTTAAACACAATATTATTGGACCATTTTTCTATGAGTAAAATTTAAATTCAAAAATGTTTTTAGATTTGCTACAAGAATAGATTTTACCCAGACTTGCAGAAATAGCTCCAAATAAAGAAGAAATTTGGTTTCAAATAGTTAATTAAAAATGTGATTTTCATTACAGTCACAACCAATAATTGTGGTTTAATTCCATAAAAACCTAATATTTAGCTTAACCATGCTACATGAAGGTACACTGAACGACAAAATAAGTGGCCAACCTATAAATTGCCAAAAATAAAAATTCGAGCAGTACACACAGTAGTTCCATTTGGTTCATTTATTGAGACAATTTTGACTTTATGCATGATAACAAATATTAATTAAATGAATATGAATTAAAAATCGTAACAAATTACTTAAGGGGAAATAGGAATTAATACTCTAGAATGGCCAACCTGGAGCCTTATCTGAATATCATCGAACATCTTTGGGATAAACTTCATCGTAGGGTCAGAAGTCAAACAGGCCAGCCAGAAAGAAGAAGAAGCTTCGTGAAAAAGCATGTTTTTATTTAAAATTTGTTCCTTTCCCTCCTAAATCGTATGCAAACGGTTATTGTTGTTTTAGGGCATAATATCCGATATAAGACAATGTTGTTCAAGTTCACTCTTAATTTTTGTTGTTTGTAATTCGTTTCGATATTACACTATTTTTTGTTGTAGCCCTCTAATTAAATAAATTATGCTAAAGAATCAAGCAGTAATGAAAATTTTTTGTATTAAAAATAAAAAGATGTTGAGTATACAATATAAATCAGTGCATAAAACTTCTAATGAATTTTTATTTTTGGAAATTTATAGGTTGGCCACTTTTTTGCCGGTCAATGGTTCAGAACCTCGATATACTATATTTATTCAGTAGTATACAGTATTTACAGAAAATACGTAACTTAATGTCTTAATGTTATTGCAGTCTAGTAGCTCCTTCTACAGAAGCTTAATAAACTAAAAGTCTACCAAGATACTATAAGAGCAGGTAATTTCAAAATTATAGTGGATTTGCAAAAAACGCTAACTTATGCCAAAAATCAATTGCCGACTATATTTTCAGAATACAAAAATCAAAACTGATGGTTTCAAATCACCACACAGCTGTATACTAAAACGTGGTACTAATTGTGGATTTTATCACGACTTAATTGAATTAAAAGTATGAATACTACTTATATAAATACTACAGAAGAATCTGTAATTGTTTTGGTTTGGCATTATTATATGGGACTTAACCACAATTGATTGTAATGTGAAATCAATTTTACATATTTATGTTTTGATCTTTCGATTTTGATCCAAAAAACGTTTTTACTTTTTTTAATTCATCCTCGACTTTACTGTAAACATTTTTGAATTTCTAATTACAATTTCTAGAAATTTCTAATTTCTCATTGGTTTGACTAGAAGTTACATTAATTTTACGGGACATTTCCCTGATTATTTTCATAAGTACTCATCTGCTGACTGGAATTCGACTGTCGTTATGTTGTCTCCATTCTCGATTAGATCGTTCTTGATCTTTTTAAAACTACTAGAACCTTCCGCTGGTCACGCAACTTCTTCACTATAAAATGTTTTAGCAACATCTTTAATCTGAGAGTCGCAAATTTTTAAAATAAGTCATAAATAGTCTGTTCCGAAAACCAAAAAAAAATATTTTTTCAAAAAAGACAAGGTTTTTTTAACTTGGCTAAAGTGCTAATCTGACCCAAGAACCTTCCTCCTTTTTCCGGGCTTAGGACCGGCAACAAGATCATTGAGGTAGTATGTCAATGATCCTGTAGGCGGAGTTAAAAAACCTGGACTTACCGAGATACCAAACTACTTCGCTAAAAAAATTTTCAACAAAAAATAAAATAATCCCTTTAAATCCCTAAATTTACTGAAAAATTAACAGAGTTTTATAAACCTGTTTATATGTTTAATTTATTTAATAGAACTATTTAATTGGTATCACTTAAAAGATATAATTTGTCTGTTTTATCACCACTTCAATTAAACCACCAAATGCTTCATCATAATAATTTCTAATATTCAAACATAACAAAACACAAAAATAGAAAATCACCAGGAGAGGACAGAATACCGAACGAACTCCCTAAAGTACGGAGGACCAGATCTGACCAAACAACTACTAAAACTAATCCAAAAAATAATAGAACAAAACAGACTTCCTCAAGAATGGAGATCAAGCATCCTAATACCTCTCTACATAAAGCGATACAAATCGGACAACCCGGAAAATTACAGAGGAATTAATTAATTATAAAAAGAAGAAGAAAAGGTATATAAAAAGAAGAAGAGAAGAGAAGACGAACAAAACACAAAACCTTTTAATTTCCATGTATTATTTTCAACTCTATGTTGAGATAGAAGATTTTATTTTTCTCGAAAATGGAAAAGACACTACACAAAGAGCCGAGATAACTAATATTCCAAAAGAAAGATTCAGTGTTTTCACCAGTCTTAGGTTTCTACTGAAACATTTAGGCGTCGAATGTCGCTGTGGACCGAGCGCCGGCGACTGGCTAATCGCTGAAAGTTTTTTCTAGAATACCATTTACCAGCTGTCTGTGAGCATCTTTAGGGTCAGATTTTTAATCTAGGAAGATTCTCTTTTATTTAATATTATTAATGACGAAATAATAAGAAAATGACTAAAATAAGGTTTACAAAATCAGAGTGGTATGTTTTAGAAACAAGCAACAATATTGTTAAGCAGTAGTTCTAACACCACTTCAATTAAACCACCTAATACTTCATAATAATTTCTAATATTCAGACATAACAAAACCCAAAAATAGAAAATCACCAGGAGAGGACAGAATACCGAACGAACTCCTAAAGTACGGAGGACCAGATCTGACCAAACAACTACTAAAACTAATCCAAAAAATAATAGAACAAAACAGACTTCCTCAAGAATGGAGATCAAGCATCCTAATACCTCTCTACATAAAGCGATACAAATCGGACAACCCGGAAAATTACAGAGGAATTAATTAATTATAAAAAGAAGAAGAAAAGGTATATAAAAAGAAGAAGAGAAGAGAAGACGAACAAAACACAAAACCTTTTAATTTCCATGTATTATTTTCAACTCTATGTTGAGATAGAAGATTTTATTTTTCTCGAAAATGGAAAAGACACTACACAAAGAGCCGAGATAACTGATATTCCAAAAGAAAGATTCAGTGTTTTCACCAGTCTTAGGTTTCTACTGAAACATTTAGGCGTCGAATGTCGCTGTGGACCGAGCGCCGGCGACTGGCTAATCGCTGAAAGTTTTTTCTAGAATACCATTTACCAGCTGTCTGTGAGCATCTTTAGGGTCAGATTTTTAATCTAGGAAGATTCTCTTTTATTTAATATTATTAATGACGAAATAATAAGAAAATGACTAAAATAAGGTTTACAAAATCAGAGTGGTATGTTTTAGAAACAAGCAACAATATTGTTAAGCAGTAGTTCTAACACCACTTCAATTAAACCACCTAATACTTCATAATAATTTCTAATATTCAGACATAACAAAACCCAAAAATAGAAAATCACCAGGAGAGGACAGAATACCGAACGAACTCCTAAAGTACGGAGGACCAGATCTGACCAAACAACTACTAAAACTAATCCAAAAAATAATAGAACAAAACAGACTTCCTCAAGAATGGAGATCAAGCATCCTAATACCTCTCTACATAAAGCGATACAAATCGGACAACCCGGAAAATTACAGAGGAATTAATTAATTATAAAAAGAAGAAGAAAAGGTATATAAAAAGAAGAAGAGAAGAGAAGACGAACAAAACACAAAACCTTTTAATTTCCATGTATTATTTTCAACTCTATGTTGAGATAGAAGATTTTATTTTTCTCGAAAATGGAAAAGACACTACACAAAGAGCCGAGATAACTGATATTCCAAAAGAAAGATTCAGTGTTTTCACCAGTCTTAGGTTTCTACTGAAACATTTAGGCGTCGAATGTCGCTGTGGACCGAGCGCCGGCGACTGGCTAATCGCTGAAAGTTTTTTCTAGAATACCATTTACCAGCTGTCTGTGAGCATCTTTAGGGTCAGATTTTTAATCTAGGAAGATTCTCTTTTATTTAATATTATTAATGACGAAATAATAAGAAAATGACTAAAATAAGGTTTACAAAATCAGAGTGGTATGTTTTAGAAACAAGCAACAATATTGTTAAGCAGTAGTTCTAACACCACTTCAATTAAACCACCTAATACTTCATAATAATTTCTAATATTCAGACATAACAAAACCCAAAAATAGAAAATCACCAGGAGAGGACAGAATACCGAACGAACTCCTAAAGTACGGAGGACCAGATCTGACCAAACAACTACTAAAACTAATCCAAAAAATAATAGAACAAAACAGACTTCCTCAAGAATGGAGATCAAGCATCCTAATACCTCTCTACATAAAGCGATACAAATCGGACAACCCGGAAAATTACAGAGGAATTAATTAATTATAAAAAGAAGAAGAAAAGGTATATAAAAAGAAGAAGAGAAGAGAAGACGAACAAAACACAAAACCTTTTAATTTCCATGTATTATTTTCAACTCTATGTTGAGATAGAAGATTTTATTTTTCTCGAAAATGGAAAAGACACTACACAAAGAGCCGAGATAACTGATATTCCAAAAGAAAGATTCAGTGTTTTCACCAGTCTTAGGTTTCTACTGAAACATTTAGGCGTCGAATGTCGCTGTGGACCGAGCGCCGGCGACTGGCTAATCGCTGAAAGTTTTTTCTAGAATACCATTTACCAGCTGTCTGTGAGCATCTTTAGGGTCAGATTTTTAATCTAGGAAGATTCTCTTTTATTTAATATTATTAATGACGAAATAATAAGAAAATGACTAAAATAAGGTTTACAAAATCAGAGTGGTATGTTTTAGAAACAAGCAACAATATTGTTAAGCAGTAGTTCTAACACCACTTCAATTAAACCACCTAATACTTCATAATAATTTCTAATATTCAGACATAACAAAACCCAAAAATAGAAAATCACCAGGAGAGGACAGAATACCGAACGAACTCCTAAAGTACGGAGGACCAGATCTGACCAAACAACTACTAAAACTAATCCAAAAAATAATAGAACAAAACAGACTTCCTCAAGAATGGAGATCAAGCATCCTAATACCTCTCTACATAAAGCGATACAAATCGGACAACCCGGAAAATTACAGAGGAATTAATTAATTATAAAAAGAAGAAGAAAAGGTATATAAAAAGAAGAAGAGAAGAGAAGACGAACAAAACACAAAACCTTTTAATTTCCATGTATTATTTTCAACTCTATGTTGAGATAGAAGATTTTATTTTTCTCGAAAATGGAAAAGACACTACACAAAGAGCCGAGATAACTGATATTCCAAAAGAAAGATTCAGTGTTTTCACCAGTCTTAGGTTTCTACTGAAACATTTAGGCGTCGAATGTCGCTGTGGACCGAGCGCCGGCGACTGGCTAATCGCTGAAAGTTTTTTCTAGAATACCATTTACCAGCTGTCTGTGAGCATCTTTAGGGTCAGATTTTTAATCTAGGAAGATTCTCTTTTATTTAATATTATTAATGACGAAATAATAAGAAAATGACTAAAATAAGGTTTACAAAATCAGAGTGGTATGTTTTAGAAACAAGCAACAATATTGTTAAGCAGTAGTTCTAACACCACTTCAATTAAACCACCTAATACTTCATAATAATTTCTAATATTCAGACATAACAAAACCCAAAAATAGAAAATCACCAGGAGAGGACAGAATACCGAACGAACTCCTAAAGTACGGAGGACCAGATCTGACCAAACAACTACTAAAACTAATCCAAAAAATAATAGAACAAAACAGACTTCCTCAAGAATGGAGATCAAGCATCCTAATACCTCTCTACATAAAGCGATACAAATCGGACAACCCGGAAAATTACAGAGGAATTAATTAATTATAAAAAGAAGAAGAAAAGGTATATAAAAAGAAGAAGAGAAGAGAAGACGAACAAAACACAAAACCTTTTAATTTCCATGTATTATTTTCAACTCTATGTTGAGATAGAAGATTTTATTTTTCTCGAAAATGGAAAAGACACTACACAAAGAGCCGAGATAACTGATATTCCAAAAGAAAGATTCAGTGTTTTCACCAGTCTTAGGTTTCTACTGAAACATTTAGGCGTCGAATGTCGCTGTGGACCGAGCGCCGGCGACTGGCTAATCGCTGAAAGTTTTTTCTAGAATACCATTTACCAGCTGTCTGTGAGCATCTTTAGGGTCAGATTTTTAATCTAGGAAGATTCTCTTTTATTTAATATTATTAATGACGAAATAATAAGAAAATGACTAAAATAAGGTTTACAAAATCAGAGTGGTATGTTTTAGAAACAAGCAACAATATTGTTAAGCAGTAGTTCTAACACCACTTCAATTAAACCACCTAATACTTCATAATAATTTCTAATATTCAGACATAACAAAACCCAAAAATAGAAAATCACCAGGAGAGGACAGAATACCGAACGAACTCCTAAAGTACGGAGGACCAGATCTGACCAAACAACTACTAAAACTAATCCAAAAAATAATAGAACAAAACAGACTTCCTCAAGAATGGAGATCAAGCATCCTAATACCTCTCTTCATAAAGCGATACAAATCGGACAACCCGGAAAATTACAGAGGAATTAATTAATTATAAAAAGAAGAAGAAAAGGTATATAAAAAGAAGAAGAGAAGAGAAGACGAACAAAACACAAAACCTTTTAATTTCCATGTATTATTTTCAACTCTATGTTGAGATAGAAGATTTTATTTTTCTCGAAAATGGAAAAGACACTACACAAAGAGTCGAGATAACTGATATTCCAAAAGAAAGATTCAGTGTTTTCACCAGTCTTAGGTTTCTACTGAAACATTTAGGCGTCGAATGTCGCTGTGGACCGAGCGCCGGCGACTGGCTAATCGCTGAAAGTTTTTTCTAGAATACCATTTACCAGCTGTCTGTGAGCATCTATAGGGTCAGATTTTTAATCTAGGAAGATTCTCTTTTATTTAATATTATTAATAGAAGAACTTTCCTTCTCAAGAACTAAGAGAAGGAGCTGTTGAGTGACGAGCGGAATTTTTGTTATGAAATTTTAGAGAGGGCTAATGCAGACAGACAATTTTAAAAAAACATTTTGTTTAGTGATGAATGTACATTTACATTCAATAATAAACCAAATGTTCAAAATTAAAGGATTTGGTCGACAGGAAAGCCTGAGGATATTATTAAAAGCCATACCAAAGCCTGACCAAAAATTTACAGATATAGAAGCATTAAAATAAAAAATGCGAATTATTGAAGAGTGTGCAAAAATAACGCCACGTGTTCTGGCTAATATTAGACGAGAATTTTACAATCGATTGGGATACTGCTTAGTACAAAATGGCTTATTGTTTGAACATTTGTTATAGTTTTATGTTTAGAAATTAACATAAATTATTTTTAGGAAGGATCACAGCAAAACTATATTGAAATTCTTTGAATTGTATAACCTGAAATTGAATTGGAGTGTATTATAATATGTTACATTAAATAAATATCTGGCAGTGCTCGCACTATTGCCTGAATATATTATCGCGATTTTTCGTGAACTGAGTACATTTCATCAACTTTATTGCTTTGTAAACAATATAATTTATTTCTTACACAATACTATTTATTGTTTACTAGTAGTAGAACTATTTGCGAAAATTTGTTGTTTATAATGTAATCATAAAATAAAAATATTGACAATTCAAAATTCAAATATTGTCAAATATCAGAAACATCAATATGATCAAACGCAACATGTCATACACATTCTTGTACCGCCTGTGGCCTGACTTGAAGGGGTGGCCTGAAAAATATATTATATTTTTGCAAAATTTTGGAGTACGCTTAATTCGTAGAACAATTTTAACACTTGTTTTTAATGCAGATTTCACTCCTCTATAAAAAGTTTCTTATAACTTTTGATGTAAAATAATTAGGAAAGCAGGAATTCAACAATTTAGAATTTCCCATTGAGTTTCCTATGGCCCGTTTGGCGATTCACCACCCGGTATATATATATATATATATATATATATATATATATATATATATATATATATATATATAATTAAAAAAATATATTTTTTTCTTCTTTTTATCACATAAAATTTATTCTGCATTGTCAGTTAGTCTTGTAGCACATCAGCCAACATTATCATGAGTAACAAATAATGGAAAACAAAGAAAAATTTGAGAAAGTTTGTAAATGTATTGAAAATTTCTACATATTGTTACATTACATTTATAACAAGAATTGAATTATAGACTCAAGAACATGCAAGTATCAGTTTTCAATAATGTATTGCTACCACGGTTCTGAATGATCGTCTGGTCTCGCAATGCAGCAATAATAGTGAGAATGCGACTTTCTCTTCTCATGGTCTTCCTTTAGGCACCTGTACCTGGTCATTGATGAGATTTGGTCTCAAGAAATCATTGGTTAGTTCTCTGCACAATTGAATGACTAACATTCAATTACCTTGCCACATCCCTTTGATTTGCAACAATTTGAACAGACTTTTGATATTTTCCATTATTATTAACCCTTTGTTTCCTGAAAACTTGGGGTAAAAATTAAATAATCTTCCTAAAAGACAAAAAAGTGAAAAATAATATCTTTTTATATATTTTTTTTAACACCTTGGCTGCCATACGGTATAAAAAAAATCTATCTTTGTGGCCACAAACTTTTTTGTGTTAGTTATTCTTCATATGAATAAAATAATTGATTCTCGCTTTTATCAATTTGAATTCACATTGAAACATATATATATATATATATATATATATATATATATATATATATATATATATATATATATATATATAACGGCGTGACACAGCAATGGGTACACGCGGCCTCAATGTAAAACTTTTGTCCTAATAGCCACGAGACACAACAGTGGAGTCACGCCCCGATAAAAATAGTTTACCTCCGCTAATGGTAAGAGAGAGGATTTTGCTGGCTATTGACTGTTCACTCAGTGTCTAGGTCTAGGTAGGTGTTTAGTGTGTTTCTATATAATATTGGTTGCAGACAGAGAGTTGCTTTTATTGTTTAGTATCGGGATTCAAAATTAGGTCAAAGCGATGTCTTACGAATCAGAACAAAACAGGCTACTTCGTATTTGGTAGGTTAGTGTTTTTTATGGTTATTGTGGGTTTTATGTAAATAAGAATCTTTTATTCTAGGAAGTTTTATCAGATGATGATCAGCAAAGTTTATTTGACGAGTCATATGCTGAATATGCTCCAAATAGCGATGATTCATCTGAAAGTTCCGATGACGATTTAGACTATCCAAAATATGCTATGAAACGACGTAAAATCAGCGGTAGATTATTGAGAAAGCAAAACAAATGTATTATTGGTTCTGATATTGCCACTAGTTCTCAGAGTGCCAAGGTTCATGACAAATTCAACGACGTAGCTGCAAGTATATCCGCAGATAAAAGTTTTTTTGAAAAATCCAAAGATCCAGAGGAAGAAACAGTCGAATATGTTTTAAGTGATGAAAGTGACGTGGATGAGCGTGACAGTCAAAATCCAACTTGGAAAAATGTAACCGGTAAATATTTGAAAAACTTCCCTTTAACAGTCGTTGATGCTGGTTTATGTTCTCGTTTATATGAGACTCATAAAGACAAAGATCCAATAGATTTTTATGAACTATTTTTAGACGAGGAAATTATTAGTATGATGGTTTTAGAAACCAATCGATATGCAAATCAATGCAAAGAAAAAGAAAGCGCTCCTAGAGCTAGAATTCATCAGTGGTATGATACCGATGCTAATGAAATAAAAAAATTCATCGGCATTTTGTTGTGGATGGGAATATGTCAATATCCGTCGATAGAGTGTTATTGGTCACTAAATCCGCTGTACTTCAATAGAGTCAAGAGCGTTATGTCGCGAAATCGTTTTCAATTGATTCTAAAGATGTGGCATTTTCATAACAATGAAGAAATAAGCAACGAGAGGTTGCAGAAGATATCACCACTTCTACTGAAACTCAATAAAACATTTCAAGAAATGGTCATACCGAAAGAGTCACTATGTATAGATGAAACTATTGTACCATTTAGGGGGCGATTAAGACAATTTATTAAAAACAAACGTCACAAATTTGGAATGAAACTTTATAAGCTATGTCTAGAAAAGGGATACACTTATCACTTTTTAGTATACTGCGGTCAGGACAAAGTCGAGGGCAAGTCGTCGTCTGCAAATGTTGTCTTCAGTCTTGCAGATAAGTTATTGAATGCAGGACGGACTATATATACGGACAACTATTACACAAGTGTAGACTTAGCTCAACAATTATTAGAAAAGAAAACACACCTGGTAGGTACACTTCGATCTAACCGTAAGCATAATCCCCAAGAAGTCATTAAAAAAAAGTTGAAACGAGGAGAAACTTTAGCCGCAGAACACACATCTGGTATTGTGGTACAGAAGTGGAAGGATAAACGAGACGTCCTTATTCTCAGTACAAAACATACTAGTGAACTCGAGAAAATCAAGTACGGTAACAAAGAAACTGAAAAACCGTTAGCAGTTATTGATTATAATAAACACAAAGCCTACATTGATCTCTCAGATCAAATGAAGGCCTACAATACTTGTCTTAGACGAGGGGTAAAGTGGTATCGAAAGCTTGCCATAGAACTTTTGACTGGAACTGCTCTGGTAAATGCCCATATTGTGTACCTTGAAGTAACTACAGTATACTCCCTCTATAACGAACACGGTTATTACGAGGTTTCGCTTATAACGAGATACATTAGATGTCCCGTGAAATTTCTATTGAACTATAACCGTCTATAGCGAGGCAAATTTGGTTATAACGAGAGAAAATAAGATCCAAAAACGTGTTTTTTACGTGTTTGGTCCGGTCGTGGCTATAAATAAATACCTTTTCAAACAGCCCCTCAATAAACTTAACTGCAGCCCGCAATAAACTTCTTTACAATGAATAAATACAACTGTTTCACATATTTAGAAAATATATGATAGAATGATACTGGACCATTTAGAGCAGTTAAAAATTACAGAGTTCTTAAAATTGCAGAAGCAATAGTTTATTATGTTATTCTTGAAAATACGCTTTATACATTATGTAGTTGGAAAAAAATATAAGTACAGATTTTTTGTTTTAACGTATATCATTGATAATAAAAGTAAACAACTCTTTTATGTTTTAATATATTTCATTGACAATAAAAGTAAATAACTTTTTTTCAAAAACGCCATTCAAACAATATTTATTAGCATCTTATATTGCTCCGAATGGCTTCACTATAGGAAGTTAATGGTTTAGAAAACTACAGATTCATATGTATGCACAGTATTATTATTGTCTGATATAACGAGATCATCTTATAACGAGGTAATTAGTCTGTCATTTCAGTTCTCGTTATAGAGGGAGTCTACTGTAACAGCAAAATAAGTATCACCCGGTTTAGAGAAATAGTTATATCAAAGCTTCTAAATTTAGAAACCGCAATGTCAGAAACTCAAATTGAACCTGTGCAACATGTGCTTACAGATGCTGGTCGAAACCATCGAGGAAGATGTTCTGCGTGTTATGAAAAACTCCAAAGAGAATTTGGGCGTATTTATGCTCAAGTTAAAACACCCAAAACCAAAATGAGATGTATTCAGTGTAGCAAAAACTATTGCATGTCATGTTTTTTTGACTTACATCAATGTAAAAAATGATTGTTTTCTTTCGAAATATTTCAACTTTTTTTATAGAAAATTATTACTTTTGTGAATTTGTCAGAATAAAGTTTTATTTACGTCTATGTATAACTTCCATATCAAAACACAAATGACTCTTATCTCCTATCATATTCATATGTACAAATTTTCAGAGTCCGCATGTACCAGCCGCGTGTAGCCACAATAAAATCTCAGAAGTGCAGGCCAAATAGATTTTCAGCTCCTAACAGCCACTATTTATTGTTTCCATATGAAAACTACACAGATGTGACTTGTTTCGGGCACACGCGGCTGATAAATGTATACTGGACCGAGACTAATATGTGGGTACACGCGGCCACTCCAATAAATTGTCTGAGACCCAAGGTTGGGTACGCATGGCAGCCAAGGTGTTAATAGGCTATGGTTTCGACATGATACCACTAGGAAACTAAAGATTTTTCTGAAGCAAATAAAAATCTTATAACTAAATAATATAATAGTATAAAACGTAGGTTACTGTTTATGATACAACGAAAAACAGTTTTTTTTTTCGCTAAAGCACAATCCAACCTTACACGCCGCACACTCACACCTGGTTCTGTGAGGATCCTTACTAGTGCTACAAAAAGCACATCGTCTAGATGTCCCGTGTTGTGGCATATGCAAACATTGGTCAAAGCGTTTCTCATAAGGCACAATTTTTTTGAAATGTTTCCCTGTGACTGTAGGAGAAGCAACTCTACTTCGTGACAGTTTACTACCACTGTCGCCGATTAACCCTGAAGCTACAGATAACCTAAAAAATTTTGGAACCGCGCATTTCGCTTTTTGTTGGAAAATAATAAAAGAATTCAAAACACATGTATCTATGAAATGCTACAAAATTCGGTGCCACCAACATAGCCCATATGCTGGTTATATTCTTTGACCATCGTTGGACAGAACACGACTTGTGAATTTCCGTCTTTTTGCTTGCGGGAAACAGTTGCTTCTTCTGAAGGATGATTTCCCAAAAATGCACTACTTTCTGGTCTCTCCACTTTACAAACACCAGTCCATCTTTGCTGACCCTCCAGTCCGATTGTCCTCAGATGTGTAATTCTTTGTGAGATGCTTAGTCTTTTGGGATATCTTTTCGGTTAGTCCTGACAGTGCCGCACGCATAAATACATTCTGATTGAAGTTTTTTTTTTTGTAATTGCACAGAGTTGAAAAAGTTATCAAAGAAAACGGGATATCCTTTTGCCACCAAATCTAAGATAACTCTTTGGCCCTAAACTTTTTTAGGTTGATCGTTAGTTTTTCCAACATATATTTGAAATTTGCAAACATATCCATTCTCGTCAAATCGAACCCAAACTTAAT
Source organism: Diabrotica undecimpunctata (assembly GCF_040954645.1). Taxonomy (NCBI): domain Eukaryota; kingdom Metazoa; phylum Arthropoda; class Insecta; order Coleoptera; family Chrysomelidae; genus Diabrotica; species Diabrotica undecimpunctata. The sequence continues at coordinate 36,431,347 of NC_092808.1, read as the reverse complement.
AACCCCTCTTGATGGGTTTTAGAGGCATAAATTGCTTTAGACAACTGTGACCCTTGAAACGAATTATAGGTTCGTCTATGGATTTGAATTTGAATTATGACAATTAGAGTTCCGGGGAACAAGTGTAAAAAAAATCTACTGGCTTCTCCATGTCATCTGGAATTTTAGGACCGGTTTCCTCAGTGAACTGCTTGATGTTAGTAAAGCAAGATGCCGCTGAGTTAGTCCAGGTTGTTCTTTCAGCTAATTCCATATCCCTCAAAATAGAGGGGGAATATTGTCCTCGTCGTCCGGGAAGTCTTCATCATCAGGAATATTCTGAATTGTCGTCTCTTGTATGTTGGTCTGGCTGGTCATTTTCAAGTATTATTGGCATATTCGCAATGTCAAGCAAATCCTCTTTATCAGTACTCGATTCATCTGACTCGCCATCTGAAGGAATGTTATCTAATAATGTGAATAAACCAACCGACGAAATATTATTTAGCTCTCTGACTGGATATACTTTTTTTCCTGAAATAAAAAAAATAAGTACATCTTTTATCTAGTTTCCTAGTGGTTTCAGGATTATCTTCAATTCAGGTTGATTGTAAATAAAAGATAAAGTTACCTGCCATAGCGAAATAATCCAAAAACCACCAAAATTGCTTATACCACTAGCCCGGTTCAGAACACGTGTTATTACCAACTAATAACTGAATAACGAGAATATATATGGCGGTGCGCGATTCATTTTAAAGTAGGAGGAGCCTTATACGTCATATTCCGTGAGTGGTTTCAGTAAAATACCACTGATAACGTAGCTAAAAATTTATTTGTATGTGGTTTCACAGTGAAACCACTAGGAAACGAAGGGTTGATATACACCAAACTTTACCAGTGTAACACTAAGATATCTCGTAAAACTCTTTAGAATACTACAAAAGTACATACAGTTCTCAAAAATCATTTCTGTGAAGCTTGATTTATTCGTAAATAATGAATTATGAGAATTTTATGGTTTAATAGGATTTGCAGATTCGTTTATTCTTTTTACAGGCGCAGTCCTGTAAAAAGACCTGTAATAATCCATTTAATTTAATTAATATAAAACAAATTAAAAGAAACTGAAGAAATATATAAAAAAAATATAAAATGTCCTAAATTTTGTGGATGCATATATATATATATATATATATATATATATAAGAAATACTGGATATTAGTGACTGTCGATATAAACAAACAACAGTTTATTAGGGTTGCAATCAGAAAATTGGCCGGAAAATTTTTAATCATAGGATTTTTACTTTCTGTTCTCTATGTGTCAGAGTTAAAACACACCAGTAAAAGATGCCATAAACTAAGTTTTGCTATCTGTACCTAAATTTTAAAAAATTTTAGAATGTATTTTGTCCATTATTTTATATTTTATATGTGTGTTATTAATGTTGAGTGTCAATGCTTTTACAAATAATCTCAACGTCTAGTAAGTTGCACTGAAGAATTGTGATATTTTATAAATATTTACATATTTTTCTTATTGCAGTGTTTTAAAAAAGGAATAAAACCATTCCGAAAGCTAGACAAAAAATCAAAAGAGTGTTTCATTAACATCCCAGCCAATTTTCTGACTGCAACCCTAATAAACTGTTGCTTGTGTATATATATACATATAGATTTATTTTGTATAAATAGATTGATAGTTGGTAATATATTTTAGGTATATCATTTGGTACTGCCACTACTGCAGCAACAACTTCAGTTACAGGTAAGTATTTTATTTTGTAATTTTCTAGTTATTTTAGGATATTTTGTCATTTACGGATGAATATTGACCTCAATTTCAATAGTATACAGTATAGTATACAGTATAGTAACAAAACATTATCAGTTATAAAAAATTATCAGCACTATGTACAAAATGTTTAATGAGACATTACAAATTTTAGAGAAACGAACAATAATTTTTTTTCTTAGTTATCATAGGCATTTTTAAACGTTATGCCAAATTTTGGTATCGCCTGGTGCTTAAAGATAGAATTCAAATTACATTTCAAAATATTTCTTTACAAATGCTTCGTAGCATACGTAACTCTTTCAATAACCGCTTTTAAGCATGCATAAATGTTTTGAGAGGTCATTTTGAACACTATATACAAATAAGCTAGTTAAATTTAGTGTTGATTTTTATTGTTTCGCGTTTTTTTTTTTCTTTTTCTGTTAGTTAAATTTGTAATCAACCCTGTAAGATTGTAAATATTTTTAAAATAGGGGATTGAAACTGCCTGCTATTTTTTAAATGACTTTTTTTATATCTTTTACTATAAAAGATATACTGTTGTAAATTAAATATCAATAAATTGCAATATATTTTAGGTTTATCATTTGGAACTCCAATTGGGACTGCTACAACTGCAGCAACAACTTCAGCTTCAGGTATTTTATTTCATATTTGCATGTGATAATGAATGTAACATTTTTACGGTCCTGATTTCTCAGTCTATCGCCAAACTACCACACACCTACCACTGTGCCGACATGAGCGGCATCGCTGTGCCTTACTCGCTGTGCCTGTGTTAACTGTGGCTTCTACTATAGACAATTAATTATATTGCGCAATATAATTGATCGTGTAAGGGACATCTAAGCTGTACAAATAAAAATGCGGTATGTAAATGTGGATGTATGTAGATTTCAGCTGTACGTAGGCTTCTCCGTCCGGCTCGCGGAGATAAGAATACGGCCGGGGTCAGACAGCCCTGCCTGTCGTAAGAGGTGACTAATGGGTAGGAATCGGGAGGTGGAGAGCCGTCGCTTGAGGTGTCGGGTTTGTAGAAACGCACACGGACGCTTCGGCGTCACGGTCACCGGTCTACATTCCTAGTATCCGAGACGAGACTCTCGTGGGACCACTCTACTCTCATTCCAAAAGAGCCTGGTGAGGTTGAACGAGCTGGGCCCGTACATACCTCTCCTGGCCTTGTGTCAGACGTGGTGTGGGTGCCCCGGCACGTATCCACCGGGAGATTCAAGAGTGGTAGAGGAGAGATCCTTAGCGGCGACCTGTCTACGTGCGAGGTGGAAATTCCTCCGCATGCCGAGCCTATTTCGCCCGGGGGGGATAACGGATGGCTGAGGTAATCGCAACACAGGTACTACGGGGAAGGTGGAGCCCCGCGAAACGTTTATTTTACATACGTGGCACGGCACCTTCACTTTGGTGTCGGACTCGTAGGGGCAGAGGTTTCGTGAACGGTCGTATGCTGAAAGGCCAGGAAGACCAGGGTCCTGCCAATTTATTTGGAGGGCACGAAGCAACGCTATGTACGTAGGCTTCAATGGAGATATTGACCCATTCTGGTAGCAGCTAAGATTATACACTTGCTACATCATTTGCAGTTGTGGTGCACACCATGTGGTAGTTGAAGTGTCCCTTAAAACAGGGGGACACGACAATGTCAATTATATAAAAAAAAAAAACTACAACAAGAAATCTTGTGTTAGCGGACAGCATAAAGAAATATCTGGCCTTGCCATGAGATTCCAGAAAATTAACAAATAATATAAAAAAAAACGGGATGTTGCACTCCAGGAGTGACTGAGAAGGGGAAGAGTAGGTTTCTTATCGTCTACGCACGGAGCGATGGTTTTTAATTTAATTTGTTTGATTTGTTCAATCGATTCAATTTGATTCCAATCCATTCGATGCCAATCGATCCGATTCGATTACAATCGATTTGATTTTATTTATTTATTTTATTGTATTTATTTATTTTATTTTTATTTATTTTATTTTATTAATAAACACGTATGGGACTGCATTTACTACTCCACGTAGTGTATGGTCGTGCGATATGTCGTTACAGTCGGTTTTATTTTTTTCACCCTTTTGTGCAATTCACCATAGCCCGCGATAAGAAAGCTATGCTTCCAAAAAATTAACAATGGCAAGGACGGTCAAATTAATATAATTTATACAAATATTTATATGTGAATTTAATTATTAAAACAAATTTAAAGTTAAAATTGAATTAACCAAAATATTCTACCTACATATATGTATACTTTTACTAAAGTTTGAATGAAATCATCGCTTAGAGGTTAAGTATGTTATGATAAAAAATGTTAAAAGAATATAAAAAATAATACTGATTATTCGTAAAATATTAAGACTCAGTTATTAACTTACTACAGAAGAAGATTCAACTAATAAAATGGGTTTCTGAACGAGAATTATACCTTAAATAAATAAAAGAGGTACAGAAACAATTTTCCTTCTATTATTTTGAAGTGATAACTGCAGAGTATATATCCCCCTAGTAAGGCAAGTGCCGGAGAAAAAGTGAGGAGAGAGTTTCTAGCGCCAAATAAGTTCGGAATCTGGAACTAAAATAAACTTGCGTGCATATAAATCGGCCCACTGTAAACTTTTGACTTTAACTATATTTTTTTCAAGAAATATTCATCAGATCACAAAAACAAATATACTGTTTGAAAGACAATTTAATATGCTTTAATGTGAGTATAAATTTATGAAAACTTATTTCGGCTTCCTATGTTTAACATAGTGAAATGAATTCATTAAGCAAATTAAGCTTTTTTATTATTAACATAAATAGGGTTATTGACAATTTAAAACTTAACACTTAATTTTTTAATAATGGGTATGACCTCCTCTTGCCCTAATAACATCTCTCATACGATTAGGCATAGATCTAATCAAGTTTGCTATTGTTGCTTGTGGGATGTTAAGCCACTCTTCTTCTGCTGCAAGAATAAGCTCTGGGATCGAGTCTGGGGTATGAAGTCTAGCTCGAATTCTTCGTTTTAGCTCATCCCATAAATGTTCGATCGGATTTAGGTCAGGACTGTTTGCTGGCCAGTCTATAACCTGAAAACCGACTTCTGCAATGTAATCTTGCACGATTCTTGCGGTGTGTGCCCTTGCATTGTCATGCATAAAGATAAATTCGTCTCCAATGTAGTCGACGTAAGGTACCACATGAATTGCTAAAATCTCCTCGATAGATCTGGCAGCCGTTAAACCTCTTCTTCCGTGCACACTGTCGTCCCTACGAATGAACTCAAGATAGGTTCGTGCTCCTATAGAAATTGCACCCCAGATCATTTTCCCGCAGTCTTCGTCTCACTGTCCACTGACTAACAGCCACTCTTCGCACCTCACGGAGCTGTCGTTGCACCTGAACGGCATTAAGGTGACGATTTCTTAATGTTGTTGACACAATAAAGCGGTCATCACGAGCGGTTGTAAATCGCCGTCTGCCTGTTCCAGGTCGCCTATGAAAGGATCCAGTCTCCTCATAACGTTGGCACACTCTTCGAACCGCTGCGCGTGTCATATCCAATTGTCTAGCAACAGCTCGCTGACTAAGTCCATTTTCGATTAGAGCAATAACTTGGGCGGTTTTTTGTGGTGTAGTATGCATTAAAATAACACACTTGAACACTGCTGGGATTATGAAAAACGAATAATATGCAAATTTCACTTGCAAAGGCAATACTTTTACAATTAGACAAATTTGTTATTTTTGTGACAATCACCACATAAACACGTTTCATTTGTTTACCGGTTACTACGCATGTAAACGATAAGCCTTCTTGATAAATTTATACTCACATTAAAGCATATTAAATTGTCTTTCAAACAGTATATTTGTTTTTGTGATCTGATGAATATTTCTTGAAAAAAATATAGTTAAAGTCAAAAGTTTACAGTGGGCCGATTTCTATGCACGCAAGTGTATATAGCGGCAAATTCAAAATATAGGATCTGAAATTAAGGCGGGAAATTCAAAATGTTCCGAATTTTAGAAAATAAATAGTCATAAAATAATAAATAAAAACTTATTCTATGCCAAAATAAATTTAGTATACACTTATGCAATTTTATATACCATAAATGTATAATATATCAGATAGAGACATATGTTTTGGTACAGGATAAGTTTTTATTTATTATTTTATGACTATATCTGTTTTCCATTACATTAAAACATCAACATAAAAAACAGATATTCTTAAAAATTTATTTATTTCTGTAATTTATAAAATTTGCGAAATCACAGGGGTATAATATATATTATATAGATCTAAGTCATCACTGCCATTGTGGTGGTCTTCACCTGTATAGGAATCTGTGTCCACGAAACTAGGTTCCATTCTGAACTTAACCATCTATCCACTGCAACCTACAAAATGATATATGGAATTACATGCAAGCAACCAAAATAAGTAAGCCCTACCTGCGGAGACTTGCATACCCATATGGATATTCAGGCATACAATTCATTGAGGTGAGAAGGATTGGTCCTAGTAAATTAGGGACCACTCCTTCGAGCCCCAATGCTCCCCAGTGTATATTTTAGAGCTTTTTACACAAACATATATAAATAAAAAATAAACTATTTTTATGTGTAAAATAAAAGTAAAATATGTAACTATGTACAATAAAAGGAAAATATGTGACTATGTATAAAACTATTGAAATAAAAGTAAAACAATGGAACGACAAGGGTATACCTAAACATCATTTCTATAAACTTAACAGCACAAGGTAGTTACAGATGGAAGCAATTGTGAGAGAGGAGCAGATGGAAAATGTTTGATGATGAAGATATACGTAAAACAATCAAAAGAATTTTAAAGATTCCATATGAGTCCAGTAAATAGAAAACACAATTTTATTTGTTTACAACAAAATGGAAATATGAGACTGTAAACAGAAATTATTTACAAAAAAAGCAGACACATATTTTGTAAAACATGTATATAATATAAAAAGCATAGGATATTATATTATTAATGAAGAAGCTTTTCAAAATAGATAGAAGAGAACTATAACATCCAAATTGTAGTTTTATACTGGAAATAATTTAATTACATTTATCACCTGTACTTACAAAATTGTTTTCTCCTACTTTCATATTTTCTATGAGCAATTAATTTCATAGGATCTATCCTAGTGCATTCTGGTTTACTTTTAAGGAAGTTAATAAATTTCTGGTCTCTGCCATTTACAATATTGCATTTACACTTTTACACCACATAATATACAAAGTCCTATAAATTTACATATTTCCGTCTTACTACACTATCATGATACCCTTTTATTTTGTTTCATTTTAACAATCGTGGAAAAATGTTTAAAACTTTTTTTACAATTCAAGATGATTACAACAAAGACAAAACAAAATTAAATTTGTAATGGCGTACCAACACCATTATTCATTCATCATCTCCACTTCAATTTTTCCACGGCACATGCGTCTCCCGCTATGTCATACCCCCCCCCCCCCCTAGAGTGACTGTAGCGCCGCCGCCACTACGTACGAGTGGAATCGTCAAAACAGACTTCCCCGATGTCCATCTCTCTTGCACTACTATTTTTTTTATGTAGGTACTATGGATAACTGACATGAGCAAAATTGTCAACACACAAACAAGTTTATTACTAGTTGTAAGTAGGAGAAATAGTGTATACGGGGTGTAAATACAAGGGGTATAGAAAGAGTAAATGAGAATAGAACTGAAATAGAAAATTTAAATTGAAGAATAATGATTAAAGAGAATACTTAGTTAATAGACAATTTGAGCATCAACTATTTTTAGAAGAAAAATAATAAAACACATGAATAAAATCAAAAGAAATTGAAATAAAATAATCACTTGAAGAAAAATAACAATCATGTGACGTTTATAACGTTACAACATAAATGGGGCTGTTTCATTATTTATTTTTTATATGATTATTGTTCAAAAAAATGTACAGCTATTATTAATTATACAATTATTTTAGATAAATTTAACACATGCTTTATTTGTATAGGTTTATCTTTCGGTCTTACAACCGCTTCTTCTACAAGTTCTGCCGCACCTACACTTTTGTCTTCAACGACAACTTCGACAACATCATCAGTGTCTGCATCTGGTGCTTTGAGTAGTACAACATCGTAAGTAATATCACTAATACTAGTTTAATATTTTTTAGAGTTGCTAATTATTTAATATTTATTTGGTTATAAAATGATGCGCGTAGGTATAGATTATGTTTAAATAAAAATTTAAATATACAAACTTATTCTAAAAACGGGAAAGTATTTATCAAACAAAAATAATGAATATTTTTAACACAATGTTGAAGAATTGTCCTAAGTGAAGGATCTACGATAAAAAATAAAATATTTTAACCAAAACAGTCATTTCAATAGCACCAAATTGAACCCTACTCTACTACTAAAATGATTTTTTTATCTTGTGTAATTTTTAATACTAATCTAACTTTTATAACGGTACACGCTTTTTTCTTTTCGTTGCATTTTTCCTTGTCTTTTTTTGGCAAATTTGATATAGTGTCACATATTTTCCATATATCCACATATTCCACATAAGTTTATGTTAATACATACTATTAATTAATATTTAATAGTTTTTTAATCATCAATACACAATAAAATAATGTTCATTGTAGAGCACCGACTTTTGCCACCTCATCGTTGTCGTCAACAGGCACCTTAACTTTCTCTCAACTCGAAGATTCGATCAACAAATGGACCATGGATCTAGAAGAACAAGGAAAATTCTTCATCAACCAGGCTAAGCAATTAAATGCATGGGATACTTTACTTATATCTAACGGAGAGAAAATTTTAACGCTTAACAGCAGCATCGAAAAAGTCAAACAACAGCAGCAACAGTTAGACCAAGAATTAGACTTCGTGCTGGCACAGCAAAAGGAATTGGAAGAGCTGATTGTACCGATAGAAAAAGAATTGCTGGGGATACCTGTTACGGATATCGACAGAAATCAAATGTAAGTTTTTTTGTCTTTATACTTATTTATTATATTTATGATATGAAATATATGTATATATATATATATATACTCATCTCTGTTGTTTGTAAGACGTTTCCACATTGGCCCTGCAGTTCTTTTAATATCGTTGCTCCATCGTATTTGCGGTCTTCCTCGTCTTTTGGCTTCATATGGCCGCCAGTTCCCGATTTCTTTATTCCATCGGCCATCCGTAAGACGTTCGTTATGTCCAGCCCATTTCCATTTCAGTTTAGCTGCCAGTTCGACAGCATCTTTTACTTTTGTTCTATAACGAATGTTTTCATTGGTTTTATGGTCTTTGAGTGAGATACCCAGCATCTGTCGTTCCATAGCTCTCTGAGTTTTTCTTATCTTCTCCATGTTTATTTTAGTGAATGTCCAGCTTTGAGCTCCATATGTAAGTACAGGTAGGATACAGGAATTAAATACTTTGGTTCGCAGTCTTTGAGGTATATTTTTATTTTTAAGTACGTATGAAAGTCTTCCGAATGCTGCCCATCCCATTTTTACACGTCTGCTTATTTCGGTAGTCTGATTTTCTTTGCTTACCTTGACTTTTGACCCAGATATGTATATTCATCTACGTGTTCTATCTCTGTCCCTTCGATGTTTATCATAGGTTTTTCATCTTTGTTTAACATTAGTTTAGTTTTGCTGAAATTCATTTTCAGTCCTTTTTTAGGGATTCTATGTATAGCTCCTCAATCATCATATTCAGTGCATTCCACGTGTCAGCTATTAGTACTACATCATCTGCGTATCTAAGTTGGTTCAAGTATCGTCCGTTAATAGGGATTCCCTTATTTTCCCAGTCTATTGACTTAAAGATATCTTCTAGTGCAGCTGTAAATAATTTTGGGAGATATTGTGTCTCCTTGTCTTACTCCTCGGACATAATGGGAGATTGTATTCGTTAGTCTTTTCTATTAGGATTTTTAAAGTATATAGATGGTCACAGGTGCTGTACCCTTTTCTAAATCCGGCTTGTTCTACTGGTTGATATCTGTCAAATGTTAACCTGTTTGTAATAATCTTTGTAAAGGTTTTGTAAAGTTTTGTAAATTTTAACATTTTTAAATACTTTTCAGGTACCAATTTTCGGAAATAGTCGATTCACAATTAAAACAGATGTCTGATGATTTGAAAGAGGTTATTGAACACATAAACGAAGCCAACAAAGAGGAAGAAGCAACAAATCCAGTAAGTAAAAAGTACATTTTTGAGTATGCTATGGTATCATTCTTGAATAGTTTAATAAAAATAGTTTAATAAAAATATAATTTCCCATAAATAACTTCACAGGTTCAATATGAGTTTTATTACATATACAAGGTGAGCTCTCGCTATTTGATGAAGTTTGAAATAGATGCATAACTCTTTAAAGAGCTTAGTTGCTAAGATATAGAAATATAAAAATTGAAAATTTACTATAAAAATTTACTATCAAAAACGCTTATAAAAGTGATAATTTTACATCAATTATCTCTTCAAAAATACAATCAGTGGCGCTATCACCATTCGTGATAAGTCGAGATTCCAATAACTTTCATACCAGCATTTAGGGTTATTTCCCTAAATGCTGGTATGAAAGTTATTGGAATCTCGACGGGTGGTCTATTGTCACCATTCTATCAACGTCGTCTCTCCATGCTCTTTTTTTTACTCTAGACCATTTTACAATGTCTTGAATGTTACGCAGGGTCCTGATATCGCTACTCGTCACTCTATTTCTAAGTGTATTGCTAGTAATTGATCTTAATTTGATCAGTTCTATCGTTCTTAGTAGTTACTTAGTAGTGGTTGTTTCTGTGGCGTAGGTCGTAATGGGTCTTACAAAGTTTTGTAATTCGTGTTTTGCTTTCAATGCTCATATATTGGTTTCTCGATATTACATCCCAGAGAAATCCTGATTCCCTAGCCGTTGTTATCGCTTGTAGATTTATTTATTGTTTCATATTTCTATTGCTAGTAATATTAGCGCCTAGATATTTGAAGCACATGAGTTGCCCCACAGTACTAGATCTGGGAAAACTGAGAAGGCCTGAAAAGAAAATTGAAGAAGAAATACAGAGGAAGCTGACTGAATATGAAAAAAATTAAAAGAAATCATTAGAAGACCAGTGACACCTAATAAGTAGAACCACATTAACTGCAGCAAAATCGATGGTATGAACAAAAAAAGGAAAAATGACCAATGGTTTGATGATGAGTGTAAGGCGGCAATTGAAGAACGAAATGAAGCACATAGAATATATTTTACTAGAGGAATTAGAGAAAGAAAAATGTTATTTGAAAATAAAAGATGAATAGCTGATAAACTGTGTAGACAAAAAAGAGATAACACAAACAAACAATTAATAGACGTGGAAATAAACTAACGAGAAGACAAAACATGGAATGCATATAAATTTATCAAACAAATAGAACAATGAAAATAAAATGCGAAATAACCAGCAACAAAGAAATTAAAGAAACTTTGAAAACGTATTTTGAAACACTACTGACCGAAAACTCTCACAATGATGATGTAGAATACACAGAACATGATCTAGTGGAAGGGGCAGAAAATGAAGAGAATGAAATTACAAAACCGCCAATGATAGAAGTGGTTGAAAGGCCAATCAAACTGCAGAAAAATAGCAAGGCGTCTGGATGTGCTGGAATACATATTAACTATTATACCGACTCCTTCTTTTGCTCTGTGACCCTGTGGTACTCCGGAATAATAGACTATATTTCTCATTGATATTGATGTGTCCTTTCCCTATCTTTTTTGTCTCGCTTATTCCCATTATTTGTACGTTCATTTTTTCCATTTCTTCCGTAGCTTCTATTTCCTTGCCGGTCAGAGATGTCACATTCCATGTCGCTATTCCTATATGATTTGTCTTGTTAAGATGTATTTCCTTATTACTGTATTCTTCTTCTTCATTATTGGTGTTAACGTTGATTTCATGCTCCCTGGTTTTTGTATTAACATTAACAACGTGACATTTGACGGTTCTATTATAGCTAATATTTGGTCAAAATGAATCATTTGCTTATCTTCTACCTACGGAAATATGTAACTCTTAGTAATTTTACTGGATTTTTTGGATTTTTTTAGTGCCGATATTGTAAATAAAGTTCACAATTATAAAGTCTTCAACTTTGACTTGTATTTTTTCACGCAGTTTTGCAAGTTGCGTGTTCATCTCTGTTTCGTCCGAGCTCGCAAGGCTTTCGGCTTCGGCTTTCGTATTCTCTTGTGAAAAATGCAACTTTCTTGAATAATCATCTGAACTTTGTTGGGTGTTTGAACTGACAAACTTAGAATCGTCGGATTCATCATGAAGAGACAGTGTGTTACTGGAATTATCATCGGAAGAATTCTAGATTTTTTCTTTAACTTATTTTCTGCAGTATTAGTTTCGCCAGTTTTTAATTTCTCAACTGTTTTGGGTTGTTTTATTTTCCTATTCTCAGCTTCTCTGAAGCTAGCAGCCACATCTTCTATCGTTACTACCTCTCCGTACCGCAGCTGCTTTAAACGAGGTATTGGTTTTTTTTACGACTTGGATTTCACTTGTCAAGGATCTTTTTTCACGAATTGCTTCAGCAAAGATTTGGATAATTGCAGAGGTTGAACATGGAATAGAAGATTCAATAACAGTGGCTGGTAATGATGGTAACTCAGAAGGTCCAGTCTTTTCCAATTGTGATGCTGATGAATCTGAAGGGCCAGGTCCTTCTGGTTCCGGAACAAAACCAACAAATGAATTTGAATTTCCAGTTTCTTGCATTTCTGGAGCAGGTTCGATAACAGAGCTGACATCACTTTTCCGTTTTCTTTTCTGATAAGCTAGAAGCGCTATTGGATCAAACAAACTTTCTGGTAAACGCCTTCGATTTACTGGACAAATTCATGTGGTGATGAAACCTACGTCAATATTTGGTTTTGTCATAGCTTCTACCCAAACTAAGCCCAAGAGTTCTACAAAATCACGCTTTTGCAAACACCCCGTTCCAACTCCAATATTGGCCTTACCAAACTCCACCAACTTTCGGTCCCATGCTTTTTTCACTGGACCAAATACACATTTACGGGGTTGAATTTTGTCTGAGATGGCTAGGAAATTTGATAATTTGAATATTAGCCTCCATAGCAAGTTCTATTATGCGTAGACATGGGGTATAAAACAAGTTTACAGCCAATAAAAGAACTGTGGTTCTTCCATCTATCCATTTGGCGCTGTTGCGTACACTGTACTAGGGTAAACAGCAGGTGATGATCCAACGAACCTGGACCGCAGCTTCTTTGAATATAATCATAGGTGGAAGTGTTGTGCCAACTGCTGCCATACATGCCAACGCTGTGGTGTTTTCTCGACCTGAACCCCCGCTAACGCGACTCAAGGTATTTCCTCTGAATCCTATGCCACGGACTTTTGAGGGATCCGAACTAAATCCAGATTCATCAGCATTAAATGTAAATGGTGGTAGGATATTGTTAGTTGAAACTACTTCTTCTAGTTTATCAAAGAAGTCATAAACTACTTCTGGGTTTCTTGCTAACATTCTTGACTTTTGGAGATATTCAGCTTTCTTAAGGTTAGCCTAGGACGGCGGGATATAAACCCAATATACCAATCGTGTCCAGGTTTTCCATCGTTAAAGCTTGTTTTTATTTGATTTTGTAACACGTAGCTCTGCACTAATTGAAGCAATTCATCTTTTGAACAAGGATAGCCAATTTCGATCGTTCCATGAGACATTAGGCAATATCATGTTCCACTTCAGGTGTCAGAATAGGATTTCTTTACCACCTAGTTTTCCTTCGGCAATTTTACGACCTTTTATTCGATTGAGATGTTAGAAATCAGTATTCCGTAAAGAGCAGAAGCTTGCCGATATGTTAAATTATTGGTTGAAACGTCAGTCAGTGCTTTTTGTAAGTTGTCTTCTGCTGAATATAGCCACGCCGGTCTCTTCTTAACATAGGTTGCTTAACAAATTCTTTGGGGTAAAAGGAAACATGTTTTCTTTTACCCCAACCATGTGTTTCGTGGGTTATGTGGGTAAATGAAAACACTTCCTAGTTCCCACTTGAACAGTAAACAGATCATGTGTTTACCATGGTACATATTAAGACTAACAATATAAACTATGTAATAATGAAAAAGAGGTTCTTTGATTCGTTTGCTTGGTTTGCTCGTCAAATTATATTGTAGTAAATAATTTAAATTAGCTTACCTCCGCAATAAACGTTAACCGCCATGAAATATTATAGAATGTTAGGAGCAATGTTGCTGCTACAAATAAAAGGCATACTGCATATTAATAAGAGGGGATATTTGAATAGAGATTTTGAGTTGTTTTCATTTACCCCTAGTTTCCATTTCCTCTGATTGAACCTACAACCTCTCGCAGGTAAAACCATCGGAGAATATCAGGCAGGGAAGGTCAACCACCGACCAACTGTTTACGGTTAAGCAGGTCTTAAGCAAATCCTGGGAACATGACATAGATGTCTATAATATTTTCGTCGGTTTTACACAGGCATATGACTCAATAACCAGGGCTCAAAATAAAATTGTGATATTTGATTTCTCGCAGTTCGTTGAGGAATACTTATATTTTAACATTTTAAATTATTTCTTCAACACACACTTAATAATATAATTTTCAGAAAAATATATATTGTTGATTAATTGGTAAAACCACATATTATCAAATAGGCTTAATCCCAATTTATAATAGTTAATTAAATTCTAATTCAGAAAAATAAAATTGTGTTTCATATTGTTTTATTCCAATTCATATGCGTCTGGGATAGTATAGTTATAGTATTTTTCATATAAAAATGCGTGCACGTCATTCAAGATTTAGTACGTCAAAACCCCACAGCGTTGCCAAAACATCAGAATAGTCAGTAAGTGAGGAATTTTTAAAATGTCAATTATTTGTCACACTATTATATTAACAGTAAATACACTTAGTTTTAAGATTACTGCAACACACTTAAATACATAAGAAAACATTTTAATACAAAATTAGATATTCTAAATTTCAAACTTACCACTTTTAGAGCATTAATAATAAAAACGTCCCGCCATTATTTCTTGTTTAAAATAATCTATCTTATATGAAAGCCTATCAGCTTTCTACAGACTATTTAGTTGTTTTGGCATAGCACAATCACAATACACAATAATAATTAGTTTTTAACGCTATTAATCTAAATTTAATATGTATTTATAAATACAATTTATTAATATATAATATCATCATCATCAGTGGTGCTACAGCTCTAGTTGAGCCTTGACCTTCCCCAGTCTATTTCGCCAGTCGATTCTGTTCATCGCCAACCGTTGCCAATTTGCCGCGCCGATTTTCCTTGCGTCCTCGTCCACACCGTCCCTCCATCTCGATCTCAGTCGTGGTCTGCCTCTACTCCTATTTCCCACTGGGACCGATAATAGAGTTCGTCTGGGTGGGTAATTTTCATTTGCTCTTGACACATGTCCAGCCCATCTAAGCCTACCTATTTTTATGAAGGATATTACATCTCTAGCATTTACTATTTTTTTATACCTCTCGTACAATATATAATATATTATGATCAAATTGTGTAAGAAGTCAAAACATAAACAAAATTCTTACTCTAAAAAAGCGGCAATACTTTTAACAATTTTACCACACGCTGAACTGTCAAAAAATTTGAAGTATTCCCATACCCCAGTTGCATATAATTGTCTAATATGTTTAATTAAAATTATTATTTTGTGGAATATTAGACTTAAAGAGTTATTTCATAAAATTTATATTATTAATATTAACAAATGTTTTTGGTTATTTAATCAATATAATTCTAAAATTCCCAAGATAATGGTGATTACATTTTTCTGATTATTATACCATGTTGTCGCCTATGAAAGATCGAGCAGTTCCGTATGGATTTCGTATTATTAGCTGTGTTAGGAAAATTTGAACTCTAACTTTGACGTTCTGGAAATTTTAAATATAAGTGACGTCACTGTATATAAATTGTGACGTGCACGCATTTTTATATGAAAAATACTATATAAGTTTTAATAAACCTTCCTCTAATTTTCAGCTTTACAAATGATCTTCGTATTACAGTATAATTTTTTGTGTTTCAGCTAAGCCAAATCAGTCGCATATTAAATGCGCATATGAATTCCTTGCAATGGATCGATAGGAGTACAGCGCAGATTAGCTCTCATCTAGAACAAATTGGAAAAATGCAAGACTCAAACAGGAGAAATCATTCTTTTAATAATTCCATGAACTTTTAACCTTTTTACTTTGTGTTTCTTAATAAACGATTATTTGACTATTTTTATGTATAAAATATTGCCTTAATAAAATTAAAATCAAATTAGGTGTTTCATTTTTAAATATCGTTCACCCGTTCCTTCTTAGGACATGTAATAAAAAAGAAAACACTAAATTTTGCAATACAAGTTCGTTTCTCGAAGGAAATCTAGTACATTCTGAACAAGTTCTAATTGACTGAGGATAACATTTGTAAGACTATGTATAGAGTATTTTTTTTTGTTCTTGCTCGTATTTGACACACTGTGTAAGAATATGTTGAACGTAACAACAACTTGGAAACGTAACAAAGGAGAAGAGACGATTAGGAGTAGAATATGTGGGTTTTAAAAATAAATTGGCAAAAACTAAAGGAGTAGGTCTCTCGTACAATAGATTATGTAGGTTTAAATATACTACTAATGTACAGGATAATCTAAGAACGCAAATATTTAATAGTTTCTGGAAATGCCAGACAACCAAAGAAGACAATTTATTGCACAAGCAGTTGATGTGGGTACTGTTAGCAGAAGACGTCCAAGAAATGACAATCAAAAGGACCGAAGACAGCATTCTTACACTTCAACTCTTCTCTCAAACGGATCTAAAACAATGGTGTGCAAGTCATTTTTTTTAACTACACTTGCCATCTCTGAGAAAATAGTCAGAAATTCAATAAAGAAGAAAATTAATGACGCGGCTGGGTTGGGCAGTCACCATGTACCTAACTACCACATTCTAGAAGAGGCAAAACAATTGGTTATGGAACACATAAATTGTTTCCCAAAAATTTGAAAGTCGTTATTGTCGCAATAGGTCTGGAAGAGAATATTTAAATCCAAAACTAAACGTAACAATAATGTACAAATTATATTTAGAGTGGATTAATGAGTATGCAAAAAAACTTGCTGTAAAGAAAAGTATGTACCGGGAAATTTTTCTATCGAGTTCAACCTTCATTTTAAGCCCCCTAACATTGATACATGTGATACCTGCGATAGTTTTGAAAATAAGCGAAAAGAGGCAGATCCTAATGGAGTTGAAAATATTTTGAAGAAAATGGCAGATCGTTTGAATGACGCAGAAAACAGATAGAAGTTAAAAAGGCAGAATAAGATGAGATGCAAGCAGAATTGAAAATAAATCGTAACAATGCTGCATTTTCAAAAATACCTCCTCACACCTATAACTAATGGAAAATCGTTTTATTTGAAGCAGTTATGGACGTTTAATTTTACCGTCTATAATGATAGTCCACCGAGAAATCATGGGGGTTACACATAATATTGTTGATGACATCAAAACGACACAACTCAGATGGTACGGACACGTAAGGAGAATGCCGGAGAATAGAATACCAAGACAAATTCTTGAATGGCAACCAAGAGGTAGGCGAAGACCAGGAAGGCCTAGAAGAAGTTGGAGAGAAGGAGTTGATAAAGAAATCAGAGAAAGAGAACTGGAGGACGATCTATGGAACGATAGAATGAGATGGAGATTGGAAATCGGAAGACGCCGAAGAACGTTGTAAACCGACATTATATATATATAATGATAGTACTGTCGAAGGTTTATGCTTAATGTAGGACGAGTCTATTGCAAAAAGGGGTGGCAGCAAGATAGCTTCCGCTGCAATATTGCGGTTAAAACATTTACCTTCTACGACAGAAGAGGTAACATTTTGGTCAGACAACTGTTCTGGCCAAAACCGAATTTTTTTTTATTTTGTATATATATGTTGACTGTCAATAACACCTCAGTAGTTAGAATTCATCATAATATTTAGGTACTCAAGTAACATACACATAACGAAGCAGACAACTGCATGCATGCACTGATTGAGAGGAGAAGAAAAGACTGCCTACTATGAGTATTTCTGTACCCCATAAATGGACCCAGTTTATAAGGACCTGCAGTTCTTTAAAACCGCTTATTGCTTATGAGCTGAAAACAAGTGACTTTTTTAACTTTGAAAAAATGGGCAAAGAATCGACAAGTACGTTTATTAATAGGAAACGGAAGACAGACAATGAACCCTTTCTATCCTCTAAAATTGTGCACTTGAAAGTCGAAAGAGGCTACCCTGGCATTGTTTTATAAAACAACATTTTAAAAGGAAAATGAGAAATTTTCTCGATGGTCTCCTGTCAATGATATTGGATCAAATAAATAATGAAAAATCAATTCCAATTGATAGTTCAAAATATAACCACCTAATGGAATTGCTAGAATGGGTACCATCTATTTACTATTCCTGCTATAAATCTTTAAAAAACAAACAATAAAGTTATCATTAACGAAGAAAATTCTTCATTATCTTGATGAAGATGTCTTCCTACCACTCAAGACGTGATTTACACAATCGAACCATTGTCGCAATATAGCTTGCCTTCTTCCCCACAAACTAAGCCATGACCGCTACCTACAAATTGCTGAAATGAGATGGTGAGGACTATCATAAAATCCATATTTAACACCACTACTTTCTCATAAAAGCCCACATTACGAAACATCAACTTTAAGCGATCAAAGTAATTTATCTGCGGAAAATCCTACAATAGATCAAATTATGGTTTTTCCAAAATACCCTGTCTAAGTTTCTCAAGCACTTTCAAAACAGAAAAGTTATTAAAATATGTTTTATATAGAATCACTTCTAAATGAGAACTTGTTAGCCCTAACTTCAATCAGATTCCTGCTATTATCAAGGACTCTTACATAAAAAATGCATAATTGTATCATAATAGATAGAGAACAACAACACATCTGTACATACTGACCTAAAATCATATTTCAAACAAAAACTTACTGACATATTATATCAATAAACTTGGAGGTACTTATCCAAGAAATATCAACATACTTAGAAGCTGTAAATAAAAAACAGAAAAGAATAATAAGTGACTCCCTTTTCTCCGCATCGGTCATACGCGATCTACCCATCACTATTTACTTTAACATAAAAATAAACCTATGTACTGATGTGTAATAGTGAACTAACGGTAAAAAATATGTTACTACAGTGCCCCAATCAGTCAAAACCCGATAAAAACAACATTCCAAAAAGTGTTCTAGAAGAAAACAGCTATAAAAAAACTATTTTTTTTATCTTACATCTTATCTTGTATTACTTCTGTATCAGACAAGAAAATTATTTGGAGTGTGTATATCTCCCTGCTAATTACTATTTTTTTTATAGTAATTGATGTGGGTTTACTTGTTAATTAAAAAAGAAGAGACAACCAGTTAACACCAAATTCTATGCGGTGCTTATTTCCACCAGAAGGAACCTAAGTGTTAACTTTCAAGGATCTGGGACTTTTGGTTTAAGAAAAATATAAGCTATAATAAGATAAAAAGAAGAAAAAGGATACCTATTAGCGACACATTGTATACAGTTCGCTTACTCCAAGAGAATTCGATATACTAAAGTTCAAGACTCTAGGAAAATTAATTCAAGAATAATAAAAATAAAGTGGGAATACGAAGAAGACTCGTGAACCCGAATTAAAAGTATGTTCTTGCTTACACCAAGACGAACTTGACTACCAAATTTTAGGACTATGGAACTTTTGCTTCAAAAAGGAATAATCGTATAAAAAGAAGAAAAAGACCTACTGACCCCATATTTAATAGAGTTCTTCCCTTCCTTACTTACGGTTATTTTATAAATACATGTTAGTGCATGTTACATATATAAGTTACAAGAAGACTTGTGTTTCAAGAACAAGAAAAGGCATAATAATTTGAAACGAAGAAGAAGAAATCTAAGAGAATTGCTTTCACTAAGAGGACAACTTTTAAAACTCCAGGACATTGGGTTTAAGAGAAAAAATAGCATAAACGTTAAAAAGAAGTCCAATACTCTTCTCTTTATTCCTTAGTTCTTTCTTAACCCAAAAGGAACATATGTATTAACTTTAGACCCTATTAACTTTATTTTTCTTCAAGTAAGAGAAGAAGAAAAGGTATAGTTTATAAAAAAAGAAAACTTATTGACCTTAATTGTACTATGTGTAAAAATACTACTAAGAACGAAGAAGAAGACATGACAATCCCAAAATCAATAGGGTTCTTTCATACACCAAATATGTATATGCCAAGTTTTAAGACTTTAGGAATTTTAAGGTAAAGAAAAGATTTAAGAACACGAGAGAGAATGAAGGAGAAGATATGTCGATATCAAAATCAAAAGATTATTCTTATACCATGGAAAACTTATGTGACAAGTTTGAGAACTCTAGAAGTTTGCTTTCAACATAGTTAATAGGCCCAATAAAATTAAGAAAAAAAAAGAAAACCTGTTAAACCAAAATTGACAAAAAATACAACAAAACACAAAAAAATACGAAAAGAAGAAGAAAACAGTTTATTTATATTATATTATTTATAGTACATTACAATAATCCAACTTACTGTTTTTTAGTCTTCAGTTTAATATACAAACTGACCTATCATCCAAAAAAATATAAAAACATGAAAAACTCACCAGAAAAGAATTTAATTTTACAATTCTGTATGCGTTTCATGTGTAGCTGCGGTACATATTATCGGAGTGCGTCATCCTATGCGTCATCCACTGGAGTGTAATACTTTCCTGCTGGAGACTGGCCACTAACCGAGGGGCCTCTTGAAGGTGCACTCTTTATATTCCTGATTTGCATGCTGGATTTGTACCGGTTGATTTTATTTCGGTATTGGAATTTTGTGTGCGTCCGAGCAAAATTTAGATTTTTGGGGTATTATATTTTTTAATCTTATTTATTATGGGATAAGGATAGGAATCTTGGTGGTGATTTGAATGGACATATGAGTAGAGAAGGAGCGAGAATAGAAAAGGGTTCATGGAGGTATGGTGATGCTAACAAGGCATTAAGAAGAAAATAGTGTGATTCACTTTACAGTGGCATGGGATTTGACTGTCATTAATGCGTTCTTTAGGAAGACTAAAGATCAGTATGTTACCTATAGTAGCGGGGAAGGGAAAGTCAGGTAGATTTTGTGTTGTGTAGAAGAAGTCAGCTAAAAGAGGTTACCAACTGTAAAGTGATAAAGACAACAGTAAAGTTGTGGTGCGAGTGGAAGAGGAAGTGCTAGAAAACATCTGGTAAAGGACCTCCTATAGACAAAGAAACTTGATGGTGGAACGATGAAGTGCAACAGAAGGTTAGAGGAAAGAAAGAGGTATGACAGGTCTAAAAGAGAGGAAGATAAGGATATGTACAAGGTAGAAAAGAGGGAAGCAAAGTGTGCTGAAAGAAGTACGTAAGTTTTTCACTGATGGTTGGTTTGCATTAAGGCTCTTCACTAAATCCCTACCTGTTTAATCTTGTTGTGGATGTACTGACAGAAAAAGTAAGGAAGGGGGCTCCTAGGTCAATACTATTTGCGAATGATATCGTGTTGCTAGTGTAGAGCAAAGAAATGTTGGAGGAGAAGTTGGGGTGTTAGAGAAGGGCTATTTAAGAGGGTGGACTTAGGTTTAGCAGGTTGAAAACTGACTTTATGTGGTTGGAAGGAAGAGGAATGGTTGGGTGTATAGAATCGCTTGGAGAAAGGGAGTAGAACGACTAGAAGCATTTAAATACCTTGGCTCCTACATAATGGAAAATGTGGCACTAAATCGAGAAATTGTCCACAGGATACAGGCTGGTTGGTTTAACTGAACGCGAATGAGCGGGGTACTTTGTGATTGAAAGAGGACTGAAAGAAAATATATAGAAGAGTGTGGTGAGACCTGCGTTGGTGTGCGGCGATGAAGTGTGGCCTGTAAGTAAGATTCAAGAAAAGAAGATGGAGGTAGCTGAAATAAAAATGTTACGGCGGATGTTAGGTAAGACTAGAAGGGACAGGATCAGGAACGACTTATTAGGGAAAGAGCCGAGGTGACTAAAGGCTCAAAAAAAAATCAAGAAAAAATACTGCAATGGTTTGGTCTATTAGACATAGGGATGAGAACTATGAATGAATAAGTGTTTTACCTTGTTTAGGCTTTGTCGCCTCTTCAAGGTTGGGGTTTTTTATTGGGTAAACGTCAATCTGCATATTGCCGCTCTCTGGAACTAAGTGGTGGCTGTAAAGCAGTAATGTCAGAAGGATTTCCTGACTTTGGGTGCCAGTTGGACAAAGCCCGCAACTAAGTACAGGTTCTGTTGGGAAAACGGTCCTTTTCAGATTGTTGGCCTTTTTGTTTTGTTCGGTTTAAACGCGTGGAGGATAGCTGTGTCTGTGTCCTATACCTAGGATCAGGTGTCGTTGTGCAATGAAATTGGGAAACCAATCTCCCCCTGTCGTTGTGATTTTAAATGCGACTCTTAAGGAGTGTACGGGGTGCTCACTGTCTAGTGTTTGGTATGTGTGGAGTGTGCGGGCTTGTGTAGTTATTGGTTGTGTGTTGTTGGCTTGTTTCTTTTTTGGTGTTTATATGTTTATGATTTGTGAGCTTGGGTGGAGGTAAAGTGTATGTGTGGGTAAATGATAACTGTATATATGAATAATGAATGTGTGTGTTGTATTGTGTGTCTATCTGCGGAGTTGAGTGAAGGTTTGGTTTATGGAATTGTAGCAGGAGGTTGATATTGCATACCCATACAGTGGACTGGCGGCTAAATAGCGGATTGTGTCACTCCTTTTTTCAGGGAAGACATTGAAGAGGATCATGGATGTAAAGTGGATTAGGGATTTCATGTCCGAGGATAGGTCGTATGAGGGGATTTGCTTGGAAGTGTGTACGGGTTGTGTTTGTTTTGTCTTTTGGTTTCATTCTTCGGTGTGGGTATTTTTCTGAAAATGCCGGGTGACCTCCCATTACAGTTCGGACATTTGGGACCATCTATCGTGGGGCATGCAGTAGACCTGTGTTGTTGTCCACAGTATGAACAGATAATTGATTTTTCGAGGCATTCGTTGCTGAGGTGTCCGCTTTTGCAGCATTTCGAACAGTATTTTAGTCGAACCAGAACGGAATTGCTTGATCTTGGAATCTCGCATTTCAATCGTTCTCCTTCGATCTTAATACCATTCGAGAGTACATCAGCGAATTTAGTTTCAGAGTTTGTGAAAACTCTAATTAAAGAGGTGGGTTGATTTGTAGAGCGGGCAATTTTACGAACTATTTTGGAGAATGGGAATTTGTTTTAGGATAGAT
This sequence comes from Diabrotica undecimpunctata, assembly GCF_040954645.1. Classification (NCBI taxonomy): domain Eukaryota; kingdom Metazoa; phylum Arthropoda; class Insecta; order Coleoptera; family Chrysomelidae; genus Diabrotica; species Diabrotica undecimpunctata. Next base: position 36,408,047 of record NC_092808.1, on the reverse strand, counting down.
TATCCTCGATGATTTTTTGAGATAGTTTTTTTTCGACGTCGGCGATGACTAAATGAAAGTTTTGTTGATGATTTAGAACGAGTTCCGAATTAGCTAGGCTTTTAGATTTAAAACCTGCATTTATGGAAATATCGCTCTCTCCGGTGATTTGTCGAAGTTTTGCCGTGAGATCTAGAAGATTGGTAGTTCGTATGGAAGCTGTCTTTTATGTTGGGAAGACTTTTATCGAGTCGAAATTTGGGATTAGATTGTTGTCTTTGATAAGTTGATACAATGGTCTTTGCTGACAGATGTCTGGGGGGATGTCCTTGATTCTCTAATTTTGGGTGATTGTTGTGTGTTGTAGTGTGGTGAGCGAGTGTATGAATGATGGTTGACTGTGTGTGGGTGAGAATGTGTTTGTAGGGGTGTGTAGGTATGGGGATTTTAGAGTGGAGTATAGTGATAAAGAGGGTATGCTTTGGATGTGGATGAAAACTATGTGGGACAAAGGATAGAGCTGTTACAAGTTGATGGAAGGAGATGTAGAGGAAAATCGAGGAGAAGATGGAAGGACTGTGTGGCAGAGGACTTGAAACCTCTGAAAAGAGAAAAGCTGGGGAAGAAGAAGGATAGGAGTTGTAAAGCCTTGCTTCAGGCTACGTGCCTCTCAAGGTATGGAGTTTTTGTATATGTTTGGGACGATTTTTTGTTAATGACTTAAGACCGCCGTAGGTGTCGAGGCAGTAGTGTGATCGGCGCTTATCGTATCGATGTTCGGTGGGTAACTTCGTCGTGGACAATTTAAGGTGGCCCGTTGATAAAAATACCACATGCATCCAAAAACGGAGCGATTACTTTGAGAATTGTTTGGACTTTCTTTAGTAAGAAATGCGTGGAGGTTGGCTAGTTTCTCACCTAGTTACAGGTATCGGTATGCAGTTAGATTGGGAAACCATAGAAAACCAATCTCCCCCTGTCCTTGCGTAAATTGAATCGACTCTGAAGGAGTTATTTGAGGGGACTGACTTTCCAATTTTAGGATATTTTGAAAGATCTCGTTACAGATATGTTGGTAAGAGTTTTTTCAGATAAGACGTTGAAAAAGATCATAGACATTAAGTTAATTCTAGACTTTATGTCCGAGGTGAGTTCGTTTGGGGAATTTGTCTGGGTAGTGATTGTCTCTGTCATGGGAGCGTGTTTTCTGGCTTGAAATTTGTGTAAATATGCCGGGTGTTTGCCGCGGCAGTTTGGACAGGATGGTGCATTTGTCATTCATACGATTTGTGATTTTGTCTGCAGTTTGGACAGGTAGTGGATTTTTGTTGGTATTCTTTGTTTTGTTGTTCGCTTTTGCAGCATCTAGACAGTATTTTAAGCGCAGGGGGATGACGTTATTCGATCCAGAGATCTCACAATAGATAATCTCCCCGTTCAGCTTAATACGGTACTTCAGTGCTTCCGCGAACTTTTGTTTTGAGTTTGCGAAGACTCGAACGAAATGCTTAAAGATATAATTCTAGAGGGCAATTATTCTGACGATTTTAGTGTGAGGGAAGTGTTCATTGTACCATGGGTTATATTAAAACAAATGGCTCTAACTTCACCTACATCGAAAGATGTCCATTCCAAAGATGGCTATGTGTTACTAACTACATATTGAATTGCGAACTACGTTCATTCTGTACGTAGATACACATATTTTGGCGCCAATTTTTAAATTAATGCAATTCGCCACATTTGGAACAAAACTTAAAATAATTTCGAGATTTACGGTGTAAATAGCTCAAAAATGGAAACATTGTAGTTAGCCACATTTGGAACCAAGCCATCGATATGGTCCAAATACTGATTGTTCGTACCAAGTTTACTATAATCTCTACTGCTTCAAAGTTATGTTTAGTCAGCACAGTTAAAAATAAACATTTGTCTTATGTAAAATACATTTTGTAGACTAGTAAAACTTAAAAATTGTTAGTAATAATAATTAAAACAACATCGTCTTATAATAATTTATTATATTTCAACGTATAATGTACTGTGTAAGAATAAAAAGAAAAGAAATTAAAAATGTTCGTCTACACTTTGGGCTTACTTATAGACTGTACATACATACTTAAACATATATTAAATGTAATCTTATGCTTTAGCTAATCCTGCTAAATCGCTGATACACTTGTTAATATTTTGTTTTTCTTGATCAGCAGTAATTGAGGATCTTACTTTAGCTACAACATAATCAACAAGATTCTTCTGGGTAATTCTGCGTTCAATGTTTTGCTTCTCTACTTGGTAGTCCAAACGTTTTTTGACTTCAGAGTATGCACTGATGAGACGTTCTCTGTAATTGGCCTCTAATTGAAGAGCTACATTTTCACGTTTAGCTTCAACCAATAAAGTTTGTCCTTCCATGCTCTTCTGGGATTTTTCTTCGTCTGATATTTGGTCAGTCAAAGTTTGTTTTTGGTTTACACGACTTTCATTCCATGCGTTTTCATATGCCTAAAATATATAATAAAAAAAACATTAACTTGTAGTAACTGCTTTTTAAAATAAGATAATATTAGTCTGAATAACTTCCGACAAATGCAAGAAATATCTAAAGGATATCCTGAAAAAGTTTGAAAAAATTGCTGTTCAAAACAAGGTAATATTAGTCTATAGGACTAAAAAATGCAAGGAATATCTAACAATTCCGAAAAAGGGTTCTACATAGTAATTCAGCTTATGTGTGCTTAAAATCATCGTTTCTTCTTTTTCCTCTAGCGTTACAAGCCTCTCTGGATTTTAGCCTGTTCAAAAATTGCATTCCATTCCCTTCTGCCACTGGCGACTTTTCTCCAAGTACTCGAATTCCCCTAATTTGGTAATATTTTTTGTATTTCTTTAATTGTTCATTCGGAGCAAGTGGTCAAGCTAACGAATTCTATGAGATTTAATAAACTTTACCGTATTGGCGTGTTTAATAAACTCATCAAGCTCGAAGTTCAAACGGATTCTGTAGCCCCACACTGCTTCCGGACAGGCTAAAAATCTCCCTGAGCATTTTCCTTTCAACTTTTCAAGGCATCTTCATTTTCTTCAGCAGGGTTCATGTTTTGCTTTCTTTATTTTCTTTAAGTTTTTTTATTTCTGTACTTACATCATTACTTTCGGTTACTAGCGATCCTAAGTACTGAAATCTGCTCTCTTTTCAAAGCTGTGGAGACCTATTTCGAAGAAGTTTCTCTTGCCCTAGACGTAAATGTATATTTGGTTTTATACTGATTTATCTTCAAACCTACATCTCGCGCCGCTTTCTCGAGATCTTTGAAAGTCTTCTCTAATACTGTTTCATTACAACTAAGTATCATAACGTTCTCGTGGGCGTCTGAGAGACTGAGGGCATCTCTTCGTCTTACACCATTATTGATCTAAAAGTTGCAAATCTTCATATTTTGTATCCATAGCTACAGCTACTTTGGTGTCAATGAGAGTAAACTGCACTAATATGACTAGTTTTTGAGTATACCCATAAGCTACAGGCTTTCACATAGTTTTTTTTCCTGTTTATAGTATCAAAGGATTGTTTGAAATCAATAAAGAGACTGTTTATGTCGATATTGTATTCGTAACTTTTTTCCAATCCTTGCCTCAGCATGTGTATGTGATCACTTCTTCTTCTAAAGGCCTATCTTTAGTGGTATTGGCAACCGCATTGACCCATCTTATTCAATTCGCAGCAGCTCGAAATAGATCAGTTGACGTTAGACCAGTCTATTTTCTAAGATTGGCCAGTCAGGATATACACCTGTGTTCAGGACCTCTCTTGCCCTCAATCTTGTCTTGTAGAATCAACTGTAGAAGTCGGTATTTATTATTACGCATGTGGCCGAAGTAAGCCAATTTTCTGTTCTTTATTGTCTTTATAATTTCTGTCTTAATAATTTCTTTGTCTTTTTTTAGCCTCTGGATAATAGTTATGTTAGTTGTGTGGTGTACATAAGAGACCCATAACATACGCAGCACATTTCAAATGTAACCATTTTATGGCATCTTCTGTAAGACTCCAGCTTTCTACTCTGTAGAGGAAGATACCCAAGATGTAACATCTAAGAATTCTTATGCATATATTGATACTTAAAGACAAGTTGCAGAGAATCTTTGCAAGAACCGTGTGATCATTAATAGATCAGAAATCCCCACTGGTAGTCACCAATCTCTTCCACAGGAGAAGGCAGTCTGTGTGTTAAATAGGAAAGAAGAAAAAACATTGTATTCACATCCCATATTTGTGAGATTAAACCATGTAATTGTTTCTATAGTGCTGGTCCTACATTTTTTCATAATTCAGCTATTATTGGATCAGTACCAGGTGACCGTAATATTCATGTTTTAAGGAACTTATTATACTTATAATTTCATTTTCGGAAGGTCCATGCATTTTTCTCTCAGCTGATATCTACCTTTCTTGTATGATTATTAATGAACAATACACATATAACTGGTTTTGCTTTTAGTTTAGAGCTTTAGGGTCCCGTTAAAAAATTAGTTTTCCGCCACCAAAAAAGTTAGAAAACCGCTGGTGTAGAGTGAATGTAACTAAAAGCACTTTTAACGTAGAGAAGATGGCGCTTTTGATATGTTCTATCTCATGAATAAGTATGTAAATACCAGACAATCTGGCAAGGCATCGAGATATATTGTAATTAAATTTAGTTATGAGTAATTAAAGCATAATTATTTGACTCTTAATTGTTGTTTATTCGCAAAAGAGATATATAATTTCAAAACAAAATCTATTGACTGCCTGTTTTTAAACATTTTAGAATTTCCATGGAGAAGGTGGTGGTTGGTAAGCCGTTCAGTAACAAATCATTTTTAGAGTTGGTTGAATTTTACAATTATGTAATAGAACAATCATTTGAACATGTCTACAAAGATATATTCTTCTCTTAAATTTAAGACTTAACTTAATTAATGATACACCACAACTTAGTAATTTGTACCAACGAACCAATGAAATTAAAGGACACAATAAAGGAACAAAGTAAAAAAACAAGCAATTCAATTATTTAGCTTAAGAATCTCTCCATTCATATAAAGTTTGAAAAATTTTATTCTTACCTCAATTTCCTTATCAAGATATGCAGATAATTTTGGACCAAGAGTCTTGATACCATATACCCACATAATCAATAGGGAAAGTCCACTGTAATATTCATGTTCCAAAACATAAATTTCTTTGCTAACCAGGTATGTAGACAATGTGACTGCGAAAGTGTAAGGTCCTGTGACACCAGTTTTTTTGTAGAAAAATTGAAACCATTCGTCAGGAATGAATCCCATGCGTACTTTTCCTGGTTCCTGTCTTACCTAATTACAAATTTTAAAATTTAATATCTCATACATTTAACAAAAATCTAAATTAACCTTTTAAGTTACAAAAGTACAATTTGTGTACCTACTAGAAACACTCCTACGTGTATAAAAGTAGAAGGTAATAACATATAAGATATCAATACATACAGAGGCAACAGTACAATCTTAAAATAGATTGTAGAGAGGAAAAGTTGAACTATGTAAGATATACACATGTTATATTGATATTATTTAATAACTGTAACAGCAGGCAATACATTAATATTTTATGGTAATCAGAGACAATAGTTTCATAGTATAATATCTAAATTAGGAAATAAAACAATGGCAAAACTAGGACATATTCATATTTCAACATGATTTGGATTCTAATATGTTACTTTATCAATACACACAACCAAACTTGTGTGGAATCACCATGTAATCAAAATCAATATTTATTTCTTTAGAAAATACTTGTTATTGTTGTGAAGAATAAAGGTTTTTATTGAAAATTAACAAACCGTTAAAACAATCAGGTAACACAGCTCGGTACGTTATGGATTATTTGCTTTAGTTGTAAATTCAACCAGAGTAAGTAAACTTAATTTTGCGTTAAGAAACGAAAATATGCCTCATGTGGGGTCAACACATGTGCAAAGGGGAAAGATTATTTGTCTTGTAGTGCAAAGAACGTCTCAGACGGACATAGCGGCAGTGTTAGGCGTAATATGGGGCGTTGTGTCAGAAGGATATGCTAGGTATCAGGAATTAGCAACGCTTAAGAATAGACTAAGACAAATTCGCCAAAAAGTATCAATGGCTCGCCAAGATCGTTTTATTGCCCCAGTAGCTAGAAGAGACCCAACAATTTCTCACCTACAGCTTTAACGGTAACTTTTGGAAGCTATAGGTGTAAGTATTTCAGTGGAAACGATAAGAAAAAGACTTCACAGTAGACAGTTACGGGTTCCTGAGTTATCCAGACAACTCAAGATTGATCTCCTAAATTGGTGTTTTCAACACCAAAACTGGAACATTGGAAATTGCCAAAATGCGCTATTTTTAGATGAAACCATGATTTGTAAAAAATCAGGATGACCGACGAATTCATGTACTTAAAGAGCGAGGAAGACGAGCAACAACAGAAATTGCCAGATCTATTCTCAGATATAAAAAAGGAAAAGAAGAAGTGTCATGTTCTAAGGAGGTATTATGTTCAGTAAAAAAAACTCCTAATTTCATCCAACCAAATTTAACAGCTCATAGGTAGGTTGATTTGGTTCTAGAATCTTTAGTAAGGCTCTTTAGAGGTGGAATGGGAGAAAATTTAATTTTCATTCATGATAATGCGCCTCCTCATACCGGCAGAGTGACTATAGACTTCCTTGAAGCAGACGATATCACTGTTGAGTGGCCTGCTTGCTCACCCGACCTTAACCCTGTAGAGCAATTGTGGGATATGCTTAAAATAAGAATTAGAGCTCACCGGGAGAATCCACAAAACACTACACAGCTAGTACAAGCTGTTCTTGAAGAATGTAACAACCTACCACAACAAAATATTAACAATTTGGTTAGGAGCATGTCCACGCGAACTGAAGCTTGCAAATGCTAGGGGTGTAACACTGACTACAACTAAAAAATATAAATAAATAAAAACATTTTAAACATTAGTCGTTTTACATTGAAAATTTTTATGTTCTTCGCTTTAAAACAAGTGGTTTTAATTTATTGTTTCAAGAGTTTACAATTTTTTTAATTCTTATGTATTGGTGATTATATTGTTTTAAAATAAAGATTCTTTGACTTCGTATAGTGGTTTTTTTTTAAATTCACTTGAAAAAATAAGAAATATCAGATGATTTCATATAAGTTTGGTTGTGTATATATATTCTTGGACACAATATGTTGATTATAGGTTCATTCCCTCAAAATCATTTTAGGATAGACACAGAAATCAAGAATATTATTTTCTAGTTATTGTATACACATGACTTTAGTGATTATGTTAAATCCTTTCAGCAGTTGCTCAAAAAACAGTAATATTCATAAACAACAGAGCAAATAGGAAATGTCTTGCAATGTCTTCTTCTTCTTGTGCCCTGCTCGATTAATGTGCATTGAGTATACTAATTTTATTGACGGCAGCTCGGAAAAACGATGCTGATGATCTGTTAAACCATTCTCTCAGGATTTTAAGCCATGAGGTTCATCTTCGACCTTGCCCTCTTCTTCCATCTATCTTGCCTTGTATTATTAAAGTTTTCTCCAGTTGTTCTCCATAAGCTGTTACCATTTCTGGTTATATTGGCGTTCTACTGACAACCATTACCTTTGTCTTTATGGTTTAAGCTTCAGACCATATTCATCACAAGTTGTGGTAATCATATTAAATATTTAAATGTTGAAGTTCTTCGACTATTTGCAAGTAACACTGTGTCATAAGCATACCTCAAATTATCAATATTGATGCCACTAATTTTGATACCACATTGAACACCATCCAATGCTTTATTGAAAACGAATTCCGAATCCCTGTCTTACTCCTCTTTGTATTTGAAGCTCTTCAGGATTATCCTGAACAATCCTGATGTTTGTATGTTGATTTCAGTAAGGACTTTTAATGATATGTAGGTCTTTATCATCAATACCTACCTGCTGAAGAATGACTTATTTCAGTACGTTTTACTTGATCAAAGGCCTTCTCAATTCCAATAAAACACATAGAAACTGGATTGCTCATCTCTGCATTTTTGTACCATCACCTGAATACTAAATAGTGCTCTGGTTCTAAGGTTATGTGCGGAACTCAAATTGTGTGTCACTAAGTTGTTCTATTTTTTCACTTCTATTTTTTATATTCATATTACATTATATTTCAAAGAAATATTTTTAAAACATGGCTCATCACGCTGATGTTTCGGTGTCACTACATCTTTTTGCATTAGCTTTTTTAGGTATTGTCACAAAAGTTGATAGCAGCCAATTCGTTGGTATATAGCTAATTTCATAAATTTTATTAAACAGCCGATCGTTTACCTGAACAGTGACCCTCGATGGATTCTTGTTGTTTGTTATTCTCAAAATTGCTCTCTAAATTGTTTACAATCACCTGAATTTTGTCTCAAATAAAATCCATATCCAGTTTGTTAGAAGTTCGCTGTTGCTTTATCTGTTTAAGGTTTAATTTTAATTTGGCCAACAACAGACTGTAGATGGAACATCAGCGCCAGGAAAAGTTTTTACAGATTTTACTACATTTTTGTAGAGCTCACTGATGGTTATGTAGTCAATTTGATTTCTTACGATATTACATATGGGTATCTGCTAGAGATTTTCATGTATATATTATCCATTTAGGTAGTTTGAAAAAGGTATTCATTATACATACATTATATTCTTTGGAAAAATCTGCGAGATGGTCTACCCTTTCATTTCTATCGCCCAGTCCAAAATCTCCAATAATGCTACTTTGTTTGCCTCTTCTTAGCAATAATGTTACCCATCAAAATGGTGAGATATCAAATGATGAGGCCTTCTTCTTCTGCTTGGCGATCATATTGACAATATAAACTGTTTACAGCAGATCAAAACAGATTAACAGATTTCTGTTGACAGTACTCTTGGTAATTTCGGAGCCAGGATGTTCTGCTTCAGTCTGGGCCTCTTCTTCCAGCGATCTTGCCCTGTATTACAAAATATAGAAGGTTATACTTCTCTGAATGTTTCATTGCATGGCAGAAATATTATAACTTTCGAAATTTTATTGTTTTTTGTATTTCTGTGCTGGAGGATTCTATAGTGGTACCGCAAATGACTGAGCAATGGTTTGATTTGGTTTTTTTGAATGGTTTTTGAAACTGAGCAAAAAACTATATAAAAGTCTCTTTATTTTGAGAAATCTTTCAAAATGCGTCCCACTGGAGACTATATATGTGCTATGTACCACTCCACATTCCACTTACATCTTTCATATTCTATCCTTGTCTTGGGTCATGCAGCTGACACTCACAGAGTATTTGGTCTACAGAGAAAGGCAGTGAGGGTCCTTGCTGGTTTGGGATTTAGAGAAGCCTGCCATCAGGCTTATGAAAGATTGGGAATTCTTACTGTACCAGCAAAGTTCATTCTGGAAAAAATTCAATTCATGAAGAGGAACACCAATCTATAGAAGGCATGAAGATCAGCATGATTACAATACTAGGCACAAAACAGAATATGATACCAGCATATTGACATTTGAAAAGATGTCAAGATGGACCAGGGTATTGGGCAATAAAATGTTTTAATGTACTGCCTGAAAATCTAAGGAAATTGCCTGAACAGGAATTTGAAAATAAAAGTAAAAAAATTTTGATAAAAAATTCATTTTATTTAAATTCCAGAATATTTAAAACATAATTTTAATTTTAATCGAGGTTTTGTAAATGAAGGGCTCCGTGTAAATAATGGTATCTGACAAAATTGTCAAAATTAAGTTTTTGGATGAAAACAATGGTATATGCAGTTCTAAACAGGAATCTGTTGATATTTCGTTACTAGTTTAAAAGATGGCGCTGTAAATAAGTTGCAAATGGCAGCTAAGTGACATCGAATTTGTGTAAATAATGGTATGTGTAAAACATGAGTGTCTCCTTTAACATTTAAAAAATGTCACATACCATTTTTTACACCCGAGCCCTTCAAATATTTGATGTGTGATGTACCAAATCGAGACATTAATCACCCAATATGAAGAATTGCTGATATGCAAGGTCCTTGAAGGAGGATGAGAGGAAGATCAAAGAAGATTTGGGGGAATGTTTAAGCAGGACATGTTGGTAAAGGGGATTGCCCTTAGTATGACCACTTAGTATGACAGAAACATATAGATAAATGTAATTGGGGGGAAGATAACCCTGCAAAGAGATAACAGTGATAAGACTCACAATTATTCTTTTTTCAATTAAAGAAGTCTGAAATAAGTAAATTAAACTGCAGCTAATGATAAAGTGTGGAAAGAATTTTTGTGTTGAATGTTACCTACAATGATTCTATCAAAATATTCCTAAGATGAGGAAACTGACTGTAGAATGTCAGTGCACATTATAAAAATCCCATATAATACAAAGAAACACTACAAAAACTAAACTTTTAAGTGTACAATGTGCGAGACTACAAATTTTAGAAATAGTAAAACCTACTTGCAAATCATACAAGAAAATACAAGGGAAGTGGTAAAAAATATTGTTTGCAACAACTACCCTGCATACTTGTTCCTAAACTCAACCATTCAACATTTCCCTAGAACCCAAAGCCATATTTGAAAATCAAAGTGTACAAATAAACAATACAAACAAGAGAAATCACATCCTTATCAATCGTTGCAGGTTTTTTATGGGGTATAAATCCCACACTATGTTCCTGTATGGTCTGGATAATGTTTTTGAAGATCTTTTAATTTTGATAAAACTGACAATTATTTTTCTTCTTTGCAATTTCTAGGCACTGAGAATGTTTTCCTAAAATCCTTTTCTCCAGCCTACTTTCTATATGCTAACTTCACCTAAACCAAATGTGAGAAATGTCCAATTTTCCTTACCCAATATTTTGCTCACATGGTTATTCTCCAAAATTTTTCTGAAAATTTCCCCACAATCGTTTGACTACTGTTTCCAAAATTTCCCTCAAACCTGCTTTGTTATGTATATGGGCATTTTTGGCATCTCTGCCTGAAATATGTCTTTTTATCACCTGATCAGGTAACAAATTATGTAGCTCCAAAACAGAAAATGGGATTTCTTAAAAGGGTACACACAAGGTTTGTAGATAGAGTGTACATTAGTTCACAAGGCCAAATTAATGAGTCCTTTGAAATCAACAATCTACAAGCACCAGGTTTAATCCAGAAGTTGTTAGAAGTATAAGCTGAAGCCGATAAAGGAGAGCAAAGAATAACAAATTAATAATTATTTGTTCAAAAGTAACACTATATTCACAATTCAAAAAGTTGATTTTTAATTCTTAGGTCACTTTGAAGGTTATGTACTTACAGGTCTGGAAAAAGCCACTTCACCGGATTTTTCATCAGTTTTGGCTACTTGAGTATTGGCAGTCGAAGTGCTTGTAGCTCTCAAGCAATTTGCTACTAGAGATTTTGAGGCCTGTCCTATAATTAAATCACATATTAAATATAAGAACCTATTACATAAACCTTTTGACAGTAGGCTGATCACTTTTTTGTTTAAATGTACGTAAGGTTTACCTGAAAGAATTGCTGCCCTGGAAAGCATCTTAATTTATTTTTTGATTTGCTTATGTATTGAGATTAACGTGAAACTAGTATTTTAAAAAGATGGAAAAATGTGAAAATTACAGCACCCACTGAACCTGGCACTCTCGTGTCTTCCACGAAAATGTCCGATTGTCATTTATTATATTAAATCGAATAAAAATAGAGATGGACGACTCGGTGATATTCAAAACAAGCACATAAGTAACTTATTAGTAATTCTGTGACAAAATATTTTTTTTTTATTTGATTATTGTTATTAGTTATTGATATTTAATTAGTTTTTAAGTAAAAAGAAATATTACTTTTATTCTCTTACTTAAAAAAAGCAAATATTAAAAATATGCATTAGTATGGATAATATAAAAATTTCTGGCAAACACGAATGTTAAATTATTAAACGAAATAAATATTTCTTTCTGAACTTATGGTATCATAATATAAATATCCAGGAAGTATTTTACATTTTCTTCTCCTTACTCTACCTTTTGTGACTCATAAGGAGAAGTAGAGTAGATCACAATATATCCAAACGTTGGAAAGACACACACAGTAATACAGTCAAAAATACTTATCTAGCTAAATATAACTATAGAAAAGGTAAATATTGCAATAGTTGAAACAACCAAGAAATGTGTGTTTTAAAAGGAACACTTACAGTGCATTATTGACTAAGAAAGCATATTTGAATGAAATAGTAAATGTGGTAGAATACATTTTTTGTGAGGTAGATAATTAAACCTATACATATACCCCCAATCTGCTGCACCATAAGGAACTTCAGAGCATGTTGTTTGGGAGTATATGAAATATAATGAGATGATTTCCCATAACTTCCTGGGAAGAACAGCGGATCACGTGAGCTGCTTTAATAATTGACAAACCATCAGAGAAGGTAAATACAAAAGGAGAATAGATTTTATAGGTCTCATTACGATTTCTCCACTAAAAGTAATAAAAATGTAATAGGTAATAGTATCTCTGTTTTATATTGCCAAGTAAAATATTGCGTCTGATCAAATACATCTAATCAATTAATCTAATGTTAGTGTGAGTACATGGTACAATGAATACACACATGTGTATTCATTGTACCATGGTGTGAGTACTACTTTAGCGCTTTTCAGTGGAGTTTCTAGAAAAAATTATTAAATCGAAAAAGCTATCATTCTGTGATTTATTTTGTGTTCCGTGGTTTAACCCATAATAAAAAAAATACTAATAAAAAACTGGCTGATTATTCAGTAGAAAAAAAAGCCAAAAAGAAGACTAATACTAAGAAGACTAAAACTAATAAAAAATGTGATGGAAGAAGCGCCGGCATTTTAAAATTTAAATGAGACTCCACATATTATTAATAAATAGCATAATATAATTTCAGATAAAATTCATTTAGTTAAAACAAAGAATAATATAAATAAAAAAAACGAAACAAAAAAGCTTTAAGTTTATTTTTTTTAAACTGCTCTTACATTTGTTTCTGCTAGATGTTCCTAAATTTTTAAAAAAATTATATACTTATACCAAAGAATATAGACGAAGCGTCTATATTCTTTGCTTATACTTTCAAGAATAGGTAAATAAATGATATATTACAATTATTATAAATCTTTGTAAATAAACGCTCTATCCAAAAGCAAAACAGGTTTACTTGTTGGGATAAATGAAAAATAATTATCGACATAATGAATTATACATTTAAAAGCAAATAACTAAATAACTTTTTAGGATATGAAATTAAATACTGCTTGAATTTGACTCACAGCTCACCCCTAGAGTACAGTGAGGGGTTGTTCGGCGTTTCGGCTCTTTGTTTAAAGGGCACACGGGAAACAAAGAGGTGCCGTGTCAGTGTCAAGTATATGTCAATGCATATAAATAATCAACAAATCAATCAAATTAAAAAGCAAAATATAACTGTAAATATGGTGTTTTCCAAATAGAAAGTGATTTATTAGTTTTTTATTCTAGTTATTTGAATGTAATGCTTAAAGAATAATAACAATTTGATATTTTTATCCTTGAAAATGGGTTACATTCAAGGAATTTTGAAATTTTTAGTTAATAGACTTTTGGAATTGTCTATTGTGGTGGTTATAATTTTGTTCATCCCGAATTTACCACCATACAGTCAGTTTACAAAATCAATTAAGTAAGTATATTACAGCTACATATTCAATACATGCATGAATGTTCTAATTTATGCAAATGCTGATAAAATTCTTCATTAGAGCAATTCTAAATGAAAAAGTTATAACTGTTTATTATTATAGCTCTTACAGGTATATCAGACATCTATCTTTTGCGGCATGCAAACCCTTGACCTTGCCATTGTTATTTATGCCTGTCTAGTTCTTTATATTTCATAGCCATGACATTTGTTTGTGACCTACTCTGCTCTTGTGCTTAATCTTTCCTTGGATAATTAGTTGAGGGATTGCATATTTGTTCCTCTCAGGATATGGCCCATATATCCAATTTTTCATACCTTGATCAAGTTGAGTAATTCTCTCCCAGTAGTTGCACTTCATAAGACTTTGTTGCATCTTTTATATAAGTGATCTGACTGATCTCTAGTATCCCTAAGTCAGTCTCAACTCCATCTAATCACCTTATGCGTGGTTGGCCTCTGCTCCTTCTTCCTATAGGTGTTCTTGTCTTTAGCAATCATATTGTCAGGCATTCATATTATGTGTCCAGCTCATCTAAGTTGCTGTGTTTTAATGAATGTCATGATATCTTGTTCATTAAATAGTTGGTAGCCTCTGCCCTTAATCGTTTATAGTTCCAAATATTTTGCAGAGTATCTTATGCTCGAGTATTCCCAAAACTCTTTCATCCTTCTGTGTTAGAGTCCATGTTTCCCGCCCCATATGTGAGGACGAGCCTCAGCAGTGTTATATATATATATATATATATATATATATATATATATATATATATATATATATATATATATATATATATATATAGTAATTTTAGTTTTTCTTTGGATATCTCTTGAGTGGAATTGTTTTTGGATTCCATAGTATTCCCTATTTGTAAGGTTAATTCATCTTTTAATTTCTTAGCATGTTTTGTTGGTAGTAGTCAATAGTGAGACAAGGTATGTGAAGCTGTCAACACATTCAAAGATGTGACCTCCAAAGACTTTCCTGTTCCTCATTTACTATAGAATCCTTAGTAACCAACATGTACTTGGGTTTGTTTTGTTGATGACTAGACCGACCTGTTTCACTGCTATTTCCAATTCTAAGATGTGTGTCTCAGATTGCCTTTTCCAATGCACTGGACGGTTACATAGGAGCCAAGCCAGGACATCCCTGTTCCAGAAATGAACATATCATTTTAAAATATAAAATAAAAATATAGTTCTTTACACTTTTCTTAGTGTAGAATAAGTAAAATAGTCACAGCCGACTTATTGGCGCCACAGCCTCTTAAATAGTTTTCACACCTAAATACAAGAGGGATAATCTACACTTTTACGCACCAAGTATTATTTTTTAGTTCGTTGTCACACGCCCTTGAGGCAAGTGCATTTTAAAAACACTCTCAATTCATATATAAAATATTTCTCCACGCCGAAATCGGGCATTTTTCTCATAAATACGGTTTTCTCTTTTACGTGTGATAAAGAAAGAATTATTTGATACTGTATAGTCAGCTACGGTCGTTTTGAACCTCTCTACTCTAAAAATAGTTAATTATAAGTCGATAAACTAAAGGTGATCTTATTTCTCTGGAGTTATATTTGCTCCCATTAACAATCCTTATCCTTCAACGGTCACTGAAGAACCAAACCTATGGAGATACATCCACTCACAAGTCCTTTGAAGTAAGGCTTGGAATCAAAAAATTTCCAACCCTCTCATATAGGGAGCCAGTAACAAGGCTCCCACAATTCGTGGTCCTATCGAGCACAGATTATTTGATGAAACAGGACTGAAGAAAGAAAAGGATTACACACGCCGGAGAGCAACAGGAAGAAAGAATAATAGTTTCTCGTCCCTAGAAGAAAGATTGCACAAGTTGACCTTCGTTCAAGATTAGACACGTGTGTTTTGTGAAAAGTGCGTTATGTGCTGGTAAGCGACAGCGGTAATTAAATTGTATACTTGAAAAACATTTGGTGAGGTTAAAACTCTTTCTATATTTTCTATAGTCACTGCATGCACATGATTTATATTGGTAGATATTTGTCTCGACTTTTATTTGTTTATTAATATTTATATTAACTAATGGCTTTGATTTGACAACAGATCTTTCTTCTCAATATCGCTAAAGATAGCTGACAATTATTTATTATACAGATTGTCTCACAGCCCGCTCTCACGAAAAATATTTATTTATCACTCTAGTAAAAATACTCTATTAAAATTAAAATCGCGTCTTAGTTGAAAAAGACATTTACACTAAACAAAATCATTCACTCTTATTTATCGCTCAGCATATATTTGCAAATAAATTCACTTTAAATAAAAAATGGAAGCTTTAAAGAAAAAGCGCAAATCACTTAAAGCATCAATTACACGTATCTCAGAATGGTTTATAGCCAATAAAGATACAGAAAACGAAATACTTGATTTTGAAAATAGGAAAGAAAAACTTTTTAATTTTTTCACACAATATGAACAAACTCAATTAGAAATCGAACAGACTGATGATAGCGACCAACAATCAGCTGATCGAGCAAATGTTGAAGAAAAATACTTCAATACACTCAAAGGTTTGCAAAGAAAAATAATAGAATTAAATTTAACAGAAAATAAAGCACCTAGCTCAAATAATAATGCTGTTTCCAGTGCGAGGCTGCCTGAAATTAGCATGAAAACCTTTACCGGAAATTTCTCAGAATTCAATGAATTCTTTCAACTATTTGAAACTCTGATCACAAACAATTCAAGTTTAAATAATGTACAAAAGTTTATATATTTAAAATCCTTCCTCAAAGGAGAACCTTTAAACTTAATTAGCAGCATCGAAGTAGTAGATGCAAATTTTGCTATCGCTATAAAAACCCTAAAAGAAAGATATGATGACAAATCACGAGTGATTAGTACTCTTATAAAAAAGCTGTTAAAGTCTCAATCTCTAGTTAAATGCACTCCTCAAGTACTAAGAGATTTTCTTGTACACACGAAGCAAACGCTTCAAGCTCTTAGTAATCTCGAAGTTCCAATTGAACATTGGGACCTCCTTTTAATAGAAATATTTTTAGAAAAAATAGATTTTGCTTCTCACAAGGCTTTTGAATATGAAGTAGGTTCTAAGAATGTTCCAACACTCAAACAATTTTTTGAATTTCTAGAAAAAAGATGTGATGTTTTAGAGAAACTTAATTACACTGAAACTCAGTCAAAGTTTAATAATAAAGTCACTCAAAAAACTGCTCATATTTCCACTATAAATAATAATAAATCTAGCTATGAAAATTGCATATTTTGTAAACAAACTGGTCATAAAATATATCAGTGTAACTTATTTAAAGACACAAATTCTCGAGAAAGGTTTAATTTTGTAAAGCAAGCACAGCTTTGCAGAAACTGTTTTGGCACTAAGCATTTTACTGATAAATGCATCTCTAAATACACATGTAAAATTTGCAATAAAAAGCACAATACACTTCTGCATGAAGAAAATAATTTTTCTCACACTCATGAAAATAATGTATTCTCTCCCACTCGAAGCAATCAAAGTGCTTCAAATTCACATGATGGTAATCAAAGTCACGCCAATAGGCAACAATCACGCTTTAATGCACCACAAAGCTCTCAATCGTCCGCAAGTATACAAGGTGATTCACAAACTCGCCATAGTGCACCACATATCTCTCAAAGTCATTTTCATGCTCCTCAAAGGAGTAATAATGTCTAAGTTACTCAAACAATTAATTCTCCACATTCATATAATGAATCACCAAACACTTCTACTCACTTAAGCACTCAGACAAATGAAAATTGTCTACTCTCAGACATGCAAAGTCAAAATTCATCTTGCATCTCTTCTCTCTCCACTTTCAATCCAAAAAACGAAGTTTTGCTAGCCACAGCGCTGGTAACAATTTACTCTAAAAGTGGACAACCTGTACACGCAAGATGTCTTCCCGATAATGGATCTCAATCGAGCTTTGCAACAAAGGATTTAGTAAATAAACTAAATTACTCTACCACTAATAAAAGATTACAAATTTCCACAATCTCTCAAAATTGTTCCATCTCAAATGAAATGGTAAACATTGAATTTTTCCCATATAAAAACAATGATATGAAATTTGAAGTATCATGTGCAGTTTTGGATAATATTACGTGTAAAATACCTCAGGTACCTCTAGATCGTAGCAAAATAAAAATACCAGATGGCATAAAGCCAGTGATCCCTCTTACTCCTCCCCAGGGAGAATCGATCTCTTATTAGGTGCAGAAATTTACTGTGATCTATTAAAGGATGGTTTAATTCATATTGGAGCAGGTCTTCCAGTGCTTCAAAACACTCATTTAGGATATGTCATGTTCGGTAACTTATCTCCACAAGTTTCATCTAAGAAAAAGATGCACTCTCACTCAAACTGTAACTATTCACACTCGAATCATATTTCTTTATTTGTTCAATCTCACACTGAAGAAGAAAATATAAATAATCTTCTCCAAAGGTTTTGGGACATTGAAGAAGTTCCCGAAATAAAGCATTTAAGTCCTGATGATGAAAAGGCTGAGAAAATATTTAAAGCCACAACACAAATCCTACCGAATGGACAGTTCCAAGTAGATTTACCCCTATGCACGCCTAATGAAAATAATAAATTGGGCGACTCTTTCCAAATGGCGCGAAGGCGATTTCTAAATTTGGAGAACAAATTCTCAAAAAATGATTCTCTTTACAAACAATATAAATCTTTTATAGATGAGTATGTTGAATTAGGACATGCAAAATATGTTCCGTTGTCTCTGCAGAATGTACACTCAGAAAACAAATATTTCTTGCCTCACCACAGTGTAGAAAAAGACACTTCTCTCACAACTCGTTTGCGCGTAGTTTTTGACGCATCCATGAAAACCACTTCTGGTTTTAGCCTTAATGATATTATGTTAAAGGGTTATACCACACAACCAGAACTATTTGACACTTTAGTCAACTTTAGACTCTTCAAGTATGTATTCACATCTGATATAAAAAAGATGTTTAGACAAATCAGAATAAACCCCAACCAAACTTTCTTATTAAATATTTTGTGGCGCAACTCTCCCTCGGAGCCGTTAAAATGTATACAATTGGAAACGGTTACCTATGGAACGAAACCAGCTACCTTCCTTAGCACACGATGTTTAATTGAACTCGCAAACATGCATAAGGAAGAATATCCTCTGTTCACGCCTCTATCCAATTCAAGTTTATTTTATACATTTTTACAACCCGGCAACATAGTAGCGTAGTAAGATATATTATGCCATATGTGAAGATAAGGCGAGTCCCTTAAGACACCCCAAAGACGACAGACAGCACTCAAGTACGAGACGGGATCGGTGACACAGCATTCAGAGCGAGCGGACATAATACTTAATAAGCGTTTATATATTCATGTATTGTGTAATTCAAAATAAAGTCAGTTTTGGTTTCGCACGGAGTTTGATTATTAACCAGCGGCACAAGCGAAGTGCATATCAAGCAAATCCATGGTCTATTCGAGCCGAATCATCAAATTTTTGTGTTGAAACAGTGTAAATTCACCGAATTCCGAACTCATATTTGTGTCATCAAATTAGCGGGCGAAATAGTGCATTCATAGTGGCCCGAGCGCGTTATAGACTATCGAACGTTGTTCTTAAGACAGTTACGTAATTGGACAACTGTGGGTTTAAAATCTGTGAAGACCTATTATACGACTTGAGGCCGATCCTTGGCGCCAGGAGGCTAGAGCTGTTACAATAAACATACAAATATTTTGGTGAGCATATCCATTTCACATTTCCTTTTATTTATGAGTCTTTGTACCTTTATTCTGCACATGTGATAATTCTGAGAACGTTAGGGTCGAATATCAAGCGATTTATAATCTGTTTCTGTTTACTGTTTAATTCATTATAAAATTATGGAGAATTTAAAGCGAAAAAGGGGCGGTTTTAAATGCAAACTCACAATATTTTCGAAATTTATATTAGCGTTAAATGATAAAATAACTAAGGGTGAAACGATTTCAGATTTAGAAATATTACAGGCTATTGAAATGGTAAATAATATAGAACATTTACAGGGCGAATTCGATGAGGTTCAGGGGCAAATAGAAAATACGGTTCAATTTGAATTATTAGAGGATGAATATACGGAGCGCGAAGAATTCTATAACAAATATTACTCACAATTAGCGGTAGCGCGAAAAATCATTCGCGATAATCAACAAGTAGCTTGTATAGAAAGCGATAAAGCAAGTGAGCGCTCTAAGAATTCATATACAGGGCATTGTATTGAGCTTAAACCTATCGAGTTACCAAAATTTGATGGTAATTATAATAATTGGTTAGATTTTGCAGATCTTTTTGAATCTTTAGTTAACAGAAATGAGTACTTAGACAATATAAGGCGTTTTCATTATTTACGAAGTTCATTACAGGGCGGTGCGGCGCAGGTCATACGAACATTAGAGTTTACCGCCGAAAATTATGCAGTTGCGTGGAAATTAATTAGGGAAAGGTACGATAATAAGAGATTATTAATTTCCAATCATATTAATGCCTTATTTAATATAGAGCCAATACATAAAGAGTCATCTAATAGATTGCGGCAATTAGTTGACATTTTTTCGAAGCATTTATACGCGTTAAAGCAGCTAGGGCTACCTACTGATTCGTGGGACATACTCCTTATTCATATTATTTCTTGTAAGTTCGATACATCGACTTTACGCGCATGGGAGAATAGCAAGACACATAATGAAATTCCTAGTTTTGATGATTTTAAAACGTTTTTAAAATCAAGGGCGGACCTCTTAGAATCCCTTGAGGTAAATCAAGCTGAAAAACAAAATACAAGGAATATTTCTCAGGCGGGCGCATATTCACGGAATACGAAATATTCACATAACATTCGCGGTCTATATTCATCACAGGGAACTTTAAATAAATCGGATAATACACAGTGTTGCCCTATTTGCAAAAGGGAACACACCATTTATCAATGCGGCGAATTTTCAAAACTTTCATCTAGGGACAGGTTTGATAAAGTAAGACAGGTCAATCTTTGCACGAATTGTCTGAAACCTGGACATTTCTATAAGCGGTGTAGACAATCAACATGCAAGAAATGTGCGTCAAAACACCATACGTTATTGCATCCAGATAGGTCAAGCGAACAGAACGCAGCTTTAGTTCATCAACCGGTAGAAAACGCGAGCGATATACGATCTGCAGATAATATACAAGGTAGTTTAAACACTACCAATTTGTCAGTTTCGGCAGTTAGCACTGCAGATCAAACTATACTGTCCACAGTATTAGTTAATATTTTTGACAGCCAAGGTAAGGCATACATAGTGCGAGCTTTGTTAGATTGCGGTTCACAAAGCTCATTCATAACCGAAAATTTATGCGATAAACTTAGATTAAAAACGACAAGCGCGAACATATCAGTCATGGGCATAAATAATACTGCATCTCCCGTTCGATTCAAATGCGAAATAAATATACAGTCGCGTAGCGATATAACTTTTCATAAAACTTTAAATTGTTTCGTAATACCAGAAATTACGGGGTGCGTGCCGGCATCTGAAATAAACATTAGCGATTTGCAGATACCTAAACATTTAAAATTAGCGGATAATCATTTTCATAAACCACAAAAGGTCGAATTGTTGATCGGAAGTGATCTATTTTGGCAAATACTGGGCACAAACAGAATTAGTTTAGGTAAAAATAAACCATTCATGCAAGAAACAATGTTTGGCTGGATCATAGCAGGGCTGTATATCAGCCAAAACAAAGCATCAGAAAAGCGAATAACTAAGTGTAATTTCACAAACACAATCGAAGTTACAGAACAGCTAAGTAAGTTCTGGGAACTTGAAGAGGTTTTCAATGGAAAACCTGCACTCTCGGGCGAAGAAATTGCATGCGAAAAACATTTCGAAGATACGGTGAAACGCGACGCGACAGGCAAATTCATAGTATCATTGCCATTCAAAGAACCGCTAAGTTCACTCGGTGATTCATTTCGTCAAGCAAAAAATAGATTTTTAAATCTCGAGCGTAAGTTGAATAAAGATGCCAATCTTAAAACTCTTTATAGCGAATTCATCCAGAAATATAAAAGGTTAGGACATATGAAAGGTTTATGCAGAATTACGGAAGCGGCAACAGACTTTAGGGTAAATACTACATTTTATTTTACGCCACATCATCCAGTATTAAAAGAAAGTTCTTTGGCGACACGTGTGCGCTTTGTGTTCGATTGTAGTGCGCCAACTACAAACGGCATTTTATTAAATAGTATTCAAATGGCCGGACCAACCTTACAAAATGATTTATCTCCATTTCTTGATGATCAGGGCATCATGAGAGTAGGCGGGCGTTTAAAGCATTCCATGTTTACGTATGACAAAAAACATCCTATCATTTTAGCGGCAGATCATATAGTTACATCGTTAATATTTAATCATTTTCACAAGGATCTTATGCATGCTGGTCCTCAGCTTTTACTTGCAACTATAAGAGAAACTTTCTGGCCGTTATCAGGAAGAAATTTAGCGCGACGTACCGTACACAAATGTGTAAAATGTTTTAGATTAAAATCTAAATCCATTCAGCCAATAATGGGTGACCTACCTGCCCAGCGTCTCGCAGGTGGCCCACCGTTTATTGTAACAGGTGTAGATTATGCAGGCCCTTTCTTAATTCGCGATAGAAAGGGTCGAGGTTGTAAACTAATAAAGAGTTACATGTGTCTTTTTATTTGTTTTTGTACGAAGGCCATACATTTAGAATTAGTTACAGAACTGTCTAAGGAATCATTTCTGTTGGGCTTTAAAAGATTTATTGCGCGAAGAGGCAAGCCTCAAAAGATGGTCTCCGACAATGGAACCAATTTTATAGCAGCTAGTTCGGAGTTAAAATTGTTAAGCAAATTTTTAGAGCAGCACACTCCCGCGATAAGAGAATCCTTGCTAAAGAATAATATTTCGTGGTCCTTCATACCTCCCTATTCTCCACATTTTGGCGGACTGTGGGAAAGCGGAGTGAGAACAGTTAAGCATCATTTGCATAGGGTTTTGGGAAACGCGCACTTAACGTTCGAGGAATTTTATTCGTTGCTTGTGCAGATTGAAGCTATAATAAATTCCCGACCGATTCATCCTTTATCCTGTGATCCAAATGATCTCTCCCCATTAACCCCTGCACATTTTCTCATCGGAAGACCACTTATTACCAATCCAGATCCAGATTTGCGTCATGTTCCAGTTAATCGGCTCTCCAAATTCCAGCATATTCAGCAGCTTTCTCAGCATATATGGGAACGATGGAACAAAGAATACATCTCCGAACTACAAAAACGCACGAAATGGACTACTACTAACGGTGAAGTTGCGGAAAACACGTTAGTGCTCATAAAAGAGGACAATTTACCTCCATTAAGGTGGAAGTTAGGTCGCGTGATCGAACTTTTACGCGGCAGTGATGGTGTAGCCAGAGTTTTTAGAATAAAGACAGACAATGGTATCATAACTCGTTCTTTTTCCAAAGTGTGTCCGCTACCCGTTTCGGACTAAGTGTAGTTTAAACATTTGAACATTTAGCATTAGCAGACGATTTTGTTGGCAGTGTTTGCCAAGGCGGGGGCCATGTTCACGCCTCTATCCAATTCAAGTTTATTTTATACATTTTTACAACCCGGCAACATAGTAGCGTAGGAAGATATATTATGCCATATGTGAAGATAAGGCGAGTCCCTTAAGGCACCCCAAAGACGACAGACAGCACTCAAGTACGAGACGGGATCGGTGACACAGCATTCAGAGCGAGCGGACATAATACTTAATAAGCGTTTATATATTCATGTATTGTGTAATTCAAAATAAAGTCAGTTTTGGTTTCGCACGGAGTTTGATTATTAACCAGCGGCACAAGCGAAGTGCATATCAAGCAAATCCATCCTCTCGCTCATGATATGCTCATTAATTTTTGCTATATTGATAACATATTATATGGTACAAATAGTATTGAAACACTCACACTTGCGCATGAGCAAATCACTGCACTGCTACAAAAGGCAGGCATATCTCTTCACAAATGGTGTTCAAATTCACCACAATTTTTAGAAAATATTTCACAATTTTCAACTGACTCCACGTATGTCATATCTCCAGAAAATCATTCTAATAAAATATTAGGTCTCTGTTGGGACTCTAAATTAGATAGTTTCTCTATTTCAGTGCCAGAAATCGAAATAAAAGATTCCTACACTAAGAGACAAGTGCTCTCGATAATCGCAAGTTTTTTCGACCCCAAGGGATTAATTAATCCTGTAATAGTAACTGCAAAAATAATAATGTAAAAAATTTGGCTTTCAAAAATTCAGTGGAATGAAAGTTTAGACTCTACACTCTTAAATGAATGGTTAAATTTTCTCAAACATATTTCAGCACTAAAACATTTAAAAATTCACAGACCTTTTTTTATTGAAAATTATATATGTACTATACAAATACACGCATTTTCCGACGCTAGTGAAAAGGCATACGCCAGCTGCATATATATTAGAGTTACTTATAGCTCAAGAAATGTCTCTTCCACACTCATCACCTCTAAAAGTAGGGTAGCTCCAATAAAAACATTAACTTTACCTAAGTTAGAACTTATGGGTGCTGTTTTATGCAGCAAACTCACTAAAAGAATAGTTGAAATTCTAAATAATAAATTAACTCAAATAGACTCAATAAACTGCTGGACGGACTCAGAAATCGTACTTGCTTGGTTAGGCTCACATAGCTCGAGATGGTCACAGTTTGTTGCAAATAGAGTTTCTGAAATACAAGGAAACCCACAATTTAAGTGGCGATATATAAAGTCAAAACAAAACCCCGCAGATATTGCGTCAAGAGGCATGTCTGCTCCTGAACTTCTAAACTCAAAATTTTGGTTTCAAGGTCCCTCATTTCTACTTAATTATGACTTAGATTTAACTTCTTATGATTCAAAACCAAATGTAAGTAAAATACCCGAGGAAAAGAAAATAGTTCATCTAGCACAAGAAAGTCCAATAAGTTTCATTGAAAATTTATCTCTCAAATTTTCAAACTTCTCAAAACTACAACGCAGTATCACACTTATTCTCAGGTATATTCGCAATTTCAAGTTTCCAAATGAAAAATATGTTGGACCCTTCTCTGTTTCAGAATTAAAAAATGCTGAAAATTTAATAATAAAACTTTTGCAAAAGGCACACTTTTTTCGAGAATTTACTCGTCTGGAGAATAAGGAGATAATTTCAAATAGAACAATTTTAAAACTCAACCCATTCATAGATAATCAGCAAATGATTCGTGTAGGTGGTCGTCTAAGGTACTCAGACGTCCCATATGAACAGAAGTACCCATTACTTCTACCCTCTCATAATCACATAGTAAAATTAATACTACATAGAGAACATATAAGATTATGTCATGCAGGCCCTCAAAATACTCTTTCCAATTTTCGTTTAAGATATTGGTGTCTAAATGGTCTCAAAGAAACTAAAAGGATAATTAATAAATGTCACGATTGTTTTAAATTTAAAGCAAAGACAGCCACACAGTTAATGGCTGATTTACCACGGGAACGTTCATGTTTCTCCCCTCCATTTACCAATGTTGGTCTAGACTTTGGTGGTCCATTTCTTATAAAAAGCTCCAATTTAAGAAAGGCTCCAAAAATAAAATCCTACATAGCGTTGTTCGTATGTATGGTTACTCGTGCAGTGCACATCGAATTAGTCACAGGTCTCTCTACCGAAAGTTTCTTACTTGCTTTAAAAAGATTCATCAGTAGGAGAGGCTGTCCACAAATTATCTACTCAGATAACGCCACTAATTTTCTAGGAGCTAGAAATCAGTTGAGGGAAGTTGCACTATTTCTTAAACAAAAGGAAACCTCTGAGTCCATATTCAATTTTCTCTCCTCTTCTGAAATCCAATGGAAATTTAGGAAGATAAAGTTCCACCCCTACACTGGCCATTGGCAAGAATTGTTGAATTGTTTACTGGTAAGGACGATAAGGTCCGTAGTGTTAAAATAAAGACTAGAGATGGATATTTTAACAGACCCATTACAAAACTCTGTCCTCTTCCTGTGGACAAAGTAGAAAATTAAAATTTTAAATTTTGTTACATTTATATGTATTACTCTAGTTTAGGAATAGTTATTTCTTAAATTACATTTTAGTTAAGTTTGCTTACTTTCTCAAATCACTCTTTCTTTCGTTTTGAAGTAAATACTTCAACGCGGGCAGTCTATGTTCCAGAAATGAACATATCATTTTAAAATATAAAATAAAAATATAGTTCTTTACACTTTTCTTAGTGTAGAATAAGTAAAATAGTCACAGCCGACTTATTGGCGCCACAGCCTCTTAAATAGTTTTCACACCTAAATACAAGAGGGATAATCTACACTTTTACGCACCAAGTATTATTTTTTAGTTCGTTGTCACACGCCCTTGAGGCAAGTGCATTTTAAAAACACTCTCAATTCATATATAAAATATTTCTCCACGCCGAAATCGGGCATTTTTCTCATAAATACGGTTTTCTCTTTTACGTGTGATAAAGAAAGAATTATTTGATACTGTATAGTCAGCTACGGTCGTTTTGAACCTCTCTACTCTAAAAATAGTTAATTATAAGTCGATAAACTAAAGGTGATCTTATTTCTCTGGAGTTATATTTGCTCCCATTAACAATCCTTATCCTTCAACGGTCACTGAAGAACCAAACCTTTGGAGATACATCCACTCACAAGTCCTTTGAAGTAAGGCTTGGAATCAAAAGATTTCCAACTCTCGAATATAGGGAGCCAGTAACAAGGCTCCACTCAATCCCCTTGTCTGAGTCCATCCTTTATCTCAAAGGATCAAGAATTTTCTCCCTGTATCCTAACACTTACTTTTAAGTTAGACATTGTCATTCTAGTTAATCAGATAAGTTTTTCTGGTATACCAAACTCAAGCTTTGATTTGTATATTACTGTTCTCTTGACACTATTGTATGTGGCCTTGAAGTTAACGAATAGGTATGGGTTTCAATGTTAAATTCTTATGCTTTATCAAGGATCCGTCTTATTGAATGAATCTGGTCAATTGTTGATTTTTTTGGAGTAAATTCGGCCTGGTACTTTCCAAATATGTCCACTGTATAAACTTGTGGCATAGAGAATATTTACCATCGTCACTCATATAAATATATTACCACTTACACTTAATTACTGAAACACACGTAGCAACTCCATAATGTGCACTTTTCATATAAATAACCAAAGTAAAAACTAAGGGAACAATACCACATCCTTCACATGTATATAAATCTTGGTGAATCCCAGCTTAATATGCTGAAATTTTGTAATAAAGCTACCATAATATAGAGAAAATAATAAATCAGTAACAAATGCCTGTACCCATCAACAGGCTGTTATTGCTTGATTTCATTATTGCTTTTATCTTTTTTAAATTACATGTCCTAGGGTTGACTTAATCGAAAAATCTGTTTTTTTTTAATGCTGTGGAATGCACTGCTTTGTTAATGGAAAACCGGTCAGGCCGGAGGAAAACTAGATAGGTGGCAACCCCAAATATAACACAGAATAATATACAGTTTGAAATCTTATATAACAAATATGTGTTTCTTGAAATAATTTCATTATTTACTATCATTAACTGTACCAAGTATAACTAAACTACAACAATTCTTGTAATTTGATGAAAGGTAACATTCATGCACTTTTATTTTCAACTGTATATTCTCTTTTTACATTTAATTTAAACTTCTATACTGCACTCTAAAGAATTATCAGTTAAGGGCAGTTGTGGAAAACAAAAAAATGCATTTGTTATTCCACATACAAGGAACATATGCATACTTTTAAGTTTTTATTGAAGTAATAGCTGATTGATTTTGAGAATATATATTTTTCGTCAATTCTGTGTTATACAAATAAAAGAAAAACAAATCATTAATACATAACTGCTAATTGCATATATTTCAGGTTACCTCCTCCTCATCCTTTACAAGGATCTCTATCTCTAAACCAAAAGTTAAATAATGTTGAAATAAAGTATCAAGGAAGATTGTCAGGTCCAGAATCATTTTCAGAATATGACGGTGAACTATATACAGGATTAAATAGTGGAGACATTGTGAAATTAACCGGAAATCACATATCACCCATTGTTAAGACTGGTAAACCTTGTAAAGCACAATATGAAGAGAGAATTTGCGGAAGACCTTTAGGTTTAAAGTTTCACAAAGGACTTCTTTATGTAGCTGATGCATATTATGGTATCTTATCTATTAACGTTAACAATGGTATGTAACATCTTTTGATTTCTATTTGAAAATCTGTCTTTTTTAGTGAAAAGTGTATGTATATATAAACTTATATTTATGTTTGATAAATATGGACTTCTAAATGACTCAATTTGGATTTCATTAGTATTTGTGTTGAGAAGGTTTACTATGAATACTAGAGTGGTTTTGTTGGTTTGTAATTGCTCAAATTTGTCAGAAAATTCCTCTTTATTTCTTTCAGCCAAAAAAGATCAATGCACGGTTTGTGAGTCAAACAAAAATTCTTTTGCTGAACAGCAAGCTACTCTTGATCAAACTTATAATAAACATATCCATAATAAATGTGGAAGCTGAGAAGAAAAATCATAAGATATAGCAAGAGCAAAAGATGATCCCCAAGTATTGGTAGCTTGTTTTGATTTGCAGGCAGTCCTTTCTACATGTTGGGATGATGTTTCAAGCTTTTACTATAAATGCCGTCTGAGCTGCATTAACTTTACAATTTTTAAGAGGGTACAAAAGATTGGTTATTAAAGTAGGAAATCTTTAATTCAAGGGAAAAATGGTTAGTAAGGGAAATGTCAATACATGACTTTTGCCAATAAATGTCAATACACGAAAAAATCTCAGTTAAAAAATTGAAGGAAACTTTACAACGAATACAAAAGATGAGTTTTAAGAGGTCCTTCTTAAAGCAACTATAATGCCACTTGTATGCCAACTATAAGGCATAGGTACATAAAGCCACCCTTGAAATCCGCAAAAACCAAGCAATACCTTTTGGATATGTGCAATAAAAACTTAATAGTACCTGTTTATCACAAATTTTATATGGACTTGGTTAATAGTACCCAATTAAGAACATTTTTGTACACACTTATAATCATAATAATAAAAATGTTTGTAATAACTAGTTGATTGTTTCGTTATATTGCCGCCGTATCTCCTAGGTATCGCTTTATAAATGACTTTTTTTACAATGCAATATCGCCATAACTATCAAAATACAATTAAGATTTATTTTTAATACATTGTAATAACATCCAGCGAATAACTTATAATTTGCTAACTAAATTTTAATTTTGAAGCTAGTTATTCTCAAAATAAATTATTTACAAGGCATAACTCTATGCCGTAGTTTCTTTTCTAATCAGTTCTCTAATTAAATATAAATTTCTATATTCTTTAATTTAATAAAAATCTCATAATAAAATAAAGTGACATAAAATCATTATTTTAGGCAAGAAAAAGGTCTTGGTTTCACCAGATCAAATAATCGACGGCAAAAAGTCCAAATGGTTTAATGGTATAGCTGTGTCCAAAAATGGTGATATCTTTTGGACAGACTCCTCAAGTACTTTTCATCTGGAGAATGGATTATTTGAGCTGTTGTCAGATCCATCTGGTAGGTAAGTAAAAATGTGACGCCTATCTACTTGTCATAAATACGAATTTTACTACTATACTGTATTATATATATTATAAAAATAAACAAAGACATGTCATATATGAACAACAAGAGATCCTGAAAATCATCGAAGAGTATAGTAGAATACTTGATAATTTACTTTATTATTATTATTCATATTCAGATATTTTTACCTTTGTACCACTTTATAGTATATATAAACATATATATATATATATATATATATATATATATATATATATATATATATATATATATTTATATATATATATATATATATATATATATATATATATATATATATACAGTGTGACCCATTTAGATTGGAAACACCTCTATAAAATTTGAAGTTGTTAACCGATTTTAACCAAATTTTTTTTTGTCATGTAATAAAAGGTCCATTGCGGGACAAAATATGAAATATTTAGTTAAATTTTCAGGGCATTCTACGATACTTTTTCTTCGTCGAAAATGGAGAATTTGTATTAGCGATTTTTTTATTAAAAAAATTTCTACGCCACTGGATTTAGAGTGGCTTCAAATAACTATGACAAAAATAAATTTCATTAAGATATATTTATTAATAACAAACTTATGACTTAAAATTTTAAAACTCACTAAGAAAAAAACACTCTGTATTAACGTTAAAAAAAAACACTCTGTATTAAAAGAAACATGGAAACATAATTTTAGTTTAAATCCTAGTTGCCACTACCAATCCACCATCTAATTGCATACATTTGTCGTAGCATTTATGAATATTTCTAATTACATTTCTTAGTTGTTGGGGAGTAATTTCTGCACATGCCTGTCGAATTCTTGCACGAAGTTCGTTTACGTCTCTTGCACGGGTTTGGTAAACTTTTTGTTTGATAACTCCCCAGAGAAAGAAGTCTAAAATTGTGAGATCTGAAGATCTGGGTGGCTAATCTATCAACGGACTACCCCGGCCTTTCCAACGGTTCGGAAAATTTTCATTTAGCCATTGCTTCACGGTTCTGGCGTAATGGACAGAACAACCATCTAACTGGATATACAAATTTAATCGTTCATTAATTGGGAGCTCATGAATAGCATCCCACAAGTCGGTGTTTAAAAATTCTAAAAAGTTCTGTGAGTTCAAGTTTTCTTCAAAAAAGAAAGGACCAATAATTCGCTCGTTCAGTATACCACACCACACATTGATTTTTTGAGAATACTGGCTTTTACAGTTTATTATCCAATGGGGATTATCTGCTGTCCAATAGCGACAATTCTGTGATGATGCCACGAAAGTGGCTTCGTCGGTAAACAACACGTTTTTTAGAAAATTTATATTGTTTAAATATTCCACTTGGGCCCATAAACAATATTCTAAACGTATTGCTTCGTCGCCTTCTTGTAATGTGTGTAAGAATTTTGGTTTGAAATGTTTAATATTATTTACCTTAAGACATCGCCGAATACTCTCTCGAGGCACATTCAAATGTAAACCGGCATTCCTTAAACTGGCATTAGGGTTATTTCTGAAATGATCTAAAATGATTTGATAATTTCTTCTTCTTCTTTGTAACGGGTTATTTTTTAAAATTAGTTTTGATACTGCACCATATTCATTAAATATTCTATTTATTTTCCGATCTACATTCCGAAAATTTTACGATCCACATGTCTGTCATTAAATATTGTACAAACTTCCCTGGCACTTCTATTGTTATCTCCCAAAAGACGTATAATTTAAATTTTTTCTCTCAAACTTAATCTTGCAGCCATGACACAAAATATTATTAAAAGAACTTGAAGTAAATATTGTTCCAGTTATTATGCATAAATTTATGCTAGCACTGAAATTTGTATGACACAAATAATGTCAAACAGTAACATCGTTGTCATGGCAACTGAGATTTAAGTTGTAGCAGGCAAAGTTAATAATAATGTAAGTGCGTTAATTGCATTAAATTTTTATGCTCTTTTAAACATTTTTTTGTCTAGTAGTGGTTTATTATTAAAATTATTTGAAAAATAATTAGTTTTATGGTTATCTGTTGATACAGGGTTATTTTTTGACTCGTAGCTTAGTGAGTTTTAAAATTTTAAGTTGTCATAACTTCGTTATTAATAAATATATTTTAATGAAATTTTTGTCATAGCTATTTGAAGCTACTCTAAATCCAGTGGCGTAGAAATTTTTTTAATAAAAAAATCGCTAATACAAATTCTCCATTTTCGCCGAAGAAAAAGTATCGTAGAATGCCCTGAAAATTTAACTAAATATTTCATATTTTGTCCCGCAATAGACCTTTTATTACATGACATTAACAAAAATTTGGCTAAAATCGGTTAACAACTTCAAATTTTATAGAGGTGTTTCCAATCTAAATGGGTCACACACAGATAGGCATGTGCAGAAATTACTCCCCAACAACTAAGAAATGTAATTAGAAATATTCATAAACGCTACGACAAATGTATCCAATTAGATGGTGGATTGGTAGAGGCAACTAGGATTTAAACTAAAATTATGTTTCCATGTTTCTGTTAATACAGAGTGTTTTTTTCTTAGTGAGTTTTAAAATTTTAAGTTGTCATAAGTTTGTTATTAATAAATATGTCTTAATGAAATTTTTGTCATAGCTATTTGAAGCTACTCTAAATCCAGTGGCGTAGAAATTTTTTTAATAAAAAAATCGCTAATACAAATTCTCCATTTTCGACGAAGAAAAAGTATCGTAGACTGCCCTGAAAATTTAACTAAATATTTCATATTTTGTCCCGTAATAGACCTTTTATTACATGACAAAAAAAAATTTGGTTAAAATCGGTTAACAACTTCAAATTTTATAGAGGTGTTTCCAATCTAAATGGGACACACTGTATATATATCTATATATACCAGCTTCAGGGCTTTCGAGGTCTCAGTCTCCCGAGTCCCCAGACATTACTATACTGATCACCAAGCAATGCACTACTGCCACTGGGAACAGAGGACGGTTCATCTATACCGTCGATGGTGACGTGGTTTGGGTGAAGTTTGGCGTGTGGGTTAGCGTGGGGATTGGCGCGGGGGTTGGTGCGAGCATTTCTGACAGTGGGATTTTGATTCGCGGATGGAGGGGACGATATTTTCTTTATGGGAGATCTCCATGTCGAAGGTAACCGTATGGCGCCATCTCTTTTATTGAGACAATTTGGCGTTTTTTCAATTTCTATCCGCTTCTTGGATAATTATTTAGCGTTTATAGAAGCAGATGGGGGCTATGGTTCTGGAGTTTTTAAAATCAATTTTGTGACCTGTATGAAGATGGTGTTGACACCTAAAGCAACTGTGTTCGCAAACATATACTCGACATATATATATATATATATATATATATATATATATATATATATATATATAGAATGTACTATATACAATGTACTATGGCAACATAAACACATGTCACTTGGAGGAGGATATTAGGCAAGAAGACACCATCTCTACTAAACTATTCCCGCCTTGTTTCATTATGCTATGGAAAATAGTAATTGGGAAAAGATTTTAGTCAACATAAATGGAGAATTTTTGAACAACTTGAGGTTTGCAGACGATATAGTCCTTATTGCAGACCGGGTAGATCATGCATGCCAACTTCTTCAAGATCTTCAGAGCTCTTGTGCACGAATTGACCTTAAAATTAACTTTTCTAAAACACAATACAGATTCAGCCTTGTTCTAGCCAAAAAAGTGTAGGTATACGGGCCACAAGATTAAATTAGGAAGAGACAACCAAACAACAGGGTTAAACAGGATAATATGACTAACATGGGCAGCTGACGGAAAAATGAAGGAATTCTTTATATCAGATATTTCCTTGTACTTGAAAAGGAAGGTCTTTGATCAGTGTGTGCTTCCGGTCCTAACGTATGGAGCGGAAATACTGACGCTTATCAGAAAAGTAATAAATAAAATACAAGTGGCACAAAGAACAATAGAGAGGTGAATGTTGAATATATCACTCAGAGACAGAGCTTTAAATCAAATAGTTAGGAGAAAACTTGGTGTTACGGACGTAGTTAAAAGAATTACAACATTAAAATGGAACTAGGCAGGCCATGTTGCCAGAGTCAGAGATGTACCAAGAAAATTTTAGGATGGATACCTACTAGAGCAGTCCGATAAGTACTTGCCTACAAAAAAAAACGAAAATTTTGGAAAAGTATTTCTCAACTTAGCCTCCTTTTAGCTGATACACTTGACCCAGCGATGCTCCAACTTCTTTAACCCGTCTGAAAAATACGTTTTCTGAAGGTCTGCATAGTAGGCTTCCGTGGCGGCGATGACCTCCTCATTCGACTCGAGGGTGTCTTTTTCAAGTTTAGAAACAAAACGAAGTTGCACGGGGCCAAATCTGGAGAATAAGGTGGATAGAGCAACAGTTCGTAGCCCAATTCGACCAATTTCGACATGGCCTCCGCGGAAGTATGAACCGGTGCGTTGTCATGGTGGAAGAGCACTTTTTTTCGCCAAATGGGGTCGTTTTTTCTGCAATTAGGCGTTGCATCGGCCCAATAATTCGGCGTAGTAAAGCCCTGTGACCGTTTTGCCCTTCGCCAGGTATTCGATGTAGATCACCTCTTGTGAATTCCAGAAAATGATGGCCATCACCTTTCCGGCCCATAGGACAGTCTTCGCCTACTTCGAAGCACGTTGACTGTTCATTGGTCTTTGGTTTATACCAGTGGATCCCTAATTCGTCGAAATTTACGAAACGACGTAGAAACTCCTTTGAATTACGCTTAAATAGCGTCAAACAGTGCTCTGAAGTGGTCTTACGATTGCTCTTGTTATCCGGAGTGAGCAAACGCGACACCCATCGCGCCGACAGATTTCTCATGCCCAAAATTTCATGCATAATATAACATACGTGGTCTTTTGAGGTGCCTACTGTCTCAGCTATCTCGTGCACCTTCAGTCAGCGGTCTGCCACTACGGGATTTTTATCACGTTATCCTCTGTGGTAGCCATTTTCGGGGCACCGAGGCGTGCCTCATCAAAAACCGACGTGCGACCACGTTGAAACTCGTTAAACAAATTTTGACGGTTTACATCGAAGGAAAACGGTCACCGTACACAGCATCCAAGCGCTCTTCGATTTTCCTGCGAGATTTCCCTTCTAAAAACAAGAATAGAATCACCGACCGATATTGCTCATTTTCCATTTTTCTAAAATCCGCGAACACACCCGGTTTCATACGCGGTCAAAACAAAACTATTAGTTCTATTCAGCTGAAATTTTGAGATTAGCCGTCTGCGGGAATGTATTACACGATAGTAGATTTCTCTTGAGATAGTGGTGCCATCGGCCAGTGAGGCTAAGTGCGTATCGGACCACCTACGTAGGTACGATTCTTATTTGAATCGACGACGTCCTCCAACAAGATGGTCGGACAACATCAAGCACATCCTGTACAACTGAATTCAAGGTGCTTAAGACCGGAAACAATGGAAATGTTTACGGGAGGTCTATGTTCAGCAGTGGACTCAAAACAGCTACTAATACTAATGATGACTGTATTAACTATATACAGTACGTTAAGTTTTAAATTAGAAATACACACTATAGATGGCAACACTACGCGCCGTCGACTTTCTACGAAGCTGCTTATAAGTCAGTGTATTTTTATCGAGTTTATGTACTCTAAGAGACGAACCGGGCGTACGTAATAAACATCGAATTCGAATGACGAGATGTGCATCCCACCCGTCATTACGTGCTGCTAAATGATTTTCAATGATTTTCGATTTCTGTCATGGTGTCGTAGGAGATCGGGAATTACAATTACCTCGTACGAGTCAATGTTGCCGAAAACTTAACGTACTGTATAGGGTGAATCATCATCATCATCATCATCAATGGCGCTACAACTCTTCGTGCGTATTTGCCGCGTTTACTATTGCCTTCCATAGGGTGAATCATGGGAGGAATAATTATTATTTTACATTGCATACATACACTGTTACATTGCATAATTGAATGCTGTTTTTAGGTTAGTTCATTATGATGCTAAAGCAAAAACGAATACAGTGCTTATCGATAAAATTCATGCAGCCAACGGTGTAGCTCTATCTGATGATGAAGAATTCGTTTTAGTATCAGAATCTGTTACCGGTAGAATTCTTCGTTACTATTTGAAAGGTTCGTTCAAGGGAACATATGATGTTTTCATTGATAGACTACCAGGTCTTCCAGACAACATTAATTCTGACAATGCTGGCGGATTCTTAGTGGCACTTGTTACACCTATCGACGATGAGCATCCAAATATTATGCAGATTCTGCAGCAATTTCCTTTGGCTAGAAAATTCATCGGCAGAATGTTGGGGATCACTCAATGGATTTTTGAACAAATAAATAAGATTTATCCAAATGATATGGCCAAAATGGGAGTATACACTGTAAGTATTTTGCGAAATTAACACAAATCTGTACATGTTTGGAAATGTTAGTTTTTTAATTAAATATTTTATTCAAATCATGAATGTGTTGCTTGTGTGAGTCCATTTCAAAAGGTAAAAGAAATAATAAGTTAGACTTACTCACAATCAATTTAATTTAACTAATCGGACGACCGGTTTCGCTTTCTATAATATGCAAAGCATCTTCAGGTCACGATACAAAGTTAAAATGCTGAAAATAATAATCCCATATTAGGGTGTTGTCTAATAAAGATAAAACATAGGTAGGTGATAGAAATTACATATATAAATTACAGTAATTATGCCAATATTACATGTCTGTGGTTTTATAAATGAATAAAATGTTTAAGCAGACAAGGTAAGACCCACAAATTGGTAACATAGTCTATTAAACTGTAATGAATTAATAAATAAACAAATAAATAAACATTACTTACATGCCGGTACTCTATTAATTGATGGTTGAAAAAACACACAACCATCAATTAATAGTTTTTTCATAAATAATAATAAAAATAATAATAAAAAAAGAATAATAAAAAAAGTAAGAACTAAAAAAGGATAGCAAATAGGAGAAAAACAACTTAAAATAATCTACTGTGCAGACGACGCAATACTACTCTCAAAGTGAAGATGATTTACAACGCATGCTGCACCAATTTAATATAACCGCCAGAAAATTTAACATGTTAATTTCCCCAAAAAAGACAAAATGCATGGTTACAACAGCAAATTTACTTAGATGTAAATTGGAGCTGGAAGGTCAGATAATAGAACAAGTGATGGAGTTTAAATATCTAGACATCACATTATCTAGCTACGGAAAGCTCGAGTGAATAGAGCAAACAGAATAAAACAATATGGAGAAATAAAAATATTGGGAAAGAAACGAAAGGTAGAATTTACAAAACAGTCAGCAGACCAATAATGACATTGTAAGTGAGCTTTTAAACTTGTTCAGAATGAATCGTTCTCTCAGAAACAACGTTTGAAGCGATCGGCGATTTTAAATGTCATATGTTCAATCAAATTTGTATCAGCTCGACGGTAAAAATTCGATATCTTTTGATCCAAATATCCTATCGACAAAAATTTAGATGCGCTTTAAAGGTAACGAGTGCTGATTTTGTACGCAATTCTTTCTTCCGCAAATCAACTCAGTTTTTATAAAGATGTTAAATATATAAACGTGGCGCGATGTTTGCCATTCTTTATTATTCTCATGAGATCAATACAATTTATCCCTTTAATTGACCGGTTACTATGGAGTTTCGATTACTAGAGCCTAATCTTCAAAACCTATAGCATAAAATTTTAGTTTTGAGTTTTGGAAACAAATGTGAAGCATTTGAAATATGCTTAAACACGCTGAATTTAAACTTTCACATTACAATCGATCTAAAACGTTTAAAACTTCACTTTTTCATTTACACTAGCACGTTTTTCAAAAGTGACCAAATTCTGCTACAAATTGCACCCAAAATCGTCTTCTTGGAGGCATTTCCCGTGACGTGCCATCGTTTGTACTGTACAAGTTTAAATTCTGCTTTTTTTTTGTCATATTTCCAATGTCTCATATTTGTTGCCACAACTTCGTATTATAGGTATTAAAGATTGGTCTCTAAAAATGGAAATTTCACTACGACCGGTCAATGAAAGTAATACATTTTATTGATCTCACGGGAATCGTAAAAAATGGCAAAAATCGGACAATGTTTATTTATTGAACAGATTTATAGAAACTGACTTAATTTGAGGCAAAAATTACAGATTACAGATTCTTCGTAAATAAATTTTTTTCCGTTTTCCCCCTTCTACGAGTGGGTTTTAGGAGGAAGCCCGGGGGTAAAAGTGGTAAACTCTTTTGCATCTCTTCTGGGGTCCCAAAATTAATATTCTCAACAAAATTCAGCTTGTTCGTATGATTTTTAGGGGTCAAATCTCTGACGACTGACTATAATACAAACGCTAACTTTTTTTGTGTGCTAAATTTTATTTTTCCCTTTTGTACATTGTTGTTTACATACAGCGCTATTTTTTTAGTTGAAGTTTCGACATGTATTTCGGTTTCAGTATATTTTTTCTATTGTCAAAATGTTCGAATCTTGTTCTAATTATTTACTAATTAGTATTAATTTTTAGGTTGGAAGGATTGCTCCACTTACACAATTGGTTGAATCTTCTCGAGTGACCATACTACGAATATCCAAAGATGGTGTAATACTGGACAGTTTGCACGCTACAAATAAAAAAATACGCGCAATATCCGAAGCTTACATCTTTAAAAAATATCTTTACCTCGGATCATCGCAAGAAGATTACGTAGCAAGAATTTCGTTGGCTGAAATAGGTTGGAAACATTTGAACCATAGTAAAAAGAATCAATGAAATAAAAAATATTAGAATGTCTTCTTACGGCAAAATTTATTTAATTTTTTTATTATTAGTACGACCAATTTAAATTCAGGTAACAAATGAACCTTGTGATATTTCATATTTCCGTGTTGATAATAGTCGATAATTAACATTTACAAAAATTTGGATAATCTAATCCACGTAACTGAATTACATTATAAATAAGTAAGATGATAAATTTTTCTTCTTTTTAAACCTTGACCTTCCTACCATTTCGATGATTTTCTATAAATGCAAAATTATAGCCTTCATCATCATCATCTTTGGCTCGACAATCCTTTGTGGACCTTGGCCTGCTCTAAGATTAGTCGCCATTCTGTTCGGTTTTCTTCTGATCTCTAGTATCCCTAAGTCGGTCTCAACTCCATCTAGCCACCTAATTCGCGGTCGGCTTATGTTTCTTCTTCCTATAGGTGTTTCTGTCATTAGCTTTTTAGCAATCATGTTGTCAGGCATTCGTATTATATGTCCGGCTCATCGCTGTGTTTTAATGAACTAGTGTTGTATGAATCGCGATTGATTCGTCCGTTTTGATTCAATCACCTCAAGGTATTGAATGACCGAATCCCTCTAGCTCCTAACGATCCGATCGTGCAGTGACAAAAATCGATTGATCGATCACCGACGGCACCGATCGAACTAAAACAAAATCCCACAGCCAATACCCTCATTACTTTCGGTCCTCGGTCGTTTCGAGGAGACCGATCAGCTTAATGCGTTCGTTTGAATGATTGAAACATTAAAATACTAAATATTGAATTAAGACTGGCATGCAAGGCAAAGAACTTTGCTACAGATCGGGAATATTGGAATTGGAAAATATTTTATGGGCCCCAGCGATTGGTTTCGCTTGTGTTGTTAATAGTTAGTAGGTAGTTAAAATCATAAAATGTCTATTTGCACGCATTTTAAACAAAGCTAGAGCGAGACCAAACGTTTAAAAACATAATAAATTCTAGCTCCTCGAATAATTTCTTAAGAATCTGTACGGACTTAAGTGTTAAAATATATATATATTTAGTCGATAAAAATAAACCTGATATTTCAATAATTTAGGCGAAGGTGAATACACATATAAAATACCGTAAAAAATGCTCTCAGTTTTCAGTAGATTCAGCTCAATCAATCGGTTACTCATTATTTCTTTTAAACAACAAAAAGTATTAAAACGAACGAAGGATTGAAATGATTCGATCGTATTTGTAGTCGGTCACTGATTGATTCGGTCCTCGTAAAATGAACCATTGACACAACACTAAATGAACGTTATGATATTTGGTCCATTAAAGAGTTGGTATAATTCGAAATTAAATCTTTTGCACCACTGCCCTTGATCGTTTATAGGTGCAAATATTTTACGGAGTATCTTACGCTCGAATATTCCCAGAAGTTTTTCATCCTTCTGCGTTAGAGTCCATGTTTCCGCCGCGTATGTGAGGACCGGCCTTGGCAGTGTTTTGTACATAATAATTTTAGTTTTTCTTTGGATATTTATTGAGTGGAATTGTTTTTGGACTCCATAGTATGCCCTATTTGCCACGGCTTGAGACCATTCAAAGGGCATGATCTCATTTTGCCAGGCAAGAAGCAAAAGTTTATGCAGTGGCGTCGCCACCATTCTTGTAGAGCTCACTACGAGTTCAAGTACAACAATTTTAGCCTTAGCATTTGAAAAATGACTTATTTGCATTGATTTTTGTCAAATTTCGAAGTGAATATATTACAACAACGAAGCTGATCCTTTAGTACTATTGTCCAATATTATTATTTAAATTTCTAGTCTCTTCAACGATTTTCAGCAGTTCAGCTAAAATTAAAGCAAATATATTAAAATTGATCTTCAATATACTGTATGTAGCAAATGTATAATGAAACGTTTATATTGGAACATTTTGATGTCCTAATATAAATATTTGTGTGTTATAATATAATGTTTTGATACACAATATCTTACACATAAGATATTGTGTACATTGTTGATGCAAGTTATGTTCAGTGTGTAATTGTCATCACTATTGTTTTTGTATTTATGTCAAAAATTGTTTAACCTTTCAGCATGACAGGCACATTTTATCCATTAAGTGCTAAAAATAATTGTTAGTACTATACCACAGTACCACCATTGTAGCAAGTGACTCATATTTACAATGTAGACCTTTGCTGGTTTGAGGAGAAAGGAAATCGACGAGTCATAGGCATACGGTTAATATTAAAAAAATAATGAGGATTTTAGAACAAATTAATTGTCATAAAAATTATTTTCTTATTTTATAGATGCCTTAGATGAAGAAAACGAGTCCTTGTTAAATATGTTTTTTGGGAAAAGCCTCTTATCCGTTTAAATTAATAAACTTATATGACTGATTCAAGGATTAAATTTAATTTCTATTGTCAAATGAGATTTAATGACATGGGATTAGAAAAAGGGTCGTCTAGTAACTTTTCCTCCTCCTGCTTCTCCTAAGTGCCTTCTCTGTTGAGGTTGGTGATCAATATGGCAAATTTCTGTCTGGGCTTGATGAATTAATTCATTTCATCTTGTGTGGGTCCAATCTCTGATGTTTCGTAGCCAACCCGTAGACGACGCAACATTTATGCATGATAATGCACGGCCCCCCACTGCTAGGATAGTTACTGAGTATCTTGACGATGTTCAAATCACACGATTTGTTTGGCCTGCTCGCAGTCCAGATATCAATCCCATAGAACATGTTTGGGATGAGATGAAGAGACGTTTACGGAGTCATGTGCCGGCCCCCAGAAATTCGAGAGAGCTTCGCGACATATTGGTGCAAGAATGGAATAATCTTAAGCATAATGTGATCCAAAATCTGATAAAAAGCATGCCTCGTCGTTTGCAATCTGTTATCACTGCCAGAGGGAATACTC
This sequence comes from Diabrotica undecimpunctata, assembly GCF_040954645.1. Classification (NCBI taxonomy): domain Eukaryota; kingdom Metazoa; phylum Arthropoda; class Insecta; order Coleoptera; family Chrysomelidae; genus Diabrotica; species Diabrotica undecimpunctata. The sequence goes on along the minus strand of NC_092808.1, from coordinate 36,366,760 downwards.
GCTACTGAAGTTCTTAAAATTTCTTTTTTCCAACAAAAAGCACATCAATTTAAAATTGTCCCTTTTCAATATTTAGTATATCAAAGGAAAATTCTTCATTTCCATTATTTTTAATAAACTTTAAACGACAAAAACGTTGTTTTCTTTAAGCAATCCGTTAGTAAACTATGTTACAACCGAAAATAGTTAAAACAGAATGATAATTTCTAAAATAAATTCAAATTACGGGGTGAACCTAATTTTATGCTCGGTAGTGTATTTAAATAAGCATAAACTCATGTACAATAAAGTCGAAAAATACAAATTGCTATGATAAATCTGATGATTTCTAATAATATTCTGCACAGTAAAAATATTAATAATTCGTCGAAATAATTAGAATAAAAAGTGATTTGTTATAAAAATGTTTTATTGTTTTTATGTTTTGTAGCATGTAAGTGCTGAAAATGTTACTGTACTGTTAATGTAGATGGAAAAATTATACTAAGTAGCCTCATATAAAAACATTCTGAGTCAAATTTAAAAATTGTAATCAAACATATTAGGTGTCTCTTTGTTTTGTGTAGAACCCAGCGTTTAATACCATTTGCACCATTACATAAATAAAACAAATAGGATTTTTGTGTCAAGGTGAAATATAACTATCCCGCACATTAGTTGTGTGGAAGCTGAAGGTTCGCCTTAGGGATTCCAATTGGGATAATTGAGACCTATTTGGGACAGAGCCAGAGTCCGCGATCGGGATCGCTTTTCTGTTTATTCCCTCTACATTTCTATTTATGGACTCAAAAGAATCACCTATTTCTGAGTCCTCATCTGGGTCATCTCTTTTTGTTCCGTGGTCATTTTATTCCCTCGAGTCTGAGACGAAATACTGTCTGAGATGTTAGTGCCACGGTTATAGAGTACTCTAGCTGACTAGGGCGGATCTTATGCAACTGGTGTGGCTGTCTGGTGATTTTCTGGTTGAGCGTGTATATGTGCAAATGTGTATATGTATTTTGTATTTGTGTGTATGTGCGCATGTGTTTATATGTGATTGTCATGTTCAATCAGTAAATATACAGTTAGTGGCGTAGCTGCAGCTTCTATGTCGTGTTATTCGTTGATCCGGGGTGTTTTGTTTAATAACTTAATCATACCTGACCTATGGTTCTATATATCCTTAGTACGTTTCGTTTTAGCCATTGGGATGCGCCATATTGGGAATGAAAACTTTCCCACCTAGTTTATCCTGCGTGGTTTACTCGTAACCTCAGACTTACAGTGTGAAACCGTTATAAATTATTATGTCTAACTAAACATACAAATAAATTAATAGCAATCAATAAAGTACAATGGGTTTTTGATTAACTGTCATTCTTTTAACTGTTTATGTTAACTGTCAGTACTGTTAACAAAAATATCAAACAAAATAAAATTTATATCCAACTAGAATGATGTCTCATAATAATTGGCAAATTAGGGCGGAGCTGAAGGTAAAAACGTGAAGATATGGTACAAAAAACTAACTGTGGATGGCATAAAATGGGAATGGGCCGGAAATGGTACTTCAAAACGAGAAAACTCTAGAAATATGGTCCCAAAAAACGGCATGTATCAGTGGAAAAAGAAAAAGAAGACCCATTATGCCGACGGACCCTAGCAATGAACAGGATAATGAGTATGAACATAAATAGCGAAACAAAAAATAAGAATATGTACCAATATATTTCGACATGGAATGTAGGAGGAGGAAGCATTAATTAACCTGATAGAAGAACGTAAGAAATATAAAATACACATATAGCAATACATGAAACACATTTGAGTGGAAACAACATTGAAAAGATTAGTCCATCCACGTTTTGTGCAAGTGGACACGATAATAGGAATTTTGAAGTGGGTTTTCTGGTACATGAAGACGTGGAGCAGCTAAAACGATTTGTAAGAAAATCTGACAGAATGTGTGCAATTATAATTAAAGGAAAAGAGAACATGATATTGCACAGCTTAATAAGATATTGAGACTTACCATAATTGCGAGGTCCTATCTTTGAAAGAAGGGCAACTTATTTTAACCAGGTGACCTACTATCAAGCAAAAAGCATTCATATCATACTCGGACTATGGTCTCTGTCCTGAAAGCTTAGGGTTTCTTCTCAAGAGACATATTTGGCATCACTTAAGATTTACATGTTCTTCAAAGTCGAAGAAAGACTCTGACTCTGACAGAGCTTCGGGAAAGGGCCCTTCGTAGAAAGTGCAGCAGTATTAAATGGTATTTTAGGACATTTCACACACGTGGAGTCTTAGACATCGTGAACCATTTTCGAAATGATGCAATTTCAAGTAGATGCAAAGAGGACGACACAATCATGCTTTATGGAGAATTCCTTTATGAAAAATATAGCTGCACGCAGTCGAAACTTATAAGGCAGCCTATGAGACAGCTGGGGAGATTAACCCTAGAAATGAAGAGACAACGAGAAAGTTTTAGACTTGTTCTAATCACTAAACATATTTTTCATTGCGAATAATGCGAAATCTGAGAAAAAAAGTAAACTTGTTGCATTCCTTCATTTGTTGAACCTAGAATGGAGTGTTAGAGATTCATCGAATGCATTCTGTACCTTGTATTCAAGAAAACAGAATGCATAGCTATTTAGCATAAAAAGCTATTTAGCAATTAAGCTAAATAACTTTTTAGCCTCTGAAATAAGGGAAATAAGACCTTTTTTTACATAATACATAGTAAGCTTGTATTTCTTATGTTAGCTAGAATAATAATGTTCAACAAAAAAAATTCTGAGGAAGCAACAAAAATAACTCTTAGCCAATATTCGTCAAGAACCAACTGGAAAAACTTAAGAACGGAGGAACTGATCTGATGATCCAAAATTTGTTAATGAACTTTGGAAATCATTCAGTATTAGAGATGATATCCAGTGCATGAGTTACCACGTATAACCTAAAAAACGGATGGAATCAACTTTATCCTCAACGTAAAGATGAGAAATTTGAGAGAATTAAAGCTGTTAAAGTTCACAAAATGATTCAAAATTATAGTTATCTAGCAATCAGTGCGAATATGACGTCAGAAAAATATTTAGAATGTGATAGGCTCAATATAGGGCTCGAAACCGACGATGAAATTGTTACTAATGTAAGTACCATACAAGAAGATGGAGCTGATGATCGAGTTAATAATTCAAAACACACTGTTAGCTACGCATATTCTAAAGCAATGGGTAGCGTCTGTGAGCTGATGAATGAATGATTTGAAATTTAAACTGCTTGGCATGGTTTTAAATGTAAACCGATTGCAATACGGACTATGGCCTCTTGTCCAAAAAAAGCTCTTGGTTCAAAATCAACTGATTTTTATAACTGGTTGTTATTTAAAGTATAAGGGTAGTTTTCTCTAGACATTTCTGTTATCCATCCATTCGCTGAACAGTTGCATTCTTGGTCCCGAAAGTGACGGTTAATCAAAGTTGCACTGTAATGAATTGATTAAATAAAACAATGTGTAACAGTCCTTTACAAAACAAGTCAGTTGGCACTAAGTAAAAGCTTTTGCTAACAGAATAATCTGATTCTTGCTATCTCAGTTTTACCATAGGTAATGAAGATCTGAACACTTGCTCTACCATCAATGAAACAACTGCAGTTTCCGGGATGTCTTTTACTAAAATATCTTATCTATATCTTGTAGATTAAATGTGTTGTGCGTGAATGCTAACAGAAAGTGAAAATCAGAACTCATAAGTGTGACAAATGCTTATCGTTTTAACTTGTTTCCACTCAAATTGGTTTTTGGTGTTTGATTTGAAGGCATTTGCCATATAAGAATGAGGACAATTCAAACATAAGTCGTAATAAATTATGAAGAGGAATCATGAAAGTCATTTGATCTCCTGAGGTTGGAGGCACTTATGTAAGACAAAAAATTGCTTTTGAATAATTGTTCTGACCATTTTATTAAAATTTCAGTCACTATGTTTCACATCTACTAACCACATGTCAGAGTATCTATTTCTAGAGATGAGTGCCGCTGGGAAAGTGAGGGTACACAAAAAAATGTGAGGGTAAGCCGTTCATTGTGTTTCGGAGGACACGTAAAGCCCTCAGTCCTCCTGGGCTAGTGTACATCGACACTAGCTATTTGAAACAGGGTTAACGATGTAATTGGCGCCGGAACCTGTCCGGGTATGATATTATTATGAGGGTAAATCAAATAACTATGTGATTGACGATACGTCTCAATAGAATACCTTATATATCAACAAAATACGAAAATGGCTGAAAACATCACCGAAAATTGAGAGTAATAATAGATGAAGAACATATATTTTATTATATATTGTATCTTTAATTGCACAGAAGCTTCAGCAATATTTTAGGATATTTTATTGGTCTGTCTTCTTTGAAAAATCAATGATCTATCTATTGGTCTATTTCTAAATTTTCTTTTGTTTTTCAGGATCTACTTCTCATTTAATGTTTAACTTTTGCTTTTTATTTTTCAAATTCCTACCGCTTTTTAAATTTTTCTATGAAGTTCTCTGTCCTTATGCTCTGCTTCGCATTGTTCCACGTAACTGCATTTCTCCTGTAACTGTACTTCTTTTCCTAGTTTCAATATTTTCGCCTAGCTTTCCGTTTAGTTTGTTTCTCTTCTTTTATTTACTACAATTTTCAGTTATGTTTATCATTTCATTTTTTATACAGGGTTTTCCGTTAAATTCAATTCTCTCTTCGTATTTCATGTTGACTTTTCCGTATTATGGTATTTTGAAAGATTTTTTATGCATCTCCTATTGTTTCTTCTAAATGGTTTGCCTCTGGCACATATGTGAGAAGTTTGGTGTTAACATAATGTCTGGTATTGTTTTCTGTCATCATTACGTCTTGAAATTTTGTTTGTTGCATCATTTTGAATTTTATTACGTATTTTTATATTTTATCCAAACTTTTACTGCTACTGTATGTTCTTCAATGTCTTATTCCAGGTGTAAATCCTTCGTTCTGACAGTTTGAACCAAATATTAGTAATTATTAATTATTTTTCTTGACAAAACGGAATAAGACGAAAGTCACTATCATTTTTGTGACCCAGTCCGTTATATCCCACTGTGATGTCGCCCTTGTGATCTCCAAATTTTAATCAAATCTCTCAAAATGATGTTGATTTGTCAGGGGTTAAAACATCAACCTATATTATGTATAAATCTGCTGGGGATCCGCTTAAATTAAGAACAATTATTGGATCATTAGTTGCCGTGCAATCTTTTACATATACTACTGAAGATTTCAAAAGTATTCCAATTCCATATTGGGCGTTCTTGTCTCTTGTTAGGTATCCTTCCTGTTCATCTTGCCTCACTCGTATCCAGTACTTCCCCTTCAAATCCCCTCTCAATATTTGCTGAGTTTGCGAAACTATATAAACTTGTCAAATTCCATGTAGAGATTTTAGTTATCCTCCCAAGCATAATTAAAGTTGCCATATTCGTATTTTAACTTGCCATGACAATTTGCCTGGGATATTAATGCGATAGTATCCCTTTAACATTCAGACAGTATAAAACACTTTGTTTATCATAATTTTTTATCAGTTCTATAATCCACTTTCCATATCCAAAAGAGAGAAATATATTACAAAAAATAATCTATCTTTGTGACAGTAACAAATTCCAATTAATAACGAACAAGCTTTTAATCCTATTGGCTCATGCAATTATTTCACGTTTATGATTAATTTACTTTTTTTAGAATATTTTTTTATTGTTTATAAATCATTCGTTTTGAAATCAGTTGCACAATAAAATAGACATTTTTCATTTACTTCTGTAAGGGTGATACGAAATGGGATATTCTGGCGCATATTTACAAAATCCACCTAATATCTTTATTACATTTGTAGAACGTCATTGTAAGAGATTTTTATTAGTGTGTCGATATTAGCTAGTAGTTTGCATCTTATGAATATTTATTTATTGTTTATATCTTTTTTACTTTTTATATAATTTTTTGTAAATATATTGTTACACCTTAACACGTGTTTTATTTCCTAAATATTTCGAATAACAATGAGGAGGAAGCAATAAATATAAAAAATAAGAACCGTTAGTAGTGGTGGTAGCCTAAATGTTAATAATTGATATATTACACCAACTTAATATTGTTCTGAAGCTATTTTCTTGTGGCATTTTAAATTAATTGCTATTTAAATGGGAATAAGCCACAATTAAAGGTTAAAATACGTTTATTGACGTTTCAATTCCCACTTCGGAAATCGTTCTCAAAATACAAACAAACGTTTGTTTGTATTTTGAGAACGATTTCCGAAGTGGGAATTGAAACGTCAATAAACGTATTTTAACCTTTAATTGTGGCTTATTCCCATTTAAATAGTAATTAATTACACCAACTTATTTGGAAAAGATTAGGGTTTCTGATAAGATATAGGATGAGACGATGTATAATAAAACCATTGAGGACGGATCAGAATTTTTGGTTGATATGAAACTTTAGACTTATGGTTGAAAAAAGTAAAGGTCAGATCATTCACAACAGTGGGACAGGAACGAATAACAAGGATCAGCGATAAGAATAAGGAAGAATGACGATTTCCTGTTGATAATGAGAAGGAAATAATCAGAAGCATTAGTGATAAGAATATAGCGGAATGCAATAGTTGGTATTGAGAACTTTCATCGATAAATCTATTGTAGCGTTTGTTTGCAATGTAAAACTTACATTGTAGCGTTTCATTATTCTAGGAATAACGGCCCTTAAAATTTTGATGGTGCTGTACATACACTATCTCGTAGACTGGTTTTATTACGTCTAAGTGCGCCTTATTTCGAGTTCCCATATCATTAGTTTGATTAGTTAGACAAGTTAAAAAGTATGAGTACTTCTGCTGTGTAACCGAACAAAGATGCATTTTCTTTCTCGAAGTAGTTTATACCAACTTTCAGTTCAAGTTGTCTGACTAAAGCGTATATATAATACCTAGATTTGACGCATATTAGTTTTATTGTTGCTATGGCTGGAGACGTTAAGTAATTAGTGTTTTAAATATAGTTTTTGTGGCAAAAACTCGCGTGTTGCGGTAAGTCTTTTCTATTTTTTTTTTTGGTGTTTGATTATAAAGTATAGAAATATTTTGTTATCTTTCTAGTTTTACCGCCGGGAGCCATCAATGACGCTACCGGTAATGAACAACGATCCCTTTGTATTGTTCTTGTTTATGATCGGCTTATTACCGCCTAAAGTCTAACACGAATGAGACCCCAACACGAAGCAGTTAACTCTTAGTAGCCGTTCGGAGTATGCAGTCCACAAAAATGTCTCAAATACCGACGGATAAGAACTTGAAGAATTGAGCCATGATTGAGGAATTACTGGGAAGCTACAAAACTTCCTGCTGTTTGTGGGATGTTCAGCGTGATGAGTATTCAAACCAATATCGGAAAAATTAAGCATACAATTCTCTTATAAAAATCTTTCAAATAGTTTATCCAAAAGCAACGTTGACAATTATGAAAAAGAGACTAAAGAATCTGAGAACTGTAACTATAGTAACGATCGCAACGTGTGCAGCAACAGGAATGTTGTTGAATGAGTTGCCGTGTGGGATAGGATTGTCGAGACGTGTGTAGAGCTCACACCAACAAGTATGATGTAGGAGTTCAGTCATGTCGGATGGCACGGTTGGGACGTGTGGAGGCCGTTTAAGTCTCCAGAAATACTTAAGTTTATTTCTGCTTCTTTTTCGTATCGCTAAACCGGGACCTTTGACCGGGTCTGCAACTATATTTGGTATTCCAGTTTGTTAGTCATGGCTGTTACTGAAAGCTCAACTTTAAATAAAGCAGTGGCTGCATTGAGTGACCAAGTTAATGCAAAAGATTAACTGTAACTAAAGAAGGATAAAAGCTTCAAATGGTCAAGAGTACCAAGTTATCATCTGACGAGCAGTGAGTGAAGCGCAGCCCCTCGTATATCACATCGCCCCTTCATTACCGATGGTGCTCTCCAACTTCAGTTTCTTATCGCTACAGGGGCAGACCTAAGTGTGCTTCCACGTAAAATCTGTACTGCCACTCACCCCAGCACTGTATATCTATATTCTGCAACCGGATCTGTTGGTCTAGACCAACCAGTAACATGGACATTTGTAGTCGCAGATGTCAGCACACCCATATTAGGAGCCGATTTTCTGTCACACCACGGCATAAGTGTAGACATGAGAAACAAACGAATAGTAAGTCTCTCAAGCAGTATTACCTGCATGTTTCGTCGTGTTAAGGTACCAGAAATAGGCCTATCCACTGCTCATCCTTATGATCGTGTAACTGCTGCTATACCAGAGGGTAATGGAAGAGTCCAGCATTAGATTGAGACTCGAGGTACACCAGTTTTCCCTAAACCACGAAGATTTCCACCAGACCGTCTTCAAGATACACGAGAATTCAACAAACTGATGCAGGCAGGCATTATCCGACCATCAAAGTCATCTTGGGCAATCCCACCTCACATGGTTCAGAAGTTTAATGGACGATGGTGTGCCTGTGGCGTGCCTGATGAAAGAAAAAATCTTGGCTACGAAACATTAGAGATTGGACCCACACAAAAGGAAATAAATTAATTTATCAAGCCCAGAACAGAGAGAAATTTGCCATATTGATCGCCAACCTCAACAGAGAAGGCACCCAGGAGGAGGAGGTGTGCCTGTGGAGATGCTGACTGAAAAGATGGAGTGCCATGACGAAACCATATCGCTACTCAATACCGCACATCCAGGATTTTGCTAACCAGCTACATGGCAAGAAAATTTTCTCATGTAATGATTTGATACGTGCTTTTCACCAAATTCCAGTCCACCCTAAGGATGTACAAAAGATAGCTATAATAACCCCCTTTGGCCTGTACGAGTTCCTCCGAATGTCTTTCGGTTTGCAAAATGCTGCCCAGATGTTCCATCTTTTTCGAGAATGCTCGTATGTTTACGTATACATTGACAATATTTTGGTTGCCTCGGAAAGTGACACAGATCATGAGCAACACTTGGCATCCGTACTTCGAATTCTGGAAGCAAACGGACTCCAAATCAACAAGGATAAATTAAAATTTCGAAAACGTGAAGTGAGCTTCTTGGGTGCCATGGTCTTCCCAACTAGCGTTCGCCCATTGCCGGCTAAAGTTAATGCGAGTATGGTACCCGAGTGTGCCTCCCTGTACAGCTGCTTGTATTTAGTGCTGCTGCATTCGATGAACATAGTTTTGTCCAACAAGAGCGTAGGACCTTGGGAGCATTGCGGCCTATACCAACAGCAAACACTCAGCCCGCATTGCCTTTGTCCATCCGGATCTGCAGACCACGACTCATGTGTTTATTCGGACTGAAAAAGTAAAGCCTGCACTTACACCACCCTGTACAGGCCCGTTTAGAGTTTTGGAACGTATAGACAAGTTTCTCACAGTAGATGTCCAAAATGTTCCTCAACGAATTTCCATGGACCGACCCAAACGAGCATACATTTCAGCGGCCCAATAGGTGGAGGAAGAACATGCATATGCCAACCGTCTGCTGATCGACACAGGTCAACAGAGCCGTTTGAAACCAGCAGGTTCCTCACTGGAGGGGAGCCCTATAGCAGATTGACACTTAACCGCCTGCCACACATGGGTACACTGTGCTGCTAAAGCGAGGGAACTTCAACGCCGAAAGACAGACTGGCAGGAAAACAGTCAGTCAGCTGATCCCTGTCAGAACACGATTTAACTTCAAAAAAGAACTGTTATTGTTTTCTCATTTGTTTTCTATATAGTTTCTTATTAATAAACCATTAAAGTAGATTAAAATGTGCCTCGATTACTTTGCTTACAGCAAATAGGCCACACCTTCAATAATCCCATATAAACATAGTATTTAAAATAAAGGCATTTATAAAGTGTTGTTTAAAATGACGGTGGCCTTATTTTGTTTAATTATTGTCACATTTACATATATCCATAAATAACTATTTATGCATATGTCTATGCATTTACATAAACACATATACATATAATACAAACATAAACCCTAATATAACCTAACCTTATTATGTTTTTAACTTAAAATAGTTACTCAAGATATTTCGCAGGAAATATCACAGAATAGAAAATTGTATCAAAAATATCTGAACACAAGAAATATGGAAGACAGAATCGAATACAAAAGAATGCAAGCGATGGTCAGAAGAAAAATATGCCAAAAGAAAAATGAATCCTGTAAAAAAAAGTGCACCATGCTAAATACATACATTGGTGGAAGCCAAAGTTCAGAAAGCTGGAAACTGTTAAAAAATTTAAGAAACAACAGAAAAAGAGATGTTATTCGGTCCATATTACCGCAAACTTGGGAAGAATACTTTAAAGATTTACTAAAAGAGACAAGAGAACCCTTCAAACAGATAGAGAACTATGGTCTACAAGGCGTCAGGCTGATAGGATCACCAATCAGAATAAATGAGAGAGAAGTCGAAACCGTATGCAGACATCTAAAGAATGGCAAATCACCTGGCCCAGGAAATGTTGCTCCTTAACTCATCAAACATGGATCCAAAATACTAATTCAACGACTACGATAACTTTTCTAGGAATGCATAAATAAACATGAAATACCTGAGGAATGGAAAGAATCGCATATGAGCACCATCCGTAAAAAGGGAGATAAATCGAAACCTGAAAACTATAGAGGAATTGCAGTTACTAGTAGTATTAGCAGAATATATGGGAAAATAATAAAAAATCCAATAGAAGAAGAATACCAAGATATGGAAGCCGAAGAACAGGCTGGTTTTCGTGCAGGTCGATCTACAATAGACCATGTCTTCTCTATTACTCAGATAATTGAAAAGAAAGTTGCTCGTGGCAAAGAAGTCCACCTGACGTTCGTAGACCTTAGGAAAGCATATGATAGTGTCCCGCTTGATAAATTATGGGAGGCACTGGGGAAAACAAATATAAATATAGAATTTATTGAAGCGGTAAAAACGTTGTACTACCAACAAACAACAAGAATTAAAACAGGAAATCTGATAACACAGGGATTCAAAGTGACTAAAGGACTAAGACAAGGATGCTGTATATCCCCAACATTATTTAAAATATACCTCGAAGCAGCACTCAACAAATGGAAGAGAAAATGTACGATTATGGGTATATCACTAATGGACTTAACTTTGTACACTCTGTGGTTTGCGGATGACCAGGTCATCATCGCACATGACTCTGAAGACCTTAGTTACATGATGCGAAAACTATTAGAAGAGTTTACAGAGTGAGGTTTGGAAGTGAATATGGAAAAAACTGAGTACATGAGTATCGGAGAAGATCAACATAACCTTCTCGTAGAGGAAAATCAAGAGATCAAACTATGTGACCACTACAAATACCTAAGAGTAAAGATCACTCAGGACGGAAAATTAGATGCAGCCATTAAGGAACGAAATACACAGGGAAGGAAAGGCATAGCCTTACTGAACAGCGTACTGTGGGATAAAAACATCTTTAAGGAAAATAAAAGAAGAATATACAACACCATAATAAAAAGTATCACAACATATGGATGCGAAGTGTGTTCCCTAAAAGACAGTACAGAGAAAATGCTTAGAGCAACAGAAATGGACTCCTGGCGCCGCTCGGCGGGAATCTCCAGACGCGACAGAATAACAAACGAGAGAGTCCGAGAAATCATGGGGGTTACACATAATATTGTTGGTGACATCAAAACGACACAACTCAGATGGTACGGACACGTAAGGAGAATGCCGGAGAATAGAATACCAAGACAAATTCTTGAATGGCAACCAAGAGGTAGGCGGAGACCAGGAAGGCCTAGAAGAAGTTAGAGAAAAGGAGTTGATAAAGAAATCAGAGAAAGAGAACTGGAGGACGATCTATGGAACGATAGAATGAGATGGAGATTGGAAATCGGAAGACGTCGAAGAACGTTGTAAACCGACATTATATATATGCTTAAAATAGTTAATTGCACTTCTGATTTTAATATTGGTTGCCGAATTCATTTTGTGTTTTCATTGTTAGCATCCAGGTTATCATCGTCAGAGACAAGATCTAGTACATATATTTGCCAGAGTTTTCTTAGTTCTTCGAGATCTGTTCTTTTGTCATTTATGAGAATGTTTTTTCTGAAGTCGTCTATTACTCTATAACGATTTTTTAAATAAATTAATTGAAGATAATTCAAGTTTGTCTTGAAAGTAAGAATTATGCCTCGTCGCATACTTCAATTATTCATTTTTTAAACTTTTCTCCTGGACGGACGTATGCTTTCCAGATATTGGCGATCACAATGACAATTTTGACTTTTTTTAAACCTGCTCAAAACAAGCTTGTGGTTATCATAATTTATGTGATCTTGACCTAATGAGCTTGTGATCATTAATCAAGTCACAATTTTTCATTTTCCTTCAATAAACCATTGAAGATCCTCATAATTAATTATTTCTTATTAAATTACAGTAATTTCCGTTTTTATCGTGCTAAGAACTTCATGTTATTTTGACCTTCTGAGGAAAATTTCAGATTTCTTCACCCGATCAAACCATGAGATCCGCAGTGTTCGTCTGTAGCATCACAAAATCATCTCAAAATCCTCCAGTTTATGAATAGATTCCTCCAATAAAGTTCAAGGTTATACGTCCTACAGCAAAACTGAATTATGAAGCATTTTAGTAGCCGACATTTTGTTGTTTAAGTTCATCTTAATAAATGCTAATTTGGACTTTGCTAATAAACTCATGCAACAATAATATTATTCTATCTGAAAATCATATTTTTTTAAGGACACGAATGACAAACAAATTATTTATCAATCTTATCAGGTAAGTAATATTCTTATCTTTATTTCTATTTATTTAAGATAAACTTATATATTTTATGTGTTATATCCGATTTACTTAACTGATAGAATTTTCTTGAGTTATCGAAGGGACAAAATGAGTTAAAAATATTTTTTACAATTTTCAGCGAATTAAAAATAGGAACAGCATGAATTATCTAATGAATTTAAAGAAAAAAATTACAGAAGAGAGAAAGCTCCAGCACGGTAAAAAGCTCATAAACACACGTAAAGATAATATCACGTATCCAGTATTACCTTAAAAAAAATTAACAACACAAGTCACACTTTGGAAGGCAACACCGCAATAAAATGGACCACAACCCTTCTATTCTCTTAGCCAATACATGCTGGGCTAAGAGTCTTCTTCTTCTTAAAGTGCATATCCGTTCCGGACGTTGGCGATCATCACGGCTATCTTCACTTTGCTTATTGCAGTGCGGAACAGTTCAGTGGTAGTCGTGTTATACCACTTTCGCAAATTTTGAAGCCAGGAAATGCGTCTTCTTCCCGGTCCTCTCTTACCATTTACTTTCCCTTGGAGAATCAGCTGGAGAAGGCCGTAACGTTCTTGATTTCTCATTACATGACCTAGATATTCCAACTTTTTAGTTTTGACGGTCATGAGAATTTCACATTCTTTCCCCATTCTACGCAGGACCTCCACATTAGTAACTCTGTCAACCCAGGATATACGTAAGATGCGCCTATAACACCACATTTCGAAAGCTTCGAGCCGATTCATAGATGCAACAGTCAGTGTCCATGCTTCCATTCCATAGAGCAGAACTGTGAATATGTAGCAGTTCAATAGACGGCATTTTGTTTTTAATGATATGTCTCGACTGTTGAAAATAGTTCTCATTCTAACGAATGCTGCTTTTGCTTTTATTATTCGCTGTTTAATTTCTGTTGAGTGGTCCCATTGGCTATTTAAATTGGTGCCTAGATATGTATATTGCTCGACTCTTTCGATATTCTGTTGGTTGATTGTAAGTTGAGCGTTTAGTATTGGTTTTTTACTAATTGTCATAAATTTGGTTTTCTTTATGTTAAGAGCTAGTCCGTATCTGTTGCTGACTTCTGTTATGCGATTTGTTAATATCTGTAAGTCATTCAGATTATCGGCAAAAACTATAGTGTCATCTGCATATCTAATGTTATTCAACCATTCACCGTTTATTAGTATTCCTTTCGCACAACCGTCTAAAGCTTCCTTAAATACCCATTCAGAATAAATGTTGAACAACAATGGAGACAAAATACAGCCCTGTCGTACTCCACGTTCTATTGCAATTTTATCAGTTAACTGGTCTTCTATTTTGATTTTGGCCGTTTGATTGTAGTAAATGTTTCTGATAATTCTAAGATCTTTGTTGTCAATTCCAATTTCTTGCATTAGAGTCATTAATTTGCCATGTTTTACTCTGTCAAATGCCTTCTGGTAATCTATAAAGCATACGTATATGTCACAATTCACATCCCTGCATCTCTGAAATAGCACCTGTACAGCAAAAAGGGCCTCCCGTGTTCCCAGAGCATCACGAAATCCGAATTGTGTTCTTGTTAGTTGTTCCTCACATTTTGTATATATTCTTTTGTGGATGACCTTTAGAAATGTTTTAAGTAAATGGCTCATAAGGCTTATAATTCTATAGTCTTCGCACTTTCTCGCATTGGGTTTTTTTGGAAGATTTATAAAAGTTGACACTAACCACTCTTGGGGAACCACGCCCGTATCATATATACTGTTAAATATATTTGTCAACCATTTTATGCCATCATAGTCCATAAGTTTTAAGAATTCTGAGTGAAAATTATCAGGGCCTACTGCTTTACCATCTTTGGTGCTTTTGATGGCATATTTTACTTCTTCGACTGTAAATGGTGGTCCAGATTCGCAATTGGTGTTTGTTGTAATACCAGTGTTACTTCGTATATCTTCAAAAGTTTTTTCCACGTATTTGATCCAAATATCTCTTTTATGCTCTATTTCCAGTACTATGTTTCCCTGATTATCTGTGAGGAATCCAGTGTTCTTGTGTTTATATAAGCCTGCCGCTTCTTTAATCTTTTTATGGAGGTTAAATAAATCATGTTTTTGTTGTAATGACTCTATCTCTGTACACTTCGAGCTAAACCAATTTTCTTTTGCTATTTTAATAGCCCTTTTTATTTCGTTATTTATGTTGTTGTAGTAATTCTTATTATCTTTAGCGTTTCTTCTGTCTTCCATCATACATAGAATCTCCTCCGTCATCCATTCCTTTTTATTTGTTCTTTCAGGTTTTAAGTATTTTTCTGTTATTTCTTGACTTACTTTGTGCAATTTTCTAGTTCTACATCTGTGTTATCTGTTTCTGTACGGGCCCATGGTTTTTCTGTACGAGCCCACGTTTTTTCTTTTAGGCGTTTTTGTACCTTTTCCTTTACTGTTTTATTTTTCAGTTGGTTAATATCGTACTTCATAATTTTTGGTCTTTGAACTTTCTTTAAACTAAGTTTCATTTTGGCGATAAGTGGATTGTGGTCCGAATTTATGTCGGATCCCGGGTACGCTTTAACAGATGTTATAGAGTTTCTAAATCGTTTGTTAATAAGAATATAGTCTATTTGGTTTCGTACTGTGTGATCTGGAGTATCCTGGGGAGATTTCCACGTATATAGTCGTCTTGGAGGAAGATCATAAAAGGTGTTTGTCACTACGAGCTGTTCTTCAGTTGCAAATTCAATCAAACGGTCTCCGCGTTCATTACGTTCCCCTAGACCAAAGGATCCCACTAAATTTCCACTTTGTCCTTTGCCAACTTTGGCAATAAAGTCCCATTATTAGTATTATTTCGTTTTTCCGAATCCTTTTGACAATATTAGTAAGGTCATTGTAAAATTCTTCTATGATTTCTTCTGGGGCGTCCGCTGTAGGAGCGTATACTTGAATAATGTTTGTTTTTATGGGAGTTGTGTTCAGCTGAACTAAGAGCATCCTTTCTGATACAGGTACAAAGTGACTGACACAATTGGCGATTTTATTATTCATAATAGAGTATATAATAGGGCTAAGAGTAATAGAGAAAAAGTCGAAGGGTGTGCCGACCACCCCGTAGAAGTATTCCAGCCATACCCTCCAGACAAAAACCTTGATATTGTCAACGAGATCCAATGTTTTGAGAATCTCCATATCAACTTGAGGTACTTTTAGAAAAATGCACTGCCAAACAAGTTCATTAGAAAATACAAACAGACCGAAGAAACCGAAGAAGGCTTCTAAATATGACTTGATTACTGTCAAAATTCTTAAAACTCCAAAAAAGGTATACAGTACTTAACACAGATATGTACTCAATGCAATTCTACAATTTGGTTACTATTCTTTATTATAAATAATTGCACGAATTATTGTAATTCCTAAATCAGGCAAGTCTATAGAAAACTTTAAGACCTATTTATCTACTGCCAATGATGTCAAAGGTATTTCAAAAATACTGCTGGATAAATTACTACTAATGCTTTTAGAACGTCAAATGATACCCAAACATCAGTTTAGATTTAGATAGAAGCATGTCTTAAACAGAATAAATTTACCAGTATGTAATATTATTAATAAAGCTCTAGAAGACAAGAAAAAAAGGACAAGCAAAAAGTACTCGGTTTTTTGGATATTGCTAAAGCATTCGATTTGAAACATTGCTGATGTGGAGTCTGGCACATTGGTTTACTCTCAAAGATAGAAAAGTTCTCCCACAAGCTACTTCCTTCTTCCTAAGTCTTACCGTAATGACTGGAATTTCCTTGTTAAACATAACGATCAGTACATAATATCCAAATAAAACCGGAATGTCTTAAGGTAGCGTAATTGGACCTGCTCTGTACTTGATGTATACAGCTGACTTGTCAATGTATAATTACATCACTAACCAAGGTACGCAGAAAATATCGCAATTCTAGCTTTACAGCATAATTCACAAACTGCTTTACAACTGCTACAGGCCAACCTTGAAAGAATACAAATTTGGCGAAAAAGGTGGAGAATTAAAGTAAGTTAAAGTATTCACAAAACGAAACAATTGGGTTTCAATCACAGAAGACTCTGGTGGTTACTAGGAAAAGATCACAACTGACTTTTTATAACAATACCTTAGTTTTAAATCAGTCATAAAACCAGTGTGGACTTATAGAATCAGCAACGAGATCTAATAAAGATATCTGAACACAAATATGATACCAGCGAAAGCATTCGGAATACATAAAAAAATTATTTACTTGATAAAATAATGCGCAAAGTCACATACTGTTTCTATCTAAGGTTGGAAATCATCATGGCTATGAGGACCCTGTTGACTGCCGCTCTAACTAGTTCTACACCACTGCATTCAAATGATTCCCTCAAGTTCTTAAGCCACGTTATTCTTCGTCGTCCCACATTTCGATTTTCTCGAATTTTGCCTTGCATAATAAGTTGCAATAATAAGTATTTTTGTCCTTTCATCACATATCCAAGTACTCACGTTTTCTTCTTTTTATAGTCAATATCATTTCAGCTTCATTTCCTATTCTTCTAGTAACTTCTGCGTTTGACATTCTTTAAGTCCATGATATTTGTAGGATTTTTCTGCAACACCAAAATTCAAAGGTGTTCAACTTATTTAGATGCACTTGTTTTAAAGTCCATGCTTCCAAGTCAGAAAGAAGAGGAGTGAATAGGTAACATTAAAGTATTCTTAGGCGTAGTCCTAACCTTATATCCCGACAACAAAGAAATTTTTTTAAGTTTAACGAATGATGCAGGTGCCATTTCAATACGTGTCTTATTTTATTTTCTTTAGTTTGGTCTACATTTGCTGTTATCTATGTTCCTAGGTATCTGTAGGTAACCACACTCTTAATTATGGTATCTTTAATAATTAATTGGATGTTTGCATCTGCTGATTTAGTCATGATCTTGAATTTAGTTTTTTTTCATACTTATCCTTAGTCTGTTTAATCATTGTTGTTATCCGTCATTATTACTGTATGATCTACAAAACGCAAGTTATTCAAAACGCCTCCATTGATAGATACACCTTCTATTGAATCTGAGAGCGCTTCTATAAATACCGCTTCACTGTAGACATTAAAGAGTAGTGGTGACAGCACGCAACTCTGACAGACTCCTCTCTGTATTTTGATATCTCGAGTGTTCTGGTTGCCAACTTTTACCATGACATCTTGATTCCATTATAGATGAGATATAATTTTCATATCACCACTGTCAATATTTTTGGTTTTTAATATATCTACAGGCTTTTTATGTTAAACATTATCAAATGCCTTTTCAAAATCTACAAAACATAAGTACATGTCCTGATTCATATTCATGCATCTCTTGTGCCCATACCATTTCTACAGCCAAATTATGTGTCACTAATTTCATACTCAAGAGTTACAACAATTCTACCTTGTATTATTTTCAAAAATATTTTAAGTGTGTGACTCATTAAAGCTATTGTTCTGTGATCTTAGCAGGATGTTGCACTTGACCTTTTGGGTATTTCCACGAAGGTCGATTGTTGTAATTGTCTGGAGATTGTGGTAGTGAGATTAAAGAGTTCAATCATTTCATCACCAACATCATCAATGGGGTTTAACAATTCGATGGGCACAGCATCTTGTCCAGTAGCTTTGCCATCCTTTGCGTTTTTGATGGCATATATGACTTCTTCGCGTAACATTGGTGCTACGGTGTCATCTGTGGTTTCTAATGTATGATAGTTCTTCTGTTTCATCATTAAATAGGTTTTAGATGTAATTGGTTTAGCGACACAACCTTTCCTTCACATCGGCACTAAAATCTCCTTTACATATTAATTATTATTAAATTAGAGTTTAATTTTTTGCTTTACTGTCCCTGGTATTAAATTGATCTTTTAGATTTGTATACGCTTCTGCTTTAGCTTCTACTACTACTTTCGTTTCCATTTTGGCGACTTCATAGTTTTAAATATCTGTGTCCGACCTATTTTCTTGCCACTGTTTATATAGTGGCACGAATGTATATATATGTGTGTTAATATATATTTATTTCCTTTATTTTTCTTGAACTTTGTTTGACCACCACCAAGCTTTTTTACTCTGAAACTTCTTTCATGAGAATTTTTCAAACATTTTAATATCTTGTTTCTAATTTCAAGTATTCTTCCATTCTCGCAAAGCAGCTTGCTATGTTTTTCAGTACTCAACTATTTCTTCGTGAAGTATTTCGTCCTGTTAGAATTATCGTCCTTAATCTTCTTACGTAGATTAAAAGTGACATGTTTCTGTTCTCTTCTTCTTCTTCTTTATGTAGACATGACTCTGTTTTTCAATGTGTCTCCAGTAAGTTGTCGTTCCATCGTATTCGTGGTCTTCCTACTAATCGTTTTCCTATTGGGGAACCGTCTCTTCCGTCTTTACTACTCTATTTGTTGTCCTTTGGCTTATATGATCATTCCATTCTACTCTTCTATTTCTTACCCAGTTTTTATTGTTCTTCACTGTGCATCTACGTCGTATATCTGTACTTATAGCTCTGTCCCATAGTGTCTTACCATCAATTTTTCTAAGTGTTTTTATCTCATCTGTTTCGAACATCCTTTTTGTCTTCTCTGTGTCAGGTCGTGTTTCTGCCGCGTATGTTATTATTGGTCTGATGACTGTTTTGCAAATTCTGCCATTCATTTCTTTGCTGATATTTTTAGTTCTCAATATTATTTCATTCAGGCAGCCGGCGGCTCTGTTTGCTCTATTCACTTGATCTTCCACTTGAGTTTTGAGATTTCCGCGGCTAGATAATGTGATGCCTAGGTATTTAAACTCCATCACTTGTTCTATTATCTCACCTTTTAGCTCCAATTCACGTCTTAAATTTACTGGCGGTTATATTAAATTGGTGCAGCATACGCTGTAAATCATCTTTATTTTAAGGAAGTAGTATTGCCTTATTTGCATAGCAGATTATTTTAAGTTGTTTTTCTCCCATTTGGTATCCCCTTTTAGTTCTTTTACTTTTACTTTTATTGTGTTGTTTTGGTAGATATTTTTGATCATTTTGTTTATTCCTAGAAGTATCTTTCTTGCGTACAGTAAGTGGATAACGTTCTTTAATTTGACCCGGTCAAATGCCTTTTTAAGATCCACGAAACATATATTTGCCGGTTTGTTGTATTCTAATGATTTCTCTTGCACTTGCCTCATTATAAATACAGTGTGGGTGCATGATCTTTCCTACTTAAAACCTTGTTGGTCTTCTGCTAGTGTTATAATTTTATTCAGTTTATTTGTGATCACTTTAGTTGTTAATTTTAGTGTTGTGTTTAATAAATTAATTCCTCTGTAATTTTCCGGGTTCGATTTGTTTTCTTTTTTTGAAGAGATGTATTAGGATGCTTGATTTCTATTCTTGAGAAATTCTGGTTAGTTCTATTATTTTTTGGATTAGTTTTAATGGCTGTTTGGTCAGATCTGATCCTCTGTACTTTAAGAGTTCGTTCAATATTCTGTCCTGTCCTGGTGATTTTATATTTTTTAATTTTCTTAATGCTTCCTTTACTTCTTCGTCCTCAATATTTATTTCTTCGTTTGTCGTCACCTCTGGTGTTGGTGGTTCATTATCGTTACCTTTAGCAAATAGTTATCAAAAGTAGTCTACCCATGTTTCCTTCTTAATGTGTTTCGTTTTTATTACTTTGTTCATCTCTTTTCTTTGTCCTCTGATCATTCTACATATTTATTTTTGTGTTCCATAGAAGTCGTACATACAGTATTCGCTACATTTCTGATTGGTTTATAGTGGTTATATGCCTGTTGTGTTTGTTTGTTTCTGTATTGTAAAAAGGCTTTCTTCTTTTCTTCAAATTTTGACTTCACTTCCTCTCTAAACCATGGGGTTTTCTTTTTATATGTTAGTGTTCGTTACTTTCCTCTCTCCAAGCTCTCCCTCTCTCTTGAGTTTCTCCCAGCTTTCCTCGACGTTATCCTATTTCTAATATTTAGTTCCCAGCGGTCTACTTTAATATTCTTTTTCTGTATAAGTATTCCGTGGATTCCGTATTTAGTCCTTCGACGTTGATTTTTATTTGTGTTGTCGCCGCTCTCTTGGGTGTGAAGTATTTTAGGATTTCTGTTCTCAGGATTCTATTTATATACATTGATTTTGCATCTACAACTCTTTTATATATTTGATTTTTCTGTAGATGATTATGTTTATTTCTTTATACCTTCCTTCATTGCTACCTACGACCTACTTTTGTTGGTCGACAAAATTTTGCCACTCTAATGTATTTAACAAATAGAAAAAGTCGTCATTTTAAATCTTTTCATTCAAAATAATAATATCTACTTTAATTTCTAAGATAAATATTGTTATCTTCTCGGTAAACAACGATAGCTATATCTGTTATATCCAGATACACTTTAATTTATTCTTACCTGATTGAATATTTATATAGTGTGTCCTAATTTCCCAGCTACTTTACATACTAGTAATATCGGGTACCAATTTGGTACCCAACCAGAACATCAGTATTGGTGGGAAAGAAATAGAACTCGTAGATAGATATAAATACCTGGGACATGAAATTATGATTGGCAGGGATAACCAGACTCATGAACTGAAGAGAAGAATCGGCCTTGGCAGCATTTGGAAAACTGAGAGAAACTTTTAAAAGTGAGCTGCCCACATGCCTAAAGAGAAAGGTATTTGATCAGTGCGTCCTCCGAGTCTTGACGTACGGAGCAGAAACACTTACCTTAACAAAAGCAGCAGCTACCAAACTGAGAATCACGCAGAGAAGAATGGAGCGGTCCATGTTAGGAATAACTCTGCGAGACAGAATAACCAACCAAGACATCAGGAGAAGAACCGGAGTGACTGACATCATCGAGAAGATAGCCAGACTAAAATGGAGATGGGCAGGACACATAGCCAGAATGACAGATGGGCGATGGACAAAGAGGTTATTGGAATGGAGGCCAAGGGAAGACAAGAGAAGCGTCGGACGACCACCTACAAGATAGACTGACGATTTAAGAAGACTCAATAAAAACTGGATGAGAGCGGCGCAAGATAGACGGGGTTGGAAACATGAGGAAGAGGCTTATGTTCAGCAGTGGACTATTGAGGCTGAATGATAATGATGAATATGTAAGAGATATTAATTTACAATACTTACAAAAATCAAGATTTTTGACTGCCCTCGTAGGCCCGCTGGCGGCACTCTTCTGTTATGCATTTAATGGATTAGACTTCGCCGTAGCTGCATGACCGGGAAGGTAGCTTACCACACCTGTGTAACAGATATACATATCGACCATGTTGAGTTTTGATGCGGTTCTGATACACCAGGTTTTGTGTGGTAGGGAAAATCCAGGAAATCTGTATGTAATGCAAGATAAACTTATATTTGGCCAAGTTTCCGACTATTCATGGGTCCATTTAGTGATGATATTAAATCGGATGGTTGCAGCCGTTTCTGCGGTTTTTGTGGAAGATTTTCTAGAGCTCAGTCGACTTTTGGTTGCATTTTTTATACAGTTATGTATCGACGCCGTGGTGTTGTTAAATTCTTCTTTCTTGCATCTACAGCTCTAAGTGAGTCTTGGCTGGGTTTACTATTTTCCTCTACTCTTGCCGGTCTTGTGCAGCAATCTGCCATTATTGTACCATCATCTTACGTAGATCACTCGTTACTGCATCTTTCCATCTTTTTCTTGGGCAACCAACTGACTTTCTGCCATTAGGTCATTCTCAGAAAGTTGTGTTTAGTAGTCTATCATCATTAGATCTCAGTACATGTCCTGCAAATCTTATTTGATTTGCCTTAATATATCGTACTATGTTTTCTTCTTCATAGAGTGCTTTGAGTTCCTGGTTATGTATTTATCTCCACTCTCCTGTTTTCTCGCCTCTACAAGGCGAAACGATCGTACGGAGGATCTTCTGTTCTGAGACTAATGATTTTGTTGTTTCACGCTGGTTTAGTGTCTATTTTTCACTTCCAAACGTTAGTATGGGACGAATTACAGTTTTGTATACCCTTGTTTTAGTTTCCTTTGAGAGTAATTTTGATTTAAGTAGCGACGGTAAGGAATAATACGCTATATTTTCTGCCGTAATTCTAGCTGCTACATATCTTTTATGTTTTTATGTTCGTCTGTTATCATTGCTCCAAAGTATTTGAATTTTTTGACAACTTCCAAATTGTATTCATTTATAGAGTTGTTAACAATATTTTTATATTCTTTGTTCAGAACATTGAATCTCACAAAGGGGTGGTGGTGCAATGTTGCTAAGCACTTGACTTGGGTTGGTGTGGATTTAATTAATTACTCCAGAGATCATTTTCATGGTGTCTTTTAGCTGGACATTAAAATTCAGCTACAGAATAAATACGAGCTAAGCCTACTGACCTGAGTGTAGATGATGACCTTTTGAATGATGTTATTTTTAATTTTTAGCTTCTCGTCAACTGTATTTTAATATTCTTTAAACCTTAACGTTATGTCAAGAGTTACACCTATTGATTTTAGGTGTTTAATGTGGTTAAGTTGTGTATTATCAAAGTGAACCTTAAGTGTTCTTGAAGCCAAATTGTTGTTTTAGTGGAAGCAGGTTACTTTTGTTTTACAGGCGTTCGGTCGAAGCCTACATTTTTGAAAGTTACTTCCCATAACCTTTCATAACGTATTCTGTCATAATCTCTTCAGATTCTTCTACTGATTTTTTGTGCTAATAAAGCTTAGTCGTCGTTATAGCCAAACTTTTTTGATGTTGTTATCGGTCTGTCTGCGATGTAAAGGCTAAAAAGTAGTGGTGGGAGTACCAAACCTTGCAGGTAGACCATTTTTGAGTTTTCCGGGGGACTTATTTCTAATCCCATAATTACTTGAAATACTCTGTTGGCGAGCATATTTTCTATTAATCTGAGAACCTTGACCAACCAAAGCATCGACAAACCGTACATAGAAACTTTAGCAAATATATGCAGACAATCAAAAGCTAAGGTAAAAATTTATGGAAACACTCCAGAATTTCCCACTACTAGAGGCATCCAACAAGGAGACGCAATATCACCAAAGCTCTTCACTGCAACTGTAGAAAATATAATCACTGAATATATGAATCGCTAACTGCAGAAAGGCATCATGTCCAATATGTACGAATTTTGTGTATTTTATTAAAATTGTTTCCAGTAGCAAAACGCAACGTTTACTATAAAAAGGAAACACGTCCGCATATTAGTATTGGCATGACAACGCTTTCAATATTCTATTTACTGCAGAAAGGAAACTAGTTCAGCACAAGTTCTCTTTCTGTGGTAAACTGTTGCGGCGCTAGAACTGCGTGGCAAATAGAACTATTCTCACAGCTGAGTTTAGTCAGACAATATTGTACTTTTTTTATTGATGATTGTTGTCGTCTTTACTGTGGATAATTAGATTAGATTAGAATGAGTGGATCAGATGAGGAATGGCGTGTAAACAAGAAAATAAAAGGTTTTACTAATGATGACAAATATAAAAGGCACATAATAAAGAAGTCTAAAGTGGCTGGACAAGAAGACGTACACTATGTTGGCAAAACTGTACCAGCTAAAAAACCAGGCTCAAATTTTTGCAGGTAAATATTGTTTTATTCATTGTCGTTAACTTGTACATTTTGGTTTAAATACAATTTTACTGATAATTTAATCTTGTATGTATTTCGAAGTAATATTAGGCTACTAAAACCCAACCTCAAAGACATTTACTTATCTCCAATATATTTTTCACTGAATTACTGTTACAATAAAGTCTTTTGTAGTTTCGATTGCAAATCTAATTGCCTTGAAGTTTTCACTGAAAAAGATATGATTGAAATATCCGCCAAACTAAATAACGTGACAACCAAAACGGAACAGGACATTTGCATCCAATCTGTTATGGAAATTAGTCAGATTGCAAGGGAAAGACCCAGGTCTAGTTCGTCAACCGAGAAACCCAAGGCTTTTAGTGTGATTTATTATGTAGCACACAATGGAAAACATACAAAAATATTTAATACGGATACACTGCAAAGCAGTGTTACTGTTTGTCCCATATATTGCAACTAAATGAAACACCAACTGACAACAGAGAAAAAAACCTTTCAGGAAATGCAATACCTGGGTCCGTACTGTACTGTCTAAATTCAGGTATCATGTAGAATCATTCCCCACCAAAGTACATCACTTTACAGGAAAAGAAAGAAAGTATTTTTCAGCTAATATGAATTTAAAAATCATGTACGACATGCTCATTAAAAAGAACATATTTTCCTTATTTCAACAATAGGAACTGAGAAAAGGCTCCCCTACAAGTTTTTTTTGACATATTTCGAGGAAAACTACCCGTCTATTGGCTTTGCCCAACAAGTTAAAGATGCATGTGTTACATGTGAGGAACTAAATTTAAAAATAAAAAGTCCTGTTTTGAATGAGAATGCAAAGCGAACAGCTGTCGCTGAGCTAACAATACACAAGCGTAAATCTAAAAAGTTCTATGCAGCACTGAAAGAAGTGACCACGCAGTGTGTCAGTAAGCCTGAAGGAAATGTTGACATCTGCATAGATTTTATGGCCAACATATCTTTACCTTGTATTCCTGTCCAAGATACCAATTACCTTAGACTGTAGCACACTGTAAATGTCTTTGGTGTGCATAATCTCGCGACACGGGAATGTACAATTTTTATCTATCATGAAGGTGAAGGTAGTAAAGGCTCAATTTGTACTATGTCAGATTGGTACATAAAAAACAAAATTGGCAGTGATGTAAAAAACCTTTATTTGTTTCGGGACAACTGCCCAGGGCAAAATAAAAATAATACTGTGATTCGCATGCTGATGTACTTGTGTGAGATAAAAAAGTTTATTGAAGTCAAACTAACATTTCCTGTTAGGGGCCACTCTTTTATGCCAAATGACAGAGATTTTGGCATCATCAGAAGAAAATTAAAGCAAGAAGAACGATATTATACTATTAATAATGTTGAAGAGCTTATAATGAAATCATCAAAAATTGACGGCAAATTTTCTGTTATGAAAATGACTGCTGATGATTTCATTGACTTCAGTTCATGGTGGCCCCAGTTTTATAAAAAAAAAATCTGCCTAAGTGATGGTTCGTATGTCGTAAGAAACCAAAAAAGGGCTTTTGCCATATCACAATACAGAGAAAAAACTTTTTTATCAAAGAATCCTAACACGGTTCAATGTAAGATGAACATCGGCGGCTTCATAATGAATGAATTCTACGGAATGCAGTACAGGCAATTCAGGCTCCTACTAGAAGAGCATATTCAACTGTACTTCCAATTAACAAGAAAATGAAAGACATGAGGAAAACATTGGTATACATCCCGGAAGAAAAAATGAATTTTTGGAATCCGATTTTGTCATGGCCAATCACACCGGCATTTACAGAAGAAAACTAAAAACTTGAACTGAAATTTACTTCAAAGTGTTAATTTATGATTTAATTGCTTTATTTCATGTATAGGACATTGTTTTATTTCATTACAATTAATTCTCATAAAATATTCTGTTTTTATATTGATTGTTTTCCTTAGAACTTCTTAAAGTTTCTTGTTTACGGTAGAAAGGGAACATGTCGTTAACACCAAAAAATTTTCTACGCTCTCCTCCTAAAATATTTAAATATTTTATAAGTATGTAGTGGTCCAGAATGCCCAATCACATAAATCTTAAATGCAAAAAATTAGTACCAGTAGTGTGTTTGAGTTTACCAAGTTTTTTGCCTCTCCTGAAAAATGGGCAAAACTGGACTTGTTGCCTTTCTGTTCTGCAGTTAGCGATTCGTATATTTACTGAATGATTTTAAATACATTTATTAAAATTTCCATGCAATATTTTAAATATTCTAGATCATTTTAAAATACAGTAGTACTATTCAAATAAGATTTTGATTATCGTTATAATCTGTATAATAAATTAATTGCAACACTATTGTACTAAAAATGACAAAATGTATATTTGTGTTAGTGTAAGTTATCTATTCTGAGTGTATGTATTATGGGACAAGTAGTATGTACGAAATAATGTTTATTTGAATAAATTCGTGTAGATAAAATTTGTAAATGTTATCGCACCTGATTCAACTCGTTAAATTATTTATTCATATCATTACAACATGTATAAAGTTTTAGACGAAAAAACCAAAAATGATGTATTTTCTTGTATCGAAAGAACTGTGGAAGATGCAAATTTTTTCGAATATAAAATAGATTTTCAAGTGGTACCAATTTTCTACAGGTTTGAACTAGACTGGCTTATCATTTTGACACATATAAAAGGAGTTGATTATAAGAAAAACAAGCTATATTTGGATTTGACTCTTAAAATAAGTGAAAAATGTGAAAGTGAAAACGTTTTAAGACAATTTTTTAAAAGGGAGCAATACCTTTTCAAAAATGTTATACACGTTTTAGTAAAACTGTGTAGGAAAAACAAAGTGAGATGTCCGCCTCTTCCTTTACCTATGTGTTATAAAATGTTTTGTACAGATGACAGAGATGTGTTAGTTTATAATAACTTGTTTTCAATGGGGTTTAAACCACTTCGAAGTAGAGCATTTTCAAGACCCATTCCAGTTAATATAATTCTAAAGAAATTAGCTGAATTTCATGCTCTCTCCTTTTCTGTATTTGATCAGTATAGTGAAGAGTTTCAGGAAGTTCTGTCGAAGTGGGTACCAGATATTCAATCTTTACTTGTATCCTTAAACCTAGAAGATAACTTAAAAGCTGGTCTAACAGTTGTTGCTGATATGTTGGTGCAAGAAAAAAGATTTGATCTGAAGGAGAAATTGGATAAGGATTTAAAAGATGGTTTTCTCGCTATTGCTAACAAAGTACTGTCCGAAGTCCCTGAGGAAACTGTAGTAATTCATGGAGATCTCTGGGATCATAATATTTTAGTTCAATATGAGGTACGTAATCTATAGAGAATTTTATATATTGATATCAAGAATATTACAGTTTTCACTGTTGTCTCTCAATGAACTTTTTCTATTTGGTACTGCCATTGCATTCTCTTCTCTTTTTATCTGTAGAGTAGACATCTGCACCTGGATATGTTTTTGTTGAGGTGATAGAATTTTAAACCTTTTATTTATGTTAATAAAACAATTTGATTTCTTATGATTTTTCCTGGGGTATCACCTGGTGCTTTCCATGTATACAGCCTTCTTGGGTATAATTTAAAAAGTGTATTCCTTATAACCATATCCGTCTCTTGGCAGAATTGGATCAGTCTTTCTCCTCTTTCGTTTCTTATGCCAATACCATATGACCCCACAACATTCTCGACTATACCTTGTACTATTTTGGCATTGAAATCGCCCATGATAATAGTAAGTTCATGTTTTTTGGTCAGTTTTAGAGAGTCTTCTTGAATCTGATAGAAATTTTCTATTTCTTCTATAGTGGATTCTTATAACGGTGCGTAGACCTGAAGGATGTTTATATTAGAAGTACTTGAGTTAATTTTCAATAGCACAACTCTGTCTGATATGAGCATAGATCCTATTACTACTTTAGCTATTTCCCTTTTTACATATATCCCTACGCCATTTCTGTTCTGTCGTCTCCAGAATAATAGATATGGTGTTCATCTATAATTCTTATTCCTAAAATATCTTTGTTCAGGCGAGTCATTTCTTGAATATTTGCTGCTTTGCCTCCTTGGTACATGCTTTGAATGTTCCACGTACCAATCCTTTTAACTTTTGGGACATTATTGGCTGACCAGGGGATTCTTAGCACCCTCTCCCAACTGAAGGGGTGCATGGGACTGAAGGCCGTTTGTTTTGGATTTTCAGCAATTGTGATGTCCTAGGAATATCCTTATGGATCTTATGTGGCAGTCATCCCGTGGCTTTCCACATCTCAACGTAGTTGGCTAATTTAGCTCTTCTGCCTTTGAAGTCAATTTCTCAGATCCAAGGCAATGAAGTGCCCTTCCACATGTCAGTTTTTCCACTCGTAGCTGTTGACCAACAAATGAGGGATTACTTTTACCGGTAATCGTTCGATAACGTCGCAGTATCACAACCGGTTAAATCATAATTACCGCCGGTGATTATTCAATAGATCGATAAAGAAATTTTTCCGGTAAAGAAATGACATAGCTGCTGCCCTAAGCCATATTCTTAGTTGATCCGCGGGTGTTTATTTGGCAAAGGCTTCTTTACACCTGTCCCACATATCTGTAGGACGTTTCCTATCAGCTATTGGGACGCGCCGTGTCGAGGTTGAGAACTACCCCCCTCCAAGAAGTACTGAAGAGCCCCTACTCAATTCAGAACCCCTCCTTCTTGGAAACTACACCGGCATGGGTGTAGTTAAACATAAACATATAATTGTATTATACGTTTATGATAATAGTTTAGGTTAGGTTAGGTTAGGTTAGGTTAAGTTAGCTTGGGTTTTTTTTTTTACATTACACATGTTGTCCTGTCCCATATATGTTGTCCTGTCCGTGTGTGCATGTAACCAGAGAGGGCTATTGCCCAGAAAAATGATTGGTATTAAAAAATGTGATATAAGACGACTAAAAGATACGGAAACAAAAGGGACAGTCGCACGAGTTCTTTCAGAAAAGCTAAGTAACATGGAGCAAACATATCATTCAGAAAAATCACTCCAGAATATATGTGAAACCTTTAACAAGATCAGAGGGGAACATCTAATAGAAAATAAAGAGAAAAGGAAAACCTTTTGAAATCCGAATCGGGTCTCACTATGTGCATTATAAAATTGAAAATGTATTATACCGGGCGGACACAAAATGTAGATGGACCAACTAACAAATATTTTCTAAAATGAAAATAAACACGGCTAAATGAGAGGGCCTCTAATGCAATGTGGGTATTTGAAAATTGATTCTAAAAAGTAGCGGATTTGCACGCTACAACGTACCAGAACTCTTTGATGATAATAGGTCCGAACAACCTCCTTCCTACATATGTAATGATCACTTACCAATCACATCAGATAAAGTGGAAACAGCAATATCACAACTAAAAGATGGCAAAGCTCCTGGACCTGACGATGCGAATGCTGAACTCATAAAGCTATTTAACACCGACGGTGTAAAGTACGGAGTAATACCAAGATCATAGTCGAAGTCAACCTTTATTGCTCTACCAACGAAAACAAAATACGTATGCTGCAATGATTTCCGGACTATCAGCTTAATGAGCTACATAAAGTTATTTCTAAAAGTCATACATCAAAGGATATATAGACTGTGCGAAGAAAAAATCAGCCGTCCACAGTTTGGTTTTCGGAACTCAGTGGGTACGAGAGAGGCTCTCTTACCCGAGAATCAGGAGAATCCGAGGATATCAAAATCAAACGTGGGGTCCGACAGGAATGTATGCTATCACCCTTGCTTTTCAACATATACTCTGAGGAAATCTTTCAAAAACCAGTAGAGGATGTTGAAGCCGGAATTCGAATTACCGGAGAATGTATCAATAACATCAAATACGCGGATGTCACGGTTTA
Source organism: Diabrotica undecimpunctata (assembly GCF_040954645.1). NCBI lineage: Eukaryota > Metazoa > Arthropoda > Insecta > Coleoptera > Chrysomelidae > Diabrotica > Diabrotica undecimpunctata. Next base: position 36,336,299 of record NC_092808.1, on the reverse strand, counting down.
ATTCGCTGACAATTATAAAGCCTTCCAGGAAAATGAATAGAATCATAGAAGTGAGTCAGAGATATGGACTTTCACTGACCATTAAGAAAACAAAATGTATAATGATCTCTAAGAAGGAACAGCAAATTGAAAGAATCAGTGTGAATAGTCAACCAATAGAAGGAGTAGTAAAAACATACACCTACCTTGGTACGAACCTCAATGAAAATTGGGACCATTCCCTAGAAATAAAATGTAGGATAGTGAAAGCAAGATCTACGTTTAAAAAAATGGCTAAGCTATTTATATGCCACGATTTATCAGTACCCATAAAAATCAGGTTACTACGATGTTATATATTTCCTATACTGTTGTACGGAGTTGAGTTGTTGACTCCCACAGACACTACCTGCAAGAAAATTGAGGCTTTGGAAATGTGGCTTTATCGTTGAATTCGGAAGATATGCTATACCGACCACGTTACTAACCAGGACGTTTTATTAAGAATGCAAAAAGGAAAAGAGTTATTAATCAGAATAAAAACAGCCAAAATCGAATACCTCGGTCACATCATGACGAACAGCAACAGATATGAGTTGCTACAATAAATTATACAAGGAAAAGAAGAAAGAAGAGGACCAGGAAGCGAAAATGAGCTACATATTATGAACGATAAACTTTTGTAAAAGTTTTAATTTTCAAAATTTTATTTATTATTTAAATTTATTTTTCAGAGAGACAATCCGGAAGTTCCTAAAGATGTAAAATTTGTATGCTGGAATATGTCGACTGTTCATTCTCCCGTACTGGATTTGGGATATTTCCTGTATTTTATCTATTCCGAAGACATAAATCAAAATTTTGAAAGTTACGTAGAGTATTACTATATGGAATTTTGTAATTATGTAGCGAGAGTAGGAAGTAATCCAACCAAGTTTCCGTTTTTGACTCTCTTAGACCATTTTAAAAGATATTCCATAATGAATTTGTTGGTTGCTCTTGGTGGAATCCCATTAATAACAGTTGATCAGCACCTTGGTCCAGACAAAGAGGATTTCGAACCTTTTACTTACTCTGATCTGCAAGATGATGTTAAGAATATTATTAAAACAAAAATAATTGGTATTCTCGAATTACATTATAAGTATTTTGGAGACTAGTTTAATAAAAATTATTATAATTTTTTTATTTGATTTCAATCGTTGTCAAAAGATCTCATAGATGGCACTACTATAATGTAATTGTTGTAGTATTGGCACACTGAAAATTGTTCTGAGATGAGTATCTATTGCTTGGTATTCTTCAATTTTGGTATGCTTGACGCTTCTGCTTTTCCTATGTCTTACTCTATTTTTTTTATTGTCGTCCGTCAGTGTTCGAATATTGTAGGAGCATAGCCAAATTGTCATCTTGTGGCAGCCGGGTCTTACCCAGGGATGCTTAGCACCCCCCCTTCCGTTAATTGTTTGATCGCTGCCGTGATCAAGTCTCTGGGAAGTGCTGGGCACTGGGGGCCTTTTCTTTTTTGTCCTGTACATTGACTTGAAGGTTTGGACCGTTATCTCCTCACGCTGGTCCAGTGCGGGTTGAGGAGGGAAGGGAAGGATTTGGGTAGGTCTGGGTTGGTGGGTAAGATTTAGGGCTTAGGATCCGTTTCTCTCCCGGAAGAGCATTGGGAGAAAAAGCCGAGCTCGCGTGGGCAGGGGCGCATCCCTGAAGCAGACCTGTCTTTACCGGGATCGTAAAGAGTGTCTACCCGCTACCCTGCCTAGTCTTACTCTATATGGTCCGTAAATATTGCTGGGGAAATTCCTGTGATTTTACTTTTATCAGGCCTTCAATTATATAATTTTTAGAGTTTCTTTTTCATTCATCCTCTCTACATCTAATTGGTGTACATAAACTCATTTTGAGGTTTCATTCTAGATTTAAACTTATATTCGACTGTCGAGAGAGTTGATTTTACTAATTTAATTAAGAGCATTGATACATTGGCTTTATGTCAATGTTAAGAGAATCATTAAGTCATTGTATGATAGAATCAAAATTACTTGTTCTAATTTGTTCCAAAATTCGTGCCGAAATTCTTTGCTTGCGTTTTCAGTTTGTTCCTTCCCATATGAAGCAGTTCCTGTGTTCTTTTTGTATATGGTATACCAATGAAGATTTTTTCATATTTCTTTCCAAATATCGTTCATAACTTTCCCGGATTCAGTCCTTTACAGCCCTAGGTACTGCAGCCTTTGGTAATCCCAGATTCACAGCCTTTCCGATTGATTTATTAGATCCACTTCTAGCAAGTTGATCTGCATTTTCGCTGCTTTCGATGCCATAATACTCTAGTACCTAGACAAGCTCCTTCTTGTTTCGGTTTCCCAGTGAATTAAGTCATTTGATGCAGTCCCACACCAGCCTGGACGTCACTTACTAGACATGCTCTTTTTCAAGCGCTCTCTCATTATTTCTCTTTATACATTTCCATCGCATAAAAATCCGCTTAAAAAACGGTGCCGTTCCTCCCTAAGGCAAAGCTTTTGCTACTTCTTGGATTATTGGCGTATATTTCTTCCCCATACCCTCTTAAGTCTTAGGATCAGTCTGTATACCAGACCTACTGGTTTGTTGGTTGGGATACTCTTTATTTCTGTATACATTACTGTCTAAAATGGACACCCCATATGAATTTTTAAAATTGTATCATTTTGTTATGTAATCTGATTCCGCATTAAAAATGTCCTTCGCCACAGTCCGTGTGATACTCATAGGTCTTGTCCCTTCATTGTAAAGTTTCAGTGATTAATATATTCTGTGGGCTTCCAATCTTGCTTCTCCTTGTATTACCAAATGTCAGGGAGGCAGGCCTAGAAGAGCCTCCATAGCTGCTGTTAGAGTAGTACAAATGGCACCAGTTATCCCTATACACGCAAGTCTTTGCACCTTGCTGAATATAGCTTTTGCAGCTGTTTAAAGTATATTAGTTCACCACATTGCCGCTGCATAGGTAATTGAGGTTAATCACCATTGTGTACACCCAGTGCACCATGTCTTGTTTTAATCCCCATTTCGGCCCACAAATGCGTCTGAACCTTATATCATTTGTCACTGCATTGCTTGTTATTTGTTCTATTTGCCGGTTCAGGTAAGTTTTGAGTCTAGTATAACCATAGACATATAATACAAGATGAACTGACTGCTGCCATACACTCGCGTTCTCCCAGTACAACAGAGAAAACTGACGCTAAAAGTCCTTGTATTTTTTTTAATGGGCCGGGTTTATTGACCACATGACCTTCTCATTGGTCATTTAGCTCACATGGTCGATAAATCTGGAAATTTATGGTCGATTTATGGCAGCTCAACTATTTGTATTTATACTTAACCTCTCCCTTAAGCTGAATTTCTTGTCCCTACAGATTTAAAGGACCTAATCCCTCTAATTTTCGTCTACGTGTAAAAGCGATTATTATGGATTTGTGGAGACTTCACTCATTAATACGATCTCTGACTACCATATTGTACTTTTCTTACGAAATGACTACCAAACCATCCGCATATCTAATTGTTTTAAGATCATTTGCCTTTAAAGCCCCTATTAGTTCATCCATCACCAGATTCCACAGTCCATTCCCTCTATATTCAAAAAGGTTCCCAGTATCACCTCTTTATTTTCAATTATGTTCTTCACCTTTTCTACGAATCTGTGGAGTGGTCTCTGGCTTGAGTTCCCTGATCTGTAGGTAGGTTGTTCTTGACGTATTGGAGTATGTACCAATATACCTGTCTAGCAGTTTCTCTAATGTCTTTTGTAGGAATGACATTAGACTTTTTGGTCTTAGAGACTTTGCCTTTTTCCGTCCTCGTGTCCCTGGTTTAGGAATATAAGTTACTCTAATTTCTCTCCATGCTTTAGGTATGTACCCGAAATCTACACTATTTCTGAGTACATTGCATATTCTGTAGTACAAAGTTCCGGTCCCTTTTGTAATAACCCTGGATATATTCCATCCATTCGTGGTGATTTATACGACTCGCATGAGTTTATTGTCCATGCTACTTGTTTATAGTTGCAGTTAATTCTTAAGGACCTCTGCAAATCTTCGTTGACCTCTGATCCCCAGTCAATTGGTGATTCAATTATTTGTAATCCAAGGACGTGCAATCTGAAAAGCTCATCAGCGTTGTCTAGGAGTGAGTAAATTGATTATGATTTCTCATTTGAGAGCACCTTTTGAAGTTTAGCATAAGCATGAGTGCTTTTAGTTTCCTCACAGTGCTTCCTCCATGCGTTTCTCTTGGCTTCTTTTATAGCTATATAGTATTTCGTAATTTTATATTCTTTCACCTCCTCGGTTACTTCAGCCCTGTTAAATAGCTTCCTCCTCCTTTTCCTTAACACAAATAGTTCTTTATTCCGCCACGGCGTATCCCTGGTGAAACTCTTCTCCGTTAGAGGGCAGATTTCTTAGAATTCTGTCATTACAGCATCATTTAGATTATTTACTGTCATTTAGCCTCACACTTAGTTGAACGAGGGTTCCCATAAGTGACTTTTGCTGTTTTCCCCACTAAGGTGTATCTTATGTGTCTATGATCTGAGCAACTCTCCTCCTCAGACACATTCCAATATGATATAAAATTTCTCAGGAAATTTGATGCTATCGTAATATCTATTACTTAATTTCTATTTTTGGTTATGAAAGTCAGTTTTTTGTTAACATTTATTATGTCTTAATTATTTGTCATAATAAATTGCATTAATGACTCACCCCTCTTGTTGGTGTTTGTGCTTCTTCAGGTCCTGTGTTTTGCATTGGCATCGCAGCCAATGAGCAGCTGAATTTCTGTTTTTCTGCAGTAGCTCACCACTTCCTCTACTTTATTGGTCGGTGTCGCTGCTGAATCATCCGAAAAAAGATAGGCCAAGTTCAGAATAATTTCTCTCTGTCCAGAGTCCTTCCCGATCTTGACACTTACTACCGTCAGGTCTCTGGAACAGAACCGGCAAACACACAGGTACGGGGGACGAAGTAGATCTACTGTAGACCAATTCTCCATTTAATCCCAAACTTTTGACCTCCCTTTCGTTTAGTCTAGACTCTTGTACAAGGGCAATAATAAACGTCCTTTAAGCGCTACAAGAACTACCGTGGCTATCTTGTAGTGCTGGAGGTTAATCTGAACTACCCTTAGACCTATCTTTCTTAACTTGTAGATCTCTGAAGGTTATCCTACGAAGTCCAAGCTTTGTAGTTCTTTTCCTTCAGATTTCTGCAGGATTCTTTATCTATAGAAAAGAGTAGCCTCTTTCTCTATTTTCAGCTTAAAATGGACCAGTTGTATGTCCTCAGCACCGGATTCAGATGCTAAAGGTGCATTCTAACCAACTGTGTATCTATGGATTTTGACTCAGGGATAAAGACTAAGACCCGGTTTCTTATTGGAAAGGCCTTAAATTTGATCACTGTCAAACTCGCCTCCTCCCAGAGAGTGCCCAGTTTTTTAATCGATTCCATTAGAGTAATAATATTTCATTGGGTTTAATACATTTATTTAAACATACTTTTTAACAAAGTCTCCAAGAATCAACAATGTCCCAAAACCCATGTTCTAACAATGATCTTGACAAGTAGTGACAACTGACAAAGAGTCCCCATACATTGTGCCTAGAGCCCCGTGACCGTAATCATAACCTACTGATATGACATCTTTCCCCTTACATTTGATAGTCCTTAAAACGCACTGGAGGCCTTTTGATTCTAGCACTAGTTCTATTTTCAGCATTCATCTGGGAGGTTGAAGGTTCCTCTACTCCACAACTCTGATTCCCAGATGAGGAGTTTAATGATCTATCATTATGTGCGAAATCAGTATTCTTCTTAATTTCCGCTTTAACTAGGGAAGGCCTCAAGTGATAACTGTTTCGCCTGACCACTTCCCCATTTTCTTTCTGCACTAAATAAGATCTGGGTGCCTCATCTATTTTTTCCAGAATTTTACCTGGTCTCCATTCTCTACCCTCTCTGACACCTACATTCTCTCCTGGCACTATTTCTCTTCTTACCTTGGTGTTTCTATCATAATAATTTTTATATTCGTTTCTTTTTGCCTCTAGTTTCTCCCACTCTTCCTTCAGATTTACGTCTTTGTGCTTTTTATTTGATGGTAGCTTCGATCTAAGAACCCTGTTAGTCACTAATTGGGCCGGTGTTTTATCTGTTCCATTTATTGGAGTATTTCGATACTCCAGGAGCGCCATATCTAAGTCGTCACACTTTCTAAGCATGTTTTTTGCAATTTGAACGGCTCGCTCTGCCTGCCCATTAGACCGTGGATAGCGGGGACTGGACGTTACAAACCGAAAATCCCAGTCTTTAGCAAATTGCTGACAATGCCACGAATTATAAGGCATGTTATCTGATACGACTTCATAGGGTATTCCGTGTGTTGAAAAAATTTTCTTTAACTCCTTGATGACCACCTGAGAAGTTTTTGAATTAATTTTCACTATATCGAGCCATTTAGAAAAATAATCGATCAGAACTAGATATGACTGTCCACCATAATCTAATATATCACTTGCTACCTTTTCAAAAGGTGCTTGAGGCAACTCTCTAAGTAATAGTGGTTCTTTAGCATTGTGACTTTTAAATATCTCACACTTGCTACAATTTCTTACCTAGTCTTCTATACTTTTGTTCATTTGTGGCCAATGTAATATCTGTCTTGCTCTCTGTTGGGTTTTCTGAATGCCAAAATGACTTGAATGCAATAATCTTAGCATGCTCTCTCTCAATATTTTTGGGACTATAACTCTGTCTTTGTAAAATATTAGTCCGTCAAGTAAATATAGTTCATTTCTTATATAATAATAATACCTAATTGAATCGCTTACTTTTAACAAAGTTTTGGGCCACCCTTGTATACAATATTTCTTTACTAGTTTCAGATCCTCATCAGCATCCACTTCAGTCCTAAATTGTTCTCTCTTCTCATCAGTCATGTCAATAGTATGAACTATTTCTGTAATAAATTTATCATCATCCACTTCATCTTTTATAAAATTCCTCGATAATAAATCTGCCACATGCATGAACTTGCCTGGCTTAAATTTTACCTCTATGTCATATTTAGATAATCTTACCCTAATCCTTTGTAATCTCGGCGACATTATGTCCGCAATGCCTTTATGCATTAATGCCTCCAAAGGCTTATGGTCAGAATCAATTTGCACTTTCCTTCCGTAGATAAAATTGTGAAATTTATTGCATGCATAAAGGATTGCCAAGAACTCCTTTTCAATTTGACTCATATTTGACTCTGCTAGTGCATCAGAATGTCTATATGTCCATACCCATGCATTACTTTTTTTTAAGAGTTCTCTTAAGGGCGTGGAAATCTCTGACAAGTTTGGAATGAATGCCCTTAAATAATTTACCATTCCCAAAATTTGTTGTAATTCCTTTTTATTTTCTGGATCCTTCAATCTTCTTATCGCTTCTACTTTTTTGTTGTCAGCTCTCATCCCATCTTTATCAAAGATATGACCCAAGTATCTAACACTTTCAACGCAATATTGTATTTTGTTTGGGTTAAATTTCACATTTAGTTCTCTAGCCCTATCTAACACCTTATTCAGTGTATTATTATGCTCTTCTATTGACTCACCACAAATTAATAGATCATCGAAGTAGACTATACAACCTGGAATATCTGCAAAATTTTCAGAATTTAATTTCTGGAAGTATTCAGGTGCTATGTTAAGACCAAATGGCAGGCGGCAAAATTTATATGTGCCAAATATAGTGCCAAAAGCACATAAATTACTGGATTGCTCATCCAGTTCTACTTGGTAAAAACCCTCCTTAAAATCTAGAACTGTAAAAAATGACTTACCCTGTAACATTGAACGAATCTCATCAACAGTAGGTATTATACAAAATTCCCGTTCCAATGCCTTGTTCAGGTCACGAGGATCTAGGCAGATACGTAATGATTTATCAGTTTTCTCAACAATTACCAGGTTACTAAGCCACTGCGTAGGACCATCAACCTTTGCTATGATTCCTCGCTTTTCAAGATCAATTAGTTGATTATTAAGTTTAGGCTTGATTGTAAGTGGGACTCTACGAGGTGGCCTAGCCACTGGCACTGCATTTTCTTTAAGCTTTAAACTACATTTTTTCTGAAATTTACCTAAACCTGAAAAAACATCCTTATTCATTTCTACAAATTTTTCTTTAGAATGCAGTGTTATGTTATCAATTTTATTAATTAAATCAAGCTCTATGGTAGAACATAAACCCAAGATAGGTGTTGATCTTTCCTTTACAACAACAAAATCTAATAAATGATCAATATTTTTATATTTACAGACAAGTTTTATTATACCCAAAGGAATGATCTTAAAACCACCATATGTCTCAAGTATGACCTTAGTTTCTTTTAATTCATTAATTTTGCAAACTTTTTCAACAAAAACCTTGGGTAAAATGTTAACCTGTGCCCCTGTATCTATTTTAAAGGGTATATCAATGTTATTAATTTTTAAATTTTCCATCCAGTCTTTATTATTTTTATTCTTAATTTCATTAACAGTGATTGATGAAATCATGAAATCATATACTTCATTATTTTCACTTTCTTCCACTTGTACCTCTCTTACTAACCTACCATGATAACACACTTTATCAAAATGCCCATATTTACCACACTTTCTACACTTTTTTCCATATGCTGGACACCTCCTTGGTCCATGGACACTCCCACAGTTTCTGCAGTTAAATTCACCTCTAGAAGAACTGGCACCCCTGACTGTTTGGACTGAATTATGCCCCTGCTTGACTTTACTTCCAATTGATTCAATTTTCACCTTCTCTAAGCTGTTCTGAACTTCTTTTATTTGAGCTTGGGATACTTCATGCATTTTACATATTTCAATAGCTTTAGTCAGATCTAAATTAATTGTTTTTAACATGCTTTGTTGTGCATCCTTACTATTGGTGCCTAATACTATTCTATCTCTGACCATTGAAAATGCTTCAACACCAAACTCACAATTTCTTACTTTATTTTTTAAATCTGTTAAAAAGTGGTCAAAAGGCTCTCCTTCTTCTTGAATGCGCTTATAAAACAAATATCTTTCATAAACCACGTTTTTTCTAGGGGTAACATAAGACTCAAATGCTTCCAATACATCTGCTAGCTTTCCTTGTTGGACCTCTGTTAATTCCAAACTGTTATAAATCTCAATGCCTTCTTCTCCAATTAAATTGAGTAAAATTGCTACCTTAACTTCATCACTTTTACCACTTTTTCCTGATGCCATCAGATATATTTCAAAACTTTGCTTAAATCGTTTAAAATTTTCGGCCACATTGCCTTCAAATGATAATGGATTTGGTAACCTTGCTTCCATGATTTTTGTTTAATTTCCACTAGACTGCGCCAAGTAATAATATTTCATTGGGTTTAATACATTTATTTAAACATACTTTTTAACAAAGTCTCCAAGAATCAACAATGTCCCAAAACCCATGTTCTAACAATGATCTTGACAAGTAGTGACAACTGACAAAGAGTCCCCATACATTGTGCCTAGAGCCCCGTGACCGTAATCATAACCTACTGATATGACAATTAGTTAGTTTTTTATATTTTCATTTGCACAGTATAATGATAGTACTCTTGTGTTAAGTAAGGATCTTTCAAATTAAAGAACACTGCAGCTAAATGAATGGGCAGCATAAATGGCTAATCAGTTTGCTTTGTACCAACTCTGTCTGCTCTTGGATTAATGTAGAATCGAGATGGTGTTTGTATATCATCACCATTCTGATGCACTTCGCAGCTTCACTGTAACTTACCCCTTTCGAGATAACTTTACGCTTCTTGGCTTCGTTCTTGCCACTTTTAGGAGTCTGTGACTCAGAGCGAGATCTTTTATCCTCAATGCTCCATCTCTCCTCTTGTTTCCTAGGCATATATTTCTTCTTGGTACAAGGAGAACATACATATAAAATTAGAGTTTAATATTAATATTGAGAGTAAACTAACTGTAATGCTAAATACTTGCCAGCTATTGTCATGAGTTTGTTCATGATTTTTTATCATGATTTTCAATGGGATCACTAACTGGAGATCACTTTTACTGTGATTGTTGCACGAGGTTATCTTTTTCAAGACAAATCACATGCTATGAAGTAAAAGTTGATAGTAGGTAATCTAATGAACTATTTTGCAATAAAGTCGTCCCAGGAGCGCATCACTCAAATATTGAAAATATAATTTTAAGGTTATCTACTTTAAAATGTGTCTGAGTTCTACCAAGTATTAAAAACAATATTTGTTTAATTTATATTTTAAAAACGAATTCCTAAGTGAAAATCAAAACGTCATAATAAACATATTTTAATCTAAAATTGTGGTTTGTTCCCAGTAAAAATAGTAAATTACTACAAATAAAATGATAACTTTGTATGGTGAAATTATTGTGGAAAATAACAGTTTTAAGTGTCTAAGATCAGCATGATAGAGTAATGGGGAAATATATAGAGGTAGAGGCAATATAATTAAAGTGTAATGGAACAAGGGAACGCTAGCGAGTGGTGTGTTGTGTGACAGGAAAATTCCAATATAACTATAAGAAAAATTCTAAAATAAAAGTAAAAAGAAAGAGGAACAACGAATGCATGTGCCTGAAATGAGAATGCTTAGATGGACGAATAAGTATATTAGGGTAAGTCTAGAGCTGGCACCAATTGATGCTAAAGTAAGAGAGCATAGTTTAAGGTAATTCGGGAATGTTTAAAGTCGAGACGTTAATCACAATTTCCATTATAAAACAAATATAAAGATGTGTTAATCTTTATCAATCATATTTCAGATACTTCGGATACCTACCAAGAAGAATATTAGGTCTAGAAAAACTGATCTTCTTCTTCGGCCTGTTTGCATCAACTCCCGGAAAAAAGGCTCCCCATGAGTTATCCACCCTTCTCCGTGTTGTACTATTCAGTGCCAGTTTCGTCTCAATTTTGCTTTGATATCGTCTTGCTACCGTTTTTGTGGTCTTCCTATACTACGACTATGTTCTTGTGGCCTCCAATGTACAATCTCTATCGTCCATCTTTTGTTGCTCTGTCGGGCCAGGTATCATACCCAGCTCCATGTCATTTTCGCTATTCTTCCAAACCGATCACAAAAATTAATGGCAAATGACCGCGAGAAACGCCTGTCACACGCTGACAGACTTTGACGCCTAAGATCAAGTCAGAATAATTGTTGAACAATGATTTACAGAAAGCTTTCCTAGCAGCCCAAGATAGAGAAAATTGAAGAAGCAAGATACGAGCGATCGAAAGTTAATGTTACTATATCCTGAGGGTTGATAGACAAACGAAGATTAATTGGAAGGTCTAGAATAGAATCCTACAAGTCGGTGTTTAAAAGTATTCATTTTTTTTTGTATTCATTATCTCAAAAAAGAAAAATCGAATAATTACTTCTGTTTATGCATATTTATGTTATGTATGCATATAAAGAAAATAAAGATCTTTGCTATTATTAATAAAGCTATTGCTTTGTTATATACAAATTTTCAGAAGCATAACATCTGGTGCACCTGGTTTACATAAAATGAAGTTAACGATGGGTTTACCATCAATTCTTCTGTATGCTGTCTATATGTCTACAGCGTTAACACAATTTGTATTTATAAATATTAATTTATGTATTGCTTTCCACGTCTTGTGCAATAGATTTCACAAAAACAGTGTAATAATACATAAAATTCAAAGAACAACTTCATTATGATGCAGAAATAGATTCGATAACGAAATCTTGATATAGTGTATTTTTACATATTGAGGAACTAAAAATATCTTATTTTTCTGACTAAATATACCACAAATATGTTAGTTTACGGTAAAGCTAACAAAATGAGAATAAAATGAAATAAAAAGGGCCTTTAGCTGGCCATTCCATTTCACTTATTCCAAGGATACTTAATATTTAGCCATTTTATTTCTTTAATGATATTATGAATTTTTCCTGGTTCGTATTTCCTACACCATTTAAGAGATTTCTATTCTATTCTAACCACTAGAAAATTTAACATGTTAATTTCTCCAAAAAAGATAAAAGGCATGGTTATAACAGCAAATTTACTAAGATGTACATTGGAGGTGGAAGGTCAGATAACAGAACAAGTGATGGAGTTTAAATATCTAGGCATCACATTATCTAGCTACGGAATACTCGAAACAGAAGTGGAAGATCAAGTGACTAGAGCAAACAGATCCTCAGGTTACCTGAATGAAACAATATGAAGAAATAAAAATACCGGAAAATAAAAAAATAGTCATCCGACCAATAATGATATATGCGGCAGAAACACGACCTGACTAATAGAGGACAAAAAGGATGTTAGAATCAACAGAGATGAAAACAGAAAAATTGATAGTAGAATACTGTGGGACAGAGCTAGAAGTACAGATATATGACGTACATGCAAGGTGGAGAACATCAAGGACTGGATAAGAAATAGAAGAGTGGAATGAAACGATCATATAAGCTGAATGACATCAAATAGAGTAGTACAGACGGCAAGAGATGGTTCCCCAATAGGAAGACGATCAGTAGGAAGAACACGAAAACGATGGAACGACAATGTGCCTCCTTACTAGAGGCACATTTAAAAACAGACAGAGTCATGTCTACATAAAAATGAAGAAAAAGAAGAACTGTTTCCATTCATATATCCGAGTGTTGACTACAGACTGTATAGCTCGTCCAGGATACCATAGTATTGGGGGGCAAGATGCACGTTATTTAAAAATGTAGGAATCCACACACCCTTACTCCTTGGCCTTACAGTAGTTCGTGTTTTAATTTTTCTTCTAGTTATTATTTACATAATTATCAGCATAGTACCTTGCTGAAATTTATATATAAATAAAATTTTTAATAAAATATATACTTCTATAATTTCCTGACTTCATACATGTGCGTATGGTATTGCTGCAGTATCTCTCGAAAACTGAATTAGAAATTCTAAAGAAGGGCTCGATACCTTCGTTTGTGACGTCAAAAAGACGTCAGGTTATTAGGCTTACTTTGCGCCCCTAAGCCCTAGTCAGTAAATCTCATATAGAAATCGACTAGCCACGGACTGGGAATTTTTTTGGCTCGATTACAATCAAATGGGATTTTCTTTATTCCAAAGTAGGGTTCTGGAGACCAACATCTCTATAGATGACTTATCTAGAGTCATGATCTCAGTATATAACACTAGCTGTCTATTGATCGTGGCTACTGTATCTGGCTACTGTATCTGGCGACTGGATGCAAAAAAAAACAAGTTAATCTGAAAATCTGATTGCATGTATGTATCTTCATGTGGCCATTGAGTTCTGAATAGCAACTGCAGTTAGTTTTGTTAATCATCATTAAAAAGGTAGTATTGCTTCTCTCATGTTTCTATTTTTTTCACAATCAATGGAATGATCAATTCTAGTAGCTCTTGAAAGTGTACCAAGTCCAGTGGTACAAAATTTCTGAAGTCTGCTTCCGCAGTTAATATCAAGTCTTTTAAAAGATTTTCGTGAGTGTATTTTTTCCTTTTCTTGTACCAATTTTTCGACCAGCGAAGATTTTGTTTATGTTTATGCTTAGTCACTAGCAAAAACACTACAGCTGCAGTTAAGCCTTGGGCGGACATGTAGGTGTGCAAGCATAATGAACGAGGGATCAAACTATTCTTAGACTAAATACGAAAATATTGCGTAATTCGTATTATAGTGTAATATAATTGACCGTTTGGATAGAAAGCACCATTCAATCTTATTGCGTCTTTTAAGATACTTCGTTGATGAAACTTATTTGTAGGTATGTATTTTTTCTGGGCTTTTATTATTTATTCATTAATTAAAGGTGAGTATTTGTTATGCATTATTTGTCGCACATAAAAAAACTGTATATATAGTTTATTTCACGAAAAATGGTTGAGTGCTTAATGATTGCAATAAAACCCGACCGCAAGTACCCTAGCTACTAGCAAGGTAAAATTGAAGCTACTGTGGAGTGTCGTTATCTTGTCTGTATAATAAATTCCTGATATTATAAAAACGATTAAAAAATCGTATAAAATTATAAAAACAATTAGAATACATTTTATTTCATAAATTTGTAAACATTTTAACAGTGAGTTTCACTATCAATAGTTGATGTTTTAATGACCACAATAAATTTGTTGATCGTTAAGTATTTCCTGGAATAATTATACAGGTTCCCTCTATTCTGTATAATTTGTAAAAGTATATAAAACCGATGAGAAATTTTTAAATATACATTTTGTTTCATTTATTTCAAAGTGTTACACGTGTTACCAGTGTTATACCTATTTATACCTATAAAACAGCATTATGTGGCGTCCCTGGAAAAACATTGATGGTGCTTCTTCCAGTGTTCCAGCAAAGAAAAAACATTTATCTGCTGAGGCTAGAGAAATCGAAAAACAATGTATAGTTCTTTACTTACAAGAGGACTTACTGCTAATACTGCTGCCAGTGAAATATCTGATTTAACGAAAATACCTCTAAACACAGTGAAAAGAATTACATCAAATCCAATTACACCAAATGTATTGACGAAAGTGATAAGGACTTAATAGAACGAAAAATTTACACAATGTACGAAGAGCAACGGATACCTACATTAGATGCTTTAAAACAACGGCTTACTAATGATGATACACAAATAAACTGTAGTCGCATTAGTCTTAGGAGGATTTTGTCTAAAATGGGCATCAGATATCGTACAATTGACAAAAGGCAAGTGCTTATAGAGTTCCATCGTTTACAAAAGTGGCGTACTGAATATATAACTTCCATAAGAAAGTACCGTACAGAAGATCGACCAATAATTTATCTGAACGAGACATGGTTTGACACTCATGAAACACCATCCAAAGGATGGTCCGATTCTTCCAACAGGTGTCAAACTGTCCATCAAACAAAGGAAAAGAATAACAATTTTACATGCAGAATCAGAAAATGGTTGGGTCCCAAATGTCTTATGGCTTTCTGCAAAGAACATTAAAGACTCCTGCGTGGACTACCATGAGGATACAACGGCAGAGCTTTTTGAGCAATGGTTTAAGAATTGTCTTATATCTAACCTTCCTCAAAATAGTGTGATAGTAATGGAAAATGCAAGTTACCACAGTCGTCAATTACATAAGTCTTTAAGTGCAAATAACACGAAAATTGAAATTCAAAACTACCTGTTAGAAAACGATATATATTTTGAAGAAAGTTTTTAAAAAATGAACTGTTAGAAGTGTTAAAATCATTTTCTATTAAAAAAGTATATGTTTGTGACGCATTGGCCGAGGACATGGGACATACAGTGTTACGGCTTCCGCCCTACTATTGTTTATTTAATCCCATAGAGCATTATGTGGCACCAACTAAAGTCAAATGTTAGGTCACAAAATGTTTCTCCGACTTTAAGTGGTAGTGTGGTCGAATTAATAAGGAAATGTGTTGATGATATCTCTCCAGAAAGTTGGAAAAATTCAGTACGCCATGTAATGAACGTAGAAAATTCATATGTTACTTTGAATCACATAATTTAAAAAATTGTTATTAATCTGGAATAGGATAACAGAAGAATCTTGAAGAGGATAACAGCGAAACAGAATTAGGTATTTAGGAATTCATAAATATATTTTGGTTATTTTGGGTATTTTTTTTTGTAAATATTAACTTGTATATATTTTTCTATATTTTTTTTCAATTCATCTATTTTTTGTACATTATGTATTCGTTTGTATGTATATACTGTAAATAGAACTATTAGTACTGTACATTTTTAACGATATCCGATTAGGAAGAGCAAAAACTTTTAAACACGCCAGTTTTTTGCTGACAGTCCTAAGCCTGTAAAAAGTGTGAAGGAAAGTACCTTTCTGAATTTAGATCCATATACTACAATTATTCACGTAGAACAAAAAAACTACTTTCTTCATGTTAAAAATTATTCAATTATCAATTATATTCACTTGAACAACCTGAAAATACCATATGAAATAATTTAATAAATTTTTATAATCGTGTATTACAAAGCTACCAATGAAATATATTAAATAACAAACTTTCTGAAGTGCGACCCTGTGTACTTCGGTAGTTTATTGAGAGACTCTTGTATACACAATACGATCAACTCAGGTAACCATTAAGCACTCAACCATTTTTCGTGAAACAAACTATACAAGTAGTATTCATATTTGCAGTAAATCGTTATAAATCCTTTCTGTTCTTGCAAAATAATACTCTATTGTCCGCTTACCTAACATTTCTAATCTTTTCCTTAGTTATCTTTACTGGCTCGTAAGAGGACTTGGCAAATACTTTATGCTTATAGGAGCCAGGGGGGTCGGGTCGAATATGCTCTTTTATCCCCCCTCGAAATCTTAATATTTTTTTATGTTCTTTGGTGCGTAGATTTGATTTTTTAAAGGTACTAGGCTAAAGACCTGTCAGATAATTTGTTATTAACAATTTAATTGTTTAAATGAATGTATCTAATGAATCGGTCAGATAGCCAAGCAGGCTGGGCGGCCGGCTTCTCATTCGCTTTACTGCGAGTGGTTTAGTGGATATGGGTTCGGTCCTCAGCTCGGTCTAGAGAAAAACAAAAAGTCTAACGCAGCAGTTTAAAATTCTAGATGAATCTGCGGCTTAGACTAGAATATGCTGGTGTCTGATCGGCCTAAGGTGGAGCAGTACGGCAAGAGATAAGGGCTTGCGGCTCGGTGATACTCCTCCATAGATCCCTACCGGAAGGGCGTGACGACTAAAACACCGGGTATATATATATATATATATATATATATTTATATATATATATATATATATATATATATATATATATATATATATATATATATATATCTAATGAATTAAACATTAAAAATATTTCACTAAAAAGTTTAGAATTAATTTGTTTATAAGAGATTTAAACAAAATTAAGCTACAAACTCTGAAAATCTGGCTAATGGAAGTTATAGAACAACTCAAAATAAACATGTTAAGTTTTGGTAAATGTTTCTACGTTAATTTTTAATCGAGATATGAAACTTTTAATAACGCGCTCTGAGGCGCACGGTCAGCTCGCATAGAACAAATTCCAATACATATATAAAATCCATGTAGATTCAGATATGCATCTTACTTTATCATTATGGATAAAATAATCATAGCAGGTTATAGTTAAAATTCTCTTTAAAAAGTAAAGAATTAATTTGTTTATACGATTTTAAACAAAATTAAGCCATAACAGTTGGCAGTTTGGTTAATGGAAGTTATAAAACAACTCAAAACGAACATTTTAGGCTTTAGTAAATATTTCTATGTTAATTTTTTGCTGAGATATTGAAATTGGCTTACGTGCGCGGTTTATGCGCACCCGCATTCGATGCGAGCTGACTGTGCGTCCTAGAGCGCGTTATAAAACCATAATATCTTGGTCAAAAATTTTGAGTTGTTCTATAACCTCCATTAGTTAGAGTTTATAGCCTAGTTTTGTTTAAATCTCTTATAAACAAATGAATTCGCAACTGTTTAGTGGTTTTTGCAAAGTTTAATTGTTATAACTTTTTTATTTAACAAAATTTAACAATTAAATTGTTAATAACAAACTAGCGGACCAACTCGACATCGAGTTTTTTAAATGAAATTTTTATTTTGCGAGAAAAATTAAGAGATCAATACAAACAATATAAGCAAGAATATACATAACATTCATCAATAATAATGCAAGTAAAAAGTGTATTAAATATCACGAAATATTTCGTCGAAAACAATGTT
This sequence comes from Diabrotica undecimpunctata, assembly GCF_040954645.1. Classification (NCBI taxonomy): domain Eukaryota; kingdom Metazoa; phylum Arthropoda; class Insecta; order Coleoptera; family Chrysomelidae; genus Diabrotica; species Diabrotica undecimpunctata. The sequence continues at coordinate 36,318,453 of NC_092808.1, read as the reverse complement.
TTTTGTTACAATGTCTCCATTTTCTGAAAACTTTTGCTTGGCACCGGGAGTTATGTAAACTTTTATGCCATCAAATGAGCGGGATCGAGACAGTGCCACGTATAGCTGTCCATGGGAAAAAACAGGATTTGGAAGATAAATCCCAACCTTCTTCAGACTTTGTCCTTGTGCTCTGTTGATGGTCATCGCAAAAGTTAATTAATAAAAAAAAGTTTTATAATTTAAAAAAATCGACCGGAAGTAAAAATATTTTTTTCAATAACTCAAAAACTATAAATGATAATTTCGTGAACTTACATTTGTGAACTCTACGTTGAATTCTCTATTGATTTGACTAATAAAAACGAAACCGGAAGTCGACCTCAAAACCGGAATGCAATTTTTAGTTCATCAAAAATGTCGACATGGATATCATTTAGCAGTTAATTTTGCATGCTGATCACGAATCCGGTGTCAGATTTGCTCTATCTTGACGTTTTATGCGCGTTTCGGGTCACTTCCGGTGTCGGATCGCAACCCGAAGTACATATTTAGATTCGTCTCGACGAGACCTTTCGATCCATATATACATTGTGGGGTCTAAAACTTAAAGTAAATTTTAACTTCCGGTCATCCCAAAACCGGAAGTGAATTTTTGTACCAAAAGTATATCTTGACAATCTCATACGTAATACTAATAATATTCCGAAAAAATATTTTAATTATCTAATATGGTTTTTGAGTAAAGTGGTGGACAAGAAAAGGGCTTAGCGTTTTAGTATATAAGATTATCTGACGGGTTTTCAGCCTGGTACCATCGAAACTAATGGCTCATAAACTAATTGCTGAAATAGTAAATTATTAATTATCTTTGGAAAAATATAAACGATCTTGGAAAAAAGAAAAAAAATCACAATGATTTTATTAAACCTTTTCCTTTTTTTTTTGTTAAATTATTTAGGTAAGACGTAGGATATAAGAATTTTAAAGTCTTCGAGGAAAGATTAGTTTTTATACAATACCATTTAGCGTCAAAACAAATCTGTTATACCTACTTCAACTTGTGTACGTAGTTTTTTGGTTGTTTCGTTAATCGGAATTGTTTTTTTCGAAAGATTAATGATTTTAAAATAATAATTAGTAAAACAACCTTGATGACTTAAATGAATAATTGTTCTTGAAATACAAGTCATGGGTGTGGAAGTCAATGATGCATGTCGTAAAAAATTGAGTGACACTGCATATATAATGTTTGTAGTGATATAGGAAAATACCTATAAAAATAATACAGATTTTTTCAATACTTTTTTTAGTATATTCTTTTCATATTATATTTGTCTTTTTTATTTTAAAAACGTAGTCGCATCAATCTCTGAGGTTATTAGCGACATATATACATATACACGAGATAATTTACTTATATTAGAAATATTAAATTTTGTCTAATACCTATATTAATATTTTTAAGGCATTTTACCAAATGTTCAAGTTAACAATTTTCTCCTAAGATATAACTTGTTGATCCGATGGTGTGGTTGGACTGTCTCTATATTAATATTTTTGAGGTATTTTACCAAATGTTCAAGTTAACAATTTTCTCCTAAGATATAACTTGTTGATCCGATGGTGTGGTTGGACTGTCTCTATATTAATATTTTTGAGGTATTTTACCAAATGTTCAAGTTAACAATTTTCTCCTAAGATTTAACTTGTTGATCCGATGATGTGGTTGGACTGTCTCTGCAACTGGTATCTTGGACATTAAACAAAGACATGCTTAACTCTGAGTCATTACACTTGTCACCTTAAGTGGGATTAGTGTGACCAATATTATATCCCCGTGGGTAAGTCGGGTATGGCCCAGCCGAAGTCGAATAACAAAGATTTGATGAGCTCTGTTAGAATTAGCTATTTTTTGATCACGGTTTTACATATGTTTTCACTTCGCGAAGTTTTGAACTTGAACTCTCCCACTGCTTCTGCAACAAATTTTCGACTTTCACTATAACAAATGATTTAATTAAAAAAAGAAGTTACATTATTGTATCCTAAACAAGAAAAATAGCAGTAAGATAGTAGCAACAGAGATGGAATGCCTGCGAAGATGCAACAGAGTAACAAGAGTGGATAGGAGAAGTAATGACGAAATAAAGCAAAGAACATCAATAGAAACAGACATACTAACATATATAGAACAAGATTAAAGTGGTATGGACATGTAAGAAGAACTAGCGACAGCAGATGGATAAAGAGAATAACCGAATGGAGCCCCATAGGAAGGAGGAAAAGAGGACGACCCCGAAAATCCTGGAGGAACGAAGTAGACGACGCTATGAGTAAGAGAGGCCTAAACGATGGAGAATGGGACAACAGACAGAGATGGAAACGGTTGAGCGAGAGGAAAGGCAATGAATACTGTAGAATCCCTGAATATATATATATATATATATATATATATATATATATATATATATATATATATATATATATATATATATATATAAGTTACATTATCAGAAATCAATCTAATTCCGATACCAATCCAATACAAACCTGAACCATATATCCTTACCATACATTAATGGATTCTTCGAAAAAATGTCGAGAATGTTGGCAAAATATAATATAAGATCATCAGTCGGATGATATTTATAAAATAAAATGTGAAGGCTGAAATTCAACATATATTGGGCAAACATACTAATATTTACATAGAAAGGTTGTTGCACACATAGAAGGGTTGTAGTGTTCAAACCAACCAATTCAACACTACAGCTTTAGCCAAGGCTTTTCTAGAAAATAGCCATTCTTTTGATTTTGGAAATGAACAGATTTTGAAAAAAAAAACAAAACTACAACAAAAGATGCATATTGGAGATAATTCACATAAAAAAGATAAAAATTCTATCAATAAAAAGACTCCGAGAAAGATCTTTCCGATATGTATCATAATTTAATAGATTAGGTTTTTTTTTTAAATGCACCATTGGCAGATATTTAAGATACGACCATGAAGCAATGGTATTTTGAAATATATTTTATATGTATTTTAGGATCAGATAATATTTTTGCATTCCATGTGAAACCACCACCAAATCTGCACACATAAAATATATTTGGTATAATGTAATGTTAAATAGTTAGTGCTTATTGAAAATGGCAAATAACCGAAACGTTTAAGCAATTATTATGACATCTACACTTAGTTTTTACTTAGTTTTTACAATTGGTTGTGTGACGGCGTCTTCTACAATATTTTTCCATTCTTTACCATTCATAATGGCAAGTGCGACCTTGTCGAAACGTCGTCAAAACAATGTTGTTTCTCAAAACCATAATACATATATATATATATATATATATATATATATATATATATATATATATATATATATGTATATATATATGTATATATATATATATATTGATTTATATATATATATATATATATATATATATATATATATATATATATATATATATATATTTTGGTTATAATAACCAAATACTAGACTGCATTTCATTTCAGTTGAACTTCCACAAGTGCTCCTGATGATGAGTTGAAAACTCGAAACACGTGTAGAGCAATGGTGGAGTTCCGATTGAAATGAAATGCAATCTTTTACTTTCATATATATATGTATATATATATATATATATATATATTATATAAATATATATATATATATATTATATAAATAAATATATATATATATATATATTATATAAATATATATATATATATATATATATATATATATATATATGTAAATAAATATATATATATATATATATATATATATATATATATATATATATATATATATAGTAAACTCTTAAATATTGGGGAAATCTGCAAGAAATACTCTAATGTGTATCAATTGTTTCGCCGAACGTTTTCGCCAAAGAGAATTAATTTGGCTTCTTCAGGGCTGAAAGAGAATAAATTATAATTAGCTACCATATATTATCTATTAAAACATTATTGATCTTACCGTAACTTAGAATTGTAGAGTTAGAATATTAAAAAACTTTGCTAGTAACATAGTGGTGTTTTTTGTTACTATGTGCAAAAAAAGTTTTTTATAAGAATTGAAATGTATGGTAGCTTCGAACTTGACACGTAAAGGCTTACCCAAGGTTAATCGAAAAACCCAATGCAACTACATTTAAAAGGAGGTAATTCTTTGAAATGTCGGCAATAACTAAATTTTTGATTTTAAATAGTTAAAAGTGAGGTTCTGTTTAAGCCAGAACGCAAGCGCTGACAACTTCATTATAATTGGTATGAATCTTTATGTCGTTAAGGTTCATTGGTAAGAAACGAATGAATTTAAATCCCAGTAAAGGGAAATATTATTTTGATTTTCTTTATTTAATTATATTATATTGTTCATGTATTATTGAATCTTATTGAGACGTATCTAAGAAAAGCAAGGGAATGTTATATATTTTTTGTTAATGAAAATTAATTATAAAGGTATGTTAGTTGTTAATGGATATATCAGTCACGTTAGTAATCTGTGATATAGTATTGTTCTTGGTATCTGATTTAAGTAACAGGTGGTATATATCGCTTAGATTCTTGATGTCACTCTTAACATTAATGGAGAAATCGTTAAGAAAAATATAAGACATTTCATTATTTCATATTTTTCTTAACGATTTCTCCATTAATGTTAAGAGTGACATCAAGAATCTAAGCGATATATACCACCTGTTACTTAAATCAGATACCAAGAACAATACTATATCACAGATTACTAACGTGACTGATATATCCATTAACAACTAACATACCTTTATAATTAATTTTCATTAACAAAAAATATATAACATTCCCTTGCTTTTCTTAGATACGTCTCAATAAGATTCAATAATACATGAACAATATAATATAATTAAATAAAGAAAATCAAAATAATATTTCCCTTTACTGGGATTTAAATTCATTCGTTTCTTACCAATGAACCTTAACGACATAAAGATTCATACCAATTATAATGAAGTTGTCAGCGCTTGCGTTCTGGCTTAAACAGAACCTCACTTTTAACTATTTAAAATCAAAAATTTAGTTATTGCCGACATTTCAAAGAATTACCTCCTTTTAAATGTAGTTGCATTGGGTTTTTCGATTAACCTTGGGTAAGCCTTTACGTGTCAAGTTCGAAGCTACCATACATTTCAATTCTTATAAAAAACTTTTTTTGCACATAGTAACAAAAAACACCACTATGTTACTAGCAAAGTTTTTTAATATTCTAACTCTACAATTCTAAGTTACGGTAAGATCAATAATGTTTTAATAGATAATATATGGTAGCTAATTATAATTTATTCTCTTTCAGCCCTGAAGAAGCCAAATTAATTCTCTTTGGCGAAAACGTTCGGCGAAACAATTGATACACATTAGAGTATTTCTTGCAGATTTCCCCAATATTTAAGAGTTTACTATTTAACTAATCTGCAAAGATTAAATTTCTTTTCTATATATATATATATATATATATATATATATATATATATATATATATATATATATATATATATATATATATATATATATATAAGCGAGGTTTCTACAGCCTCTGCCGCTTCTCGCATTTCCACCGCATCATTTTCTGTCCATCCATTCGTCTTCTTTGATGGCTCTATCTCTCATTATGTGCCGTTCATTTTCTTCCCAGGCAACTGAAGGCCAGCCCCTTCTTCTCCTTTGTTGTGGGTATGTAATTTTAAGCTTTCTTAGGCCACCTATCTTCATTCACTCGCTTTACGTGACCATACCACACTAGTTGTCTCGTTTCAATTCTGTTTACACTGGAATATACAGTATTTGTCCTCCTTCTAATATATTCATTCCTGATATGATCTTTTTTGGATACACCACACGTTCTCCTTAGAAAGTCCATTTCTACTACTTCTATTTTTTTTCTATCTTTTTTCGTGATCTGCCAAACGTCTGCCCCATAAGTCATAATAGGCTCTACCAGGGTTCGATAGATTGTCAATTTCGTTTTTTCCCTAATATCTTTAGACCATAATAGAGAGTTTAGAATGTTTACCGCCTTTTTTCACTGCCGCGTTCTGTTTTACATATTATAGATCCGAGATATTTATAATCATTACATGTTTTTCTGTTTCTAATTTCTAACTCTGGATCTTCTTCATAATCTCCTATTTTAAGATACTCTGTCTTTGGCATATTCATATTGAGGCCCCATTTTTCATATTCTTTCTTTAGTTTTCTAAACATGTAATCCATGTTTTCTCCATCATTCGCTACGACTACCTGATCATCTGCGAGAGATAAAGTTGTTAGACATTTACCACCGTCTCTGTCTATTCCCATTCCGGATACCTTGTTTCCTACACTGCTCTAGCGATGATTGAATATATTATATTTTAAATAAGGTCGGAGATAGAACACATCCTTGTTTAAGCCCCTTTGTTATTGGAAATGATTCAGATATAAAGTTTCCTTCTTTAACGACACTTCTTGCATTTTTGTATATATATAGATCTATATATATATATATATATATATATATTATAGATCTATATATATATATATATATATATATATATATATATATATATATATATATATATATAATGTATATATGTACGTATATACCTATATATGTCTGCTTATTTAATTGTTTCTACTAGAACAATATTCAACCCGTCCAGTGTGAACTTTGACTGAACTATTGCAGTTCTATTAATAGAAGTTTTCCTATTTAATTTTAATAATTTTGGACAAGCCGACAAGTAGATATTTCATAGCCGTTTGGATAATTCACCAGCTTATATCATTTTTTTTATTCGTACTTAGTTTTTACTTATTTTTAATTTCTTTGGAGTAGTCTTTTCTGTGGTTTATTACTATGCTAAGATAGCTGCGGTTCTGTATTCATTAAATAATCTTACCGTTAGTTGTCAACCTCCCATCATTGTTTTGAATTTTTGATATTTTCATAATTTAATTTTCTTATCCATACATTTGTCCATTTCTATCTTGTTCAACAATATTTGAAGATCTTGTAAGAATGTCCACCAGTATAACAGTATCGTCCTCATATCTTATGTTGTTAATCGGTTTTCCATTGATCTTTATTCCAGCTGTTCTAATCTCGAGAATGTTACTTAGGATTATACGTTGAAAAGGATTGGTGACAATACGCCATCCTCTCTTACTCTTGTTTCGATTTAGTCTGAAGTGTATCCATTAATACGCATTTTTGCTTGTTGCCAATTCGAAAGCCTCAATTTTCTTGCAGGTAGCGTCTGTTAGAGTCCACGACTCAACTCCGTCCAACAGTATAGGAAAGATATTACATCGTAGTAACCTGATTTTTATGGGTACATAACATACTTATAAATCATGGCATTTGAATAGCTTAGCCATTTTTTGAAATGCAGATCTGGCTTTTTCTATCCTACATTTGATTTCTAGGGAATGGTCCCAATTTTAATTGACATTCGTATCAAGGTAGGTGTATGTTTTTACTCTTTCTATTGGTGGACCATTCACTCTGATTCTTTCAATTTGCTGTTCCTTCTTAGAGATCATCATACATTTTGTTTTCTTAATGTTCAGTGAAAGTCCATATCTCTGACTTACCTCGGTGATTCTATTGATTACCGCCCGCAGGGCTTAACAGCAAGGGTGATAGTGTACATCCCTGTTGGAACCCACGTTTTATTTTAATATCATCAGATTCTCCTGCCTCTGTACGGATAGACGATGTTTGATTCTAGTAAAGATTACTAATAATTCTTAGATCACAGTTGTTTATTTCAATATTTGTTAATATCTCCATCAGCTTGTCGTGTTTTACTGTATCGAACACTTTATAGTAATTAATGAAGCATGCATAAATATCGCAATTCACATCTCTACATCGATGAAATAGCACTTGTATGCTAAAGAGAGCCTCTCTCGTACCCACGGCGTTCCGAAAACCAAACTGTGAACGGCTGATTTTTTCTTCGCATGGTCTATATATCCTTTGATGTATGACTTTTAAAAATAACTTTATGTAGCTCATTAAGCTGATAGTCCGGAAATTATTGCAGCATACGTATTTTATTTTCTTTGGTAGAGCAATAAACGTTGACTTTAGCCATGATCTTGGTATTACTCCGTAATCTATACCGTCGGTGTTAGCTTGATGAGTTCAGCATATGCATTGTCAGGTCCAGGAGCTTTGTCATCTTTTAGTTAGGATATTGCTTTTTCCACTTCATTTGATGTGATTGGTAAGTGGCCATTCCGTATATAGGACGAAGGTTGTTCGGACCTATTGTCATCAAAGAGTTCTTGGTCCATTAGCATATTTCTTTATTTTTATCGGTGATGATGTTCCTCTGTTGATCTTACAATTTGCTAGCTGTGCTGGGTTTTTGAAGACTGTAACACTGCCGTATTACAATAATATTACAAGGCCAGAATCGCTCGTTGTCGAAGAGAATAGGGCGGGGTTATAGAAACTATATCGTATTTTAAATTCAAGCACAATTAGATAATATGAAATTATTATTTATTATTGGACGCCACCCCTGGTTTATCCTCGAAGGGGAAGAGCAAAAAAAAATTAAGATTTATTGAAAGTTTACAAGAAAACTATTCTTTATTATTTCTTAGTAATGAACAAAAAGAAAACATTAAAAGTTACGTCATCCCAAAGGGATTCCAAAATATTATTTTATGTTAACATTATCATAAACAAAAAATCTTTGTATCGTATTAAATTAAGAATTGGTTATAAAGAAAATGAATGTATATATATATTAACCCCAAATTTCGAAATTTGTTTACATTGAAAATAATATAGTTATTTATCAACTAGGAACAATGAAGAAAATAAACCTTTAAATTAAATTAGAACACTTCACACTATTTTCATTTTTTTTTGAGTTCATAATCATTTCTGTTGTCTTGAAAGTAGGTATAATAAAAATAGGTACAACCTTAATCTGCTCTGTTTCTCTTCTTATTTAATCAGTCACCAAATAAACCATTGATTCAGCTACGTACTATATCAAATCACCACCATCCTAGATAAGAGGGGTTAGGGATTCCATAAAAAGATACTGCTACTGGGCCATGATCTGGAATAACTCCATAGCAATACTATCTTGCGACAATGTATTAGAAATATAATATCAGCATTATAGCCTCTCCAATAAGGGTCTAAAAAAATAAATATCTATCTGAAATATGGACAAGAAAAGGATTTATTAGCTCACCTCTGAATTGAGACCAACTTTGGAAACACGTCTTAACGGTTGGACGGTCCGAACAGAAAAGAGCGAAGCGCTATCATGGCGCCGGAATCTGGAAATTGGGCGTGAGTGACAAGTTGAAAAATATGCTCATCTACCGGATATATTTGGGAATTACAGAAGAATCCTTGAGTCGGCTACAGGTAGGTACTTGACAGATAGATGGGGCTATTAGTTTTATTAAAAAAAATATAATCGAAATTTATAATGATTTTCTTTTAAATCTTTTGAAACGGTTACACAGCCCTCCCCACGATTTCAACTGGGTACCAGCGTGGAATCGGACTAGGCATGGTGGCACACCATACTAACCTTTTCAAAAGTGGGAATAGATATACGGAGAGGTAAGACAAACAGAATGGACAAATATAGCTACAATCTGGACTCACAGAATCCTTCTTTCACAACTCACGTGGGAACAACTCAAAGATTTCAGAACAAAGCGAAACAGAACGCATAGAAATGACTCAACTATAAAAATGTAAACAAAAAAAATTGCATGCTCACTCTCAAAATGCATAGGGTATTTCACCTATAACCAATATCATGAACAAAGCGGAATAAAACAAAACATATCTACAAATCATTATTTGAGACCAAATGCTCGCATTCAATTGAAATAATATAATTAAGATATTACCATTTGAAATTTCATAAGTAATATAAAGCAAAACATACTAGTGTTGTCACCAAGATTCAAAACAGATAATTTACTGCGTAGTCGTTATGAGACCTAACACAATAAAACACAAAAAAAATAATGTTATCGTTTGCTCGGAAGCGTAGAGTCTTTCATCTATGACTTAATCCACGAATAACATAAGAATAATAATACAATCGTATCATTAACGCCATAAAATACAAAATACAAATGTGTCATCGTTTGTTCGGAAGCATAGAGTCTTTCATCTATGACTTAATCCACGAATAACATAAGGTAATAACGCAGCGCGTCATTATAGACACATTTAGAAATACACAAATAAAAGGAAAGAGTTACTAATAGTTCAAAATTGGGTACATTAAAGTTCTACAAAGACAAGCCTTAATAAGTTTACTGGGAAAGGTAGACATCAGAATTTCTGTAAGACACATCTATATTTAGAAACAAAAAAAGGCTGATGTTTAGTTATTAGTATGACAACTAGAATTTGTGATAACTAACGTGTATCATCCGCCTATAATAGGGACAACATCGGTAGGTCAACTTCGGGTAGGGTTAACTTCGGGTAGAGTCTAAATAATTCTAGATTACATAACTAAACAAGTATTAGAGAACTAAAAAAAGTTTCCTGACGCGGGAGGCTGTTATTCTAGATTTATTACTGAAATAAAATTATGAATGGCTTATCATTCCGACGAGTCAACTAGCGGGAATCCGCTTACTTCATCCCTAGCCTTCCTCAGTGTCTGGCCATTCAGAATATAGGATATTAGACAGCAATAATCTTTTCAAACATTATTTTGGGGGGTTTCGAATAGAGAGTCGAAATTCGAAGGTCTTTACACTAAGAGTAAAACTTAGGCAAAATGAACAGATACTATAATGAACTATCATTGGTAACTAGACAGAGGAATCTTGATATCTTTGGTATAGATACCAAAAAAATTACTTGGATTTATAAATCCGTAAAATAAGATAAATTGAATTTTGTATCCACTTGAAGACAACTAAAGGTATGTACAATTTATTGTAATATAAACTAACATAAGCATAAAAATATCACATTCTACCAAGGCATTCTAAAAATAAAATGAGATTAAATTTTGCAAACACCCTTAAAATCAATATAGGTTCTTGGTCGGGGTAGCACAAACTCAAGATCTCGATCAATACAAACTAGAGAGAGAATAATACCGAAGTAGAATAAGATAAGATAAAAATAAAATTTATGTCGAAAAGAAATACGACATATATACATATATATAGACATATTGAACACAATAAATGATCAATATTATAATAATAAAAAGTAAAACAGTTCAACGAACTGGGGTGCGAGCCAAACTGAGTTGCTCTGGAGATCGACGTGCGGAGTCTCCTACACTATTTCCAGAGGCTCGTCTCTTTGCGACAACATCTGAGATACACAAAATTATTAATTGGAATAGGGATAGGTCCACTAATCCACTTGACTATAGCAGGATGCTCCCTGACTAATAGTCAACACCACCGACATAAAACAAGGGTTGTCGAGACAGCTCAAAAAAAAATTGAAACGTGTCAACTTCCTGAAGGGAAAGAAGCACTAAGGGACAGATTTGCCGAAGCAAAGTGGTATTCAATGTACTAAGTACTAGGGTATCAGTGCTGTACTGACCCCACGCCAAAAAAATTTGGAAAGGAAACGAATCCTCTCCAGGATAAAGTTCGCGTTAGCGCAACTCTTCCTGTACACGGGCCACGGAGGGATTGAATAGTCGCTGGAGAAGGTAGCAAAGATTAAGTACGCAAAGGCGTAAAGGGAATCAACTAAAAAATTAAAAATTAAGAACGGACTAAACATTTTAGAAGAAAGGCAGGATGGCCAATAGTTCCATAAGAATATCCTTTGGGATTGATCACAGCAGAAAATTTCCGAGCAAGGAAACTTCCAAAAGGACAAAAGAAGAAAATAAATCCAAACCGTTAATACACAATCTTGGAGAAGAAGAAAGAAAATGGGTATATGGCATACAAGCCACAATCGGTACACAAACAGTTCAGTATAAAACTGACATTTCCAAAAGAAACAAAAAAAAATCGTAGGAGTCTTCCACGAAGCAAAAACTTACGATAAGACTTAAAAGGAACGGAAGAATCATTACAATCTTCCAAAGAAATAGAAAAATATTACAGTCCATCGTCAATAATAAAAAATCATGATGTTGGATGTAACACACCACAATAATAAAAAAAGTTGAATAGTAAAACATTTTTGACACCTAATTGAATCCAATATGGTCGTCATACAAATCACAAAGAAATGTTTACCATTCTTTAGCAGAACTCCAACAGAGTCAAAATAATATAAACTTTTAATTCTCAGTGGGTCATTTAACGGTAGTACCAGAACTATTTCAATTGATAAACAAACGTGGTCTTAACGTCGACATAAAGATAAAAGATAAATTCACAACAGGCGGCAGCGGGTTGTTTCACCTCTGTATATACAAAGAGTCACAATAGACAACAGCAAACTACTTCAACCTCACTTGTGCCATATCATGAACACAAGATAATAAATGAAAGCTTTTGAGCCTTAGCCAAAAGTCTCAAAGCAAAAAGATATATGTGGTCTAATAAACTATTAGAAGACCGCAAAAATGTCAACGACAAAAAAAGAAAGCTGCTGCTTATACAACAGTCTGACATCACACAAATAACTCAAGATACAATAATACAGGTCACGTGCCTGTACGTCCTACAGGACATCTCGAGAAAAGAAAAAGGTAAAACCACAAATAACAATAAATTCCAGTACCAAAAACATACTTCTACTACATCTGACCACACAAAGACATAAAATTAACATAACAGAAGGAAAATAATAATATTTCCGCCCTATATTCTCAACAAAGACGCCTTAGGCAGAGAGAAACGAAGTTATATCATTATTTCCTTATACTTGGAAAACAAAATAACCATGGACTGTAAAATATAGAAAGCATTTTCCTATTCAGGAAATAAAGTTTTCTTTTCAAAGTATGAAAAAGTTAAACTATGAAAAAATAAATTTTTAAAATAAACGAAAAACAAATTAAAAAGAAAATTTAACAGATAACAGACTAGACATTAAAAAAACATCCTAATATCAAAGAACTTAACTTCAAATCCTCGCAAAAAAATATTTCGCGTAAGTATTCTGCAAAAATCCAGATAACACATTTTAAAATTACGTAGGTCGGGACAGCCTGTATATAGGTATAATTCCCATATGTTTGCTGCGAATAAAAACCATGAATCAAGATCAAGAAATAAAATTCACTTAATTGATTTTTCAAATACCGAACGCTAAGAGCCATTTCGTTTATTTAAAATAAACACATTGAGGAATATAATTATTATGGTTCTATCAACAAATAAGACTGAACTGCAAAGAAAGCCATCGTTTAGATACGAATTAATTTAGGGACATAAACAAAATTCATTTCTCACATTTATGAGATGTTTACCTTAGGCAGACGGGGAATAAACAGACGATTATCTTACCATTCAAAATACGACCATTAAAATGCACACGTAATAAACATTCCAAATACGTATTATGTATTTCACAAAATTAAAAATACGACGAGAATATTTCTACGCAATTTTACGAAGATTAAATTAAAGGAAAACGAAAATCGTACCAGTTAAACTGATTAAACAAAAATTGGGTAAAAGCAAATACACAAACAACTTGAGTCTAAAATACGAAATGTAAACAGAAATCATAAACGTATTACGTTGTTTTTATAATGAAGATACACGCTCCACGATTGGCGCGCCATTTATGTAACACTGCCGTATTACAATAATATTACAAGGCCAGAATCGCTCGTTGTCGAAGAGAATAGGGCGGGGTTATAGAAACTATATCGTATTTTAAATTCAAGCACAATTAGATAATATGAAATTATTATTTATTATTGGACGCCACCCCTGGTTTATCCTCGAAGGGGAAGAGCAAAAAAAAATTAAGATTTATTGAAAGTTTACAAGAAAACTATTCTTTATTATTTCTTAGTAATGAACAAAAAGAAAACATTAAAAGTTACGTCATCCCAAAGGGATTCCAAAATATTATTTTATGTTAACATTATCATAAACAAAAAATCTTTGTATCGTATTAAATTAAGAATTGGTTATAAAGAAAATGAATGTATATATATATTAACCCCAAATTTCGAAATTTGTTTACATTGAAAATAATATAGTTATTTATCAACTAGGAACAATGAAGAAAATAAACCTTTAAATTAAATTAGAACACTTCACACTATTTTCATTTTTTTTTTGAGTTCATAATCATTTCTGTTGTCTTGAAAGTAGGTATAATAAAAATAGGTACAACCTTAATCTGCTCTGTTTCTCTTCTTATTTAATCAGTCACCAAATAAACCATTGATTCAGCTACGTACTATATCAAATCACCACCATCCTAGATAAGAGGGGTTAGGGATTCCATAAAAAGATACTGCTACTGGGCCATGATCTGGAATAACTCCATAGCAATACTATCTTGCGACAATGTATTAGAAATATAATATCAGCATTATAGCCTCTCCAATAAGGGTCTAAAAAAATAAATATCTATCTGAAATATGGACAAGAAAAGGATTTATTAGCTCACCTCTGAATTGAGACCAACTTTGGAAACACGTCTTAACGGTTGGACGGTCCGAACAGAAAAGAGCGAAGCGCTATCATGGCGCCGGAATCTGGAAATTGGGCGTGAGTGACAAGTTGAAAAATATGCTCATCTACCGGATATATTTGGGAATTACAGAAGAATCCTTGAGTCGGCTACAGGTAGGTACTTGACAGATAGATGGGGCTATTAGTTTTATTAAAAAAAATATAATCGAAATTTATAATGATTTTCTTTTAAATCTTTTGAAACGGTTACAAGACTAGCTGCTTGTTTTACCTTTTTATGCATATTAAATGTATCGTGTTTTTGTTCCAACAACTCTATCTCTCCACACTGTGTTTTTAACCAATTTGCTTTGGCCTTTTGTATTTTGGTTCTTATTTGTCTCTGAATATTTTTGTACATTCTTTTGGTATTTTTTGATTTTCTTCTTTCTTCCATAAGTTGCAGTACATTGTCATTCATCCAACTTTTTCTCTTCTCTTTATTTTCTGTTAGATGTTTTTCATGTTACTTAGCCTTTCTGAAAGAATCCATGCGACTGTCTCTTTTGTTTCTTTATCTTTTAGTCTTTTTATATCACATTTTTTGTTACTATTCTTGTTTGTAACCTTTTTAAATCTAAACCTAAATTTACCAATAACAGGAATATGATCTGACAATACATCAGCACCGGGGTAACTTTTAACTGATAGGCATCTATTACGGAATCTCTTGTTACATTATGTAATCAATTTGATTCCTTATTATGTTTCCTGGTTGATCTTACGGAGAGACCCAAGTATACAAACGCCTTGGTGGTAGTTTGAAAAACGTATTTAATATTTCAGGATTAATATAACAAAAATACAAAAAGAGTTTCTTGTATGCCTGCACCTCTATGGAATCCAAAGTATGTATCTTTTAGTAAAATATGAAATGGTCAATATAAATACTCAACCCGTTGTTTTTATGTATATTTTAAATATATTTTATTTATTAAAATAATATTTTATAAAAAACTAAATCCTAAAAAATGATATTTTCGTAAATAATTATTTATTTAGAATCTTCATAGTCTTCGTCGTAATCTTCATCAATTCCGTTTGCTTTACGAGCTTCACCAGTTGGATCGTATTTACTGCACAGATCGAGGAAAAGATCCCTTTCCTTAAGTAGCAGATGGGATAGTATTATTCCGGCTTGTTTCTTCTGTTTTTCATTGCATCTACCGCACTTGTTCGAGATTGCATCGGGAATGATATCTGCAACAATATTTTTTATTAGTAATAATGATAATAAACATCAAGAACTTTATTTATCATGTAATAATATTTACATAATGTAACAGGAATTAAAAAACACGGTTCGAATTTCTCTACACAGATAGTTTATTTAAATGTTTACAAACTTAATATTGGTCTTCTTAAATTTATTTTATGACTATTCTTCAACCAAATCAAGCGGTCTGTTATATTAAAACAAATAATATATTCGAGCGACTTTTGGGGATTTCTACGCCACGCCTCGAACTTCGAGATGATTCCAGGACCCTTAAGCTAGCGAGAACAAATGAGCAGAATCCAATTTAACCTACGTAATATTGTTTCACCACCAAATCAACCTTAACGGGAGCGATTCTGCTGGCTTAAGGTTCA
The DNA here is from genome assembly GCF_040954645.1 of Diabrotica undecimpunctata. NCBI lineage: Eukaryota > Metazoa > Arthropoda > Insecta > Coleoptera > Chrysomelidae > Diabrotica > Diabrotica undecimpunctata. The sequence goes on along the minus strand of NC_092808.1, from coordinate 36,302,210 downwards.
AGCTAGCAGAATTCGGAAAAAAGACTTTTTGCCTATGGCATATTTTTTCATCCATTTTTCGCTAATTTATTACCACCCTAATAATTTTTCGCCACCAAACTACCCTTAAGGGGAGCGATTTTGCTGGCTTACGGTTAAAACTAGTAGAATTCCAAAAAAAAATATTTATGATAGGGGAGAGGGGGGCAAGTTGTTACACGGGCAAGTTGTTACACAATTATTTTAAAACGCAGCAAGTATCATGAGTTGCCGATATTTTATGGAAAGTTGGGTCAACCGACCCGTCATCTGTGAACGGATATTGATACTCAAGTCAGACATCCATCATAGTGTTATTGCTTAGAATGTGGTTTCTGGTCTAAAACTGTACCGTTGTCAGGTGGCTTTTGTTTTTATTTGTGAGAAATTGGTAAGTAGTATAAATATGTGTATTATATAGTTTTGGAGCGTATATATTTCTCGTTATTGGCATGCTATTGTTAGTAATTGATTCTCAATATTTACCAAAAAACGTTGACTTAACCTCATTTCGTACACGTGGGGCCAGTTGTTACAATAATCTGGGGCCAGGTTGTTACTGTAACAACTTGCTCCGAACACGTTAATGTAAGAATATATCGAAATATCTACAATGGTTACAATATGGTTACCATAATTTATGATTTCACTAAAAATCCAATATTATGATCAGACATATTTTGTAGATAGTAATTTGTTTGTAATGAATAGCATACCTACCTACATTTATTTTCGCAAAGCATGTTAGAAACACAGATTAGGTTTTATTAAATTTTTCTATCATGAAATTGTTTTGGTTGTTTTCAGATAGCTTAACATGGTGCGAACGTATACCAAGAAAACCACAAGGGGTATTATTCCAACCGAACAATTTGAAAGGGCGGCGCAATCGGTTTTACGAGAACACTTGTCAATTAGGGATGCTGCTACTCGCTATGGAGTTAATTTTATGACATTGCACCCCTATATGAAAAGAAAATCAAACTTAGGTGCTGAAAACAGTAACAAGAACTTAGTCGGCTACGCTACGGCCAGAAAAATATTTAACAATGCTGAAGAAGAGGAACTTGCCGAATATACTGAGCATTCTGCTAAAATTTATTACGGTCTTACAACTTCTGATTTGCGAAAATTTGCATTTCAATATGCAACAGCCAACCAAATATCTGTTCCGGAAAATTGGAAGGTTAATGAAATAGCTTCCAGAGACTGGCTATATGGATTTTTGAAGAGGCATCGAACTTTATCAGTCCGGACACCTGAAGCTACTAGTATGGGTCGAGCTACCGCGTTTAATCGTCATAATGTGTCACAGTTTTTTAACAATCTCGGCGAAGTTTATGATAAATATAAATTTGAGCTCCAAGAAGTGTACAATATGGACGAAACTGGACTTACAACTGTCCAAAGGCCTACAAAAATCATTGCAAAAAGGGGAACTAAGCAGGTAGGTGCTATCACATCTGGAGAAAGAGGTCAACTTGTTACCTTGGCATTAGCTGTCAACGCAACTGGAAATTTTGTACCTCCATTTTTAATATTTCCGAGAAAGAAATTCAAAGATGTTATGGTAGCCAATGGACCTCCTGGTTATGTAGGTGCGTCTCATTCCTCTGGATGGATGACATGTGATAACTTTTTGTTGTTTATGAAACATTTCGTCCAGTTTGTACGATGTAGCAAAGAGAAACCCGTTTTGATGGTATTAAATAATCACGAGTCTCATTTGTCTATTCCGGTGTTGAATTTTTGCAAAGAAAATGGAGTGGTTCTTTTAAGTTTCCCGCCACATACATCACACAAGTTGCAGCCGCTTGATAGGACGGTATTTGGCCCACTTAAAAGATATTTTAATAGTGCTGCAGATGCATGGTTAAGATCTAATCCCGGTAAAGTAATGAACATTTACGATATACCTATCGTTCTTAAAGATTCATTTCCTCTTGCTGTTACACCTCTCAATATACAAAAAGGATTTAGTGTGACAGGAATTTGGCCATACAACAGAGAAATTTTTCAAGATGATGAATTCTTGCCTGCAGAGGTAACAAATAGGCCAATAATAGAAAATATAAACGCAACAGTAGTCATAGATCCGGCACCTATTGGCACCGAAACACATAGAACTCCTTCCCAACAGCAACCTTCTACAAGCACAGATTTTAACTTGGCGATAAATGAACCTGTCGATTCACCTACTCATATAACGCCCCAGGAATTGAAGCCTCATCCAAAAGCAATGCCAAGGAAATCCAAAAGGGGTCGAAAGAAAAGAACTTCCGCTGTTTTGACTGATACTCCCATTAAATCAGCTTTGGAGGAGGAAGAAAAGGCAAGACAAAGAAAAAAAAAATGTGGGGGCAACCAAAAGAAACATATCCGGTGAATCAAGAAACAAGGTAAAAACTACTGTTAAAAAATGTAAGAAACGGACCGTCATTACCAAAAACACCTTCAAAAAATCAGATTCTAAAAGCTCGGAAGAGGATGAGGAATCGACGTGTCTGGTATGTTTAGCTCCATTTTCGAAGTCTAAAAACGAAGAATGGATTCGGTGCATTGTGTGTCAAAAGTGGGCACATATTGCTTGTGGAAAATACGATGATTTTTATATTTGTATTCACTGCTCGTCCGATAGTGACTAGTTTAACATTCTTGTAAACAGGTTTGTTCAGATTTTCATTTTTTATTTTATTTCATTTTGTGTTATGTTTATAATATTTTTTGTAGCTAAGCAAGGGTTCTTTCTGTGACCACTAAATAATGTTGTGGGAAGTTTTTAGAATTTTTTTTTTCTATTGTAACATCTTACCCCATGGACTGTAACAATTTGCCTCATAGTGGGGTATGTTGTTACAATTTACAAGTTGAGTTAAATTGATAATAACAATTGATAATAAATTAAAATTAACATTATTTGTGTAAATGTATCAACTACCTTAATCCGATTTTAGTTTTCTTATAAAAGATCTACTATTGCCCAAATAAATAATAGAATCAATTATGTAACAACTTGCCCCCCTCTCCCCTATACCACAGTGCTCTGCTAGATTTTTATGAATTTATTACCACCTTAGTAATTTTTCACCTGTTAACTACCCCATCTGGAAAGTCAACAATTCTTAGGTTAAAATTTAAGGTTATGAAAAATCTATTTTTACAATTTTACTGTACTCTATTAATCAATATTTCTGTTACGTTAAAATTTATGGCTAAATTTTTTTCGCGCCAGCAGAATTTAAAAAATATATATTTTTGAAGTACCACATTGTTTTGATAGGTTTTTACAAATTATTACCACCCTATTAATTTTTTACTTCTTAACTACTCCTTGTGGGAAGTCAATATTAAGCTATTAAGCGGAAGCTCGAATATTAAGCTAGCTAATTCAAATAAAAAGTTTGAAATACCACATGATTCTGCTCGATTTTTACTAATTTTTTGCCTCTCAACTAACCCGTGGTTGCTTAGGTTAAAATGAAAAAAAGTAATTTTTAAATACCACTGTATGGCTACAAAGCTTTTCCAATTCATTTACCACCTTCACAATTGTTTACCCCTCTATAAGAAGCCAATAATTCTGCTAGGTTGAATTTTGAACTGACAAAACAAAATTACGAGTATAAAAGGCATTTTTAATTATTTTTTTGTATTGTATTTTTACTTCAACCTTTTACTATTTTTTGCTATCTTCATATTTTTCACCTAACACACTGGGCATAAATTCCGCACTTTAAGTTCTAATTTCGGGGGCGTAAAGTCGTACTTTTTGGTCCGGTATAAAAAAATGCACGATTCCACATTTCAAGAGTTAAAAATCAACTATAGACGTGATCGTACGTAGATGAATGTGCACTGGTGTTTACTATTAAAAATTACTCAAAAATATTGTACTCAGCATAAAACACACTCAGGGATAGTACAGAGGCGCTATATTTGCAATTTATTGCCAAAGTTAAATAATAGTGAAGAGGGCGGTATCAATCGAAAATCCGATTAAGACTATAGCTCCCACTCCTTGATTGGCGGTACACTTCGCTCAGGTCTACGGATGTCCCAATAAATACAAATCTTTTAATCTTTTAATCTTAACAATAGGTACGCAAGGTGTACCAACATTCCTTTACAATTATGTAATAGACATAATAAAATTATTTCAATTTGAATATTTCTTACCATTCCATTGTATTTACTAAAACTCAACTTGATTTCAGTTATTTTATTTAAAAAAAAGGGGCTCACGATTCGATTTCTCTTAGCCATGTACTCACTACTATAATCAGAGTCAATTTTTTAAAACAGTTAAAATTTATAATTTTTGTAATAAAGTATTTTCACATTTTCAATATTTAAAAAATAAATATTAGTTTATTAGCACGGAGTAACATTTACGAAGTAGTTACGAAAACAATGACTAGGCTAGTAAAAATATAGTAAAAATCTAGCAGACCCCTTTTGTATTTCCAAAAAGATTTCGCATTTAGCTAGCGTGAATGCGTAGCTTGTTGAACGTTTCCCATTAACTGTGGCTTAAGGGTCAAAAATTATGAGGGTGGATAAAATTCAGTAAAAACCTGGCAAGTAATTTATACTTTCAGTTACAAGAAGAGTACAGTAAAATTGTAAAAATAGGTTTTTTAACACCTTAAATATTAACCCAACAGAATTATTGACTTCTCATAAGGAGTAGTTGAGGGGTGAATAATTACTAGTGTGGTAATAAATTCATAAAAATCTAGCAGAGCACTGTGGTATATCATAAATATTATTTTTGGAATTGTACTAGTTTTAACCGTAAGCCAGCAAAATCGCTCCCCTTAAGGGTGGTTTGGAGTTGAAAAATTATTAGGGTGGTAATTAATTAGTGAAAAATGGGTAAAAAAATATGCCATCGGCACAAAGTTTTTTTTCTGAATTCTGCTAGCTTGGACCTTAAGCCAGCAGAATTGCGCTCCCATTAAGGGTGGTTTGGTGGTGAAAAATTATTAAGGTGGTAATAAATTAGTGAAAAATGGCTAAAAAAACATTACGTACGTTAAATTGGATTCAGCTCACTTGTCCCCGCTAGCTTAAATATCCTGATGATTCCTCGCCTGTCACTCACATTCTAGATTAATTGACATGTGTCAACAACATTCTGAGTTCAAGGGGTGACTTGTAAAACTTACAGCAATAAATTAATATCTATTAAAGCTCCATAAGAGTTTCAGTTCAGAAAATGTACCTATATTAGTACAGAACTTTATTTTATTACAAATGGAAATATATAATATCATAAACATAACATAAAACGGTGAGATTTTGAAAATAATAATTATTGGGATTGAAAAGTTGAATGAAAATTTCATCTGAGTTGCATTTGTGATTCTTTAAGTTTTTAACTTAGTTGTTGATTTCTATGGATCCTATGTATTAAACACAGGCAAGACTTTTGCATTTTTTGTATAATGTAACTATCGTGTTAAACCATCTACCACTGAAGAGGTTGCCCAAGCCATTAAAAAGCTTAAAAATAATAAAGTACCAGGAAGTGATCAAATTTGTAGTGAGCTCTACATGTTGGCGACGTCCTGCTACAAGCACTGCATAAACTTGTACTTCTTGTCTGGCAAAATAATGCCATGCCCTGTAAATGGTCTCAAGGCGTGATATGCCCGTTACATAAAAAAGGCGATCAGCTTCAGTGTGACAATCACAGAGATATAACCCTGTTAGCAACTGCTTACAAAATACTAGCAAATATTCTCTACGAAAGGCTACAAGTTTACACAGTTGGTATAGTTGGAAATACCAGTCCTGATTTACTCCAGAAAAATCAACAATGACCAGATTCATTCAATAAGACTGATCCTCGAGAACATATTAGAATTTAACATTGAAACCCATCACCTATCCGCCGACTTCAAGGCCGCATACGACAGTGTCAAGAGAACAGTACTATACGTGAGTATAGTAATCATCAATGCGTGAGTTTGGTATAACAGAAAAACTTATCCGATTAACGAGAATGACAATGTCTAATTTAAAAGCCAGCGTTAGGATACAGGGAGAACATTCTAGATCCTTTGAGATAAAGAATGGACTCAGACAAGGGGATACCCTGGCTTGCCTCCTATTTAACATTGTGTTGGAAAAGGCAGTCCGAGATACATAAATTAGAGACAGCGGTACTATTTACAATCGATCGACACAAATACTAGCATACGCTGATGACATTGACATATTAGGACGTAGCAAACGAGATGTTGAGCAATATTTTCTAAAATTGGAAACACCATTGACCGGCGAAACAGGTCGGTCTAGTCAGCAATGAAGTCATCTTCTTCCATGCATCAGTAAGCTGTATGAAAGGATGCGCGAGTACGCATAGACGACATGATTAAGAGGTCAGGTGGTTTATATCGGAGACAATTTAGTTTTTGTAAAGGAAAAAGCACGATTGATGAAATCATGAGTGTACTCGAAGCATTGCTCAACAGAGAGGATGAACATCGCTCTCGGCCCTGCTCTTGTTTGATGTTAAGAATGCATTCAATACGCTGCAGTGGAACGAGGTAATGAAGGCAATGGAGGAAAGAGACTGTCCTGGTTACCTGATGAATGTGCTGGCGGAGTATCTGTCCGAGAGAAGGATTATGGTGGAAAAGGGACGTGACGGTCAGGTACCCCAGGGATCTGTCTTGGGCATGACGCTATGAAACCTGGCATATGACGGGGTTATGCACTGTGAATACGGAGAGGGTACAACCCCCTTCGCATTCGCGGATAACCTCGCTGTACTAGTAGTAGCCCGGGATGAGCCAGATCACAAATACCGGGTTCGGAACGCAGGCCACGTCGTAAATAAATGGATGACGCAGCACGGACTGAAACTTGCGGCAGAGAAAACCGAAGCTATCATTCTGAAGGGGACAAGGAACAGGCAAAGTGTTGAATCGCAATGTGCGGGAGCATGTCTAACACCCAAGAAACGAAGAAAGAAAAAATGGAAAATAGGAGGAGCACGTGCGGGAAGTGGTCCGGAAGGTTGCGAATAGTGCGGCTGCGTTGGGAGGGGTGATGCCCAACATTGGGGGACCCAAATACGAAAGGAGGAGGGTCTAATATGGTGCTGTACAGTCGATCGTCCTCTACGCGGTCACAGTCTGGAGCGAGACGGTAGAGATAACGGCCTATAGTAGGCTCATGACACAAGTGAACGTAACAAGTCTGTTGCGAGTGGCATGCGCCTACAGGACTGTGTCTGCGGCAGCCTTGTGGACCATCACTGGATGTGTTCCGTTTCATGTTTTGGCGGTGTAAAAAAAGAGCTCTATGAGAGAAAAGGCCCAAACCTTACTGTGGCCGAGAGAAGACAGGATTGAAATCATGGCAAGATGGCAAGAAGAATGGAACAACACAGAGGATGTGGCACAGTGGACAAAAATGCTGATCCAGAACATAAGAGATTGGATGGACTGTGGCCACAGGCAACTGGGTTATTTCCTGACGCAGGTGCTCACACGATACGGGTGTTTTAGGGCCTACCCCTTTAGGTTCAGAAAGGCTGACACAGATGAATGCCTATACTGACGGACACTGTAACACATACGATGTTAGATTGCAGCAGATGGATAGTGGAAAGGGACAGAATGGAGAGAGGGACAGGTGTGAATTTTGTTACAGTGAGAGAAATGATTGAGAGAATGATTGAAAATAAATCAGGTTGGACTAACATACACAGGTATATCCGTGCAGTGATCAAGAAAAAGGAAGAGGAAGAAAGACAGCTGGACCAACAGCAAGGGTCAGAGTAAAAGATGCTGGAAGTTGACGCTAGAGAAGTGGGTCACACTGTATGAGTTAGATAGGCGTGAGTCAGACTGTGGGGGAGGAGGCAATGCCCGTCTGGGAATAGTGCCGTACTAGGAGCGATAAGGGTCTTCTACGCGCTAGCTGGAACGAGACAGGGAGCCTGCTTGCTGATGAATGGAGTGTGGATGTGTATGAATTTAGAATGAATGAATGAAGGTAGTGCTTCGGAAGTGATACTGGCCTTACAGCGGCCATTCCGCTTCCAGATCTCTGGATGACAGAGGAGGATCTGGTTTAGCAGATAGGCGTTTGGCGTAGACTCGGCGACGAGAGGGCATTTTAAAGTACTTTGGGAACTATCGCCGGGAATACGAAGAACGAATCCTGCACTAAGGTCAGTCAGGCGGCGTCCTGGACTGAGATGTCTTTTGAAGATTTCGGTCGGACCCCCCTCTATAAAGACGAAAAAATGTCAGCAACGAAGGCAAAACCAAGTACATGTTGGTTACTAAGGATCCTATAGCAAATGAGGAACGGGAAATAGCGTTTGAAAGTCGTATCTTTGAACGTGTTAACAGCTTCACATACCTTGGCACGCTAGTGACTACTACCCATAAAACAAGCGAAAAAATTAAAATACGAATAAACCTTACAAATAGGGAATATTCTGGGAATATTCGAGCGTAAGATACTCGCGCAAAAGATTTAATTTTGAATGATACCAACTCTTTAATGAACCAGATGTAACGTTTATTAAAACAGCGACTTAGATGGGCCGGACACATAATACGAATGCCTGACAACACGATTACTAAAAAGCTAACGACAGGAACACCTATAGGAAGAAGAAACAGAGGTCGACTCCGAATTAGGTGGTTAGATTAAGTTGAGACCGACTTAGGGATACTAGAGATCAGAAGATGGCAACACGTTAATAGAATCCGAACAGAATGGCGACCAATCTTAGAGCAGACCAGGATCCACAGAGGATTGTCGAAAGCTGATGATGATGATGAACTATCATGTTTATGTCAACAAGTTTTTTAAGTGAAGAACGAGGTAAAAGAACGAGATTCAATGTTTTAAATATTAAGCAAAAACGTGACAAAAACAAAGTAGCTGTTTATGAAAGAAGCGAATATTAAATTTATGCGGTGGAATGTTAAATAAATACATAAAATAAACCCGATTATCATTGATGATACTGACAACAAAAATCCATTTGGTATATTTATACACAACAATTTATATACAACAATTAGGTATACCGATTGGAATATCTCTGATCCACATTTGATCAGAATCTGAAAGAAAAGTAAAATATAAAAACGTTCAAGGTGGCATTAGCAGGCAATAAATGTATGCAGGACTTCAATGGGTTCACTAAAAGCACAAGTGTAACAAGGAAACAAGAGGAGAATCTATGAAACCATCATAAAACCAATAGTTTTGTATGCCTGAGAAATATTGACTTGACTAAAAATATTGACTAAATAAAAGCCTGTAAAAATGTTTAAATATATGGAAGCGGAAGTTTTTCAAAAAAATATATGACTGCAACTACGTGGATTAGACGACTTAACCGAATTGAAAGATTTATAGGCAGAACCAAAAATACTGAGAGCGCTTAAAGAAAAGGACATAGGTTAAGTGGAAGGGAGACTACAAATAAAAATACCAAAAATGCCCAAGATGCCATATAAGCGTACTTATAAAATTTGAGCAAAGTTTGTTGCTATTACTTGGTATCTGTACCAGTTTATTATCTACACTGGAAAAACGGAAGGCATTGAAAATTATGGCTAGGGATACAAAGTTGTAACTAAATTATGAAAAGATATACCACACAAATTTTTGGTTGTTTTTGATAACTTTTTACAAGTTACAAACTGTTGGAAGATTTATATGTTAAACAGCTGTATGCTATAGGTACCTAATCGCAAAGGTTTACCCGATGTCATGAGGAAAAAGCAAACCAAAACTGAAAAACTTTGAAAGAATGAATTGTATTGTTCGATCAGTGGCCATATAACAGCAATAAAGTGATTGGATACCAAATAAGTCACAATTAGTACAACTGCCAATCAACCACATAAAGTAACCATGATAAAACGTAGACAAAGAGATGGTACAAAGAAAGATATAATGTGCCCAAAAGTTATTGCATTGTACGCAAGAGAGATACCTTTAGGAATAATTAAAACGATCGAAAATATCTACCAAAACAACACAATAAAAGTAAAAGTAGAAGAAGAACTAACCGACCCTATTGAAGCTGGCAATGGGATAAGACAGGGAGATTCCTCTATTGTTCAATCTGGTTATGGATGAAATAATAAAAAAAGTAAGAACTAAAAAAGGATACCAAATGGGAGAGAAACAACTTAAAATAATCTGCTATGCAGACGACCCAGTATTACTCTCTCAAAGTGAAGATGATTTACAACATATGCTACACCAATTTAATATAACCGACAGAAAATTTAATAAGTTAATTTCCCCAAAAAAGACAAAATGTATGGTTACAACAGCAAGTTTACTAAGACGTAAATTGGAGCTGGTGTTATCGAATGCCATAGTCTGTGGACTAGTACGCATTTCGATGCGCATCGCCCCGCCTCGAATTTTCCCATTGGCTCTTGACCTGGAAATCCCTATTTATCGCTCGAACAGCGCATATAAATATTGGCGATTTTCAGGTCAGCCAACGTCCATTCCTGTACGAGACGTTGAAGGAGTAGGTCACTGGAAACAAACCAACTTCTAAACAACGTCGGCGGGAAATTTGAGAGAGTGTATACTCTGAAAATTGCAGTACATAGATTGTCTTGGAAGTAAGCGTCAGACAAGCCGAGGAACCCAGTGGTAGGCAATAAAAGTTCGAAAGTACGGGGTTTCAGTAGAATATACTGGCCCCAGAAATTGTCCATTTATTGGCAAAATCGCAGGGCGATTAGGCGAGAACGACGACTTACAATTCCGGTATAAGACGTACAACGAGGGACCATTTAGCAGCGTGGTAACGCGCGGTAAGTAAGGCCAATACCAAGTCAACAAAGTACACGTTAAGTAGAACAAGCCTTTTTTTCGGGGGGTTTACAACCCCCTGGCTTCCGTGAGGCTGCGGGGCCTGCTTATAGTCTGTACTTTGCGATCCAATCTTAGCGAAAATGCCTGGTTCAACCAGGTCTGCCATTTCCTCCCGGTCTGTGACCAGATCACAGACCGCGGCATTATCGTCAAACCCTTACGCGCCACTTTTTCATTCAGAACCTGAACCCGAACAACCTGAAGAATCCTACAATCCCGCCGCATCTGCCCACGAATTATCTCAACTCCAGGCGGAGATACTAATCCTCCAAACTCGCTTCAATATGAAGCGCAGGGAAGTTGAACTAAACGACCCAAATCATCCGATGCTCGCCAAACACGACTCCGAATACCCTCCTTTACCTTCTACCCACAAAAAACTCACTATTAAACACACACCAGCTCCTCAATCTCAATCACAATCACAATCTACTTCTAAAAAATCCACAGTCGCTCAAAATACTCACACTTCATCACCTCAAATTCCTCAAAAAACACCCACATCATCTTCTCAAATTCAACCTATCACGTCCAACACTCAACCTCAACCCTCCACATCAAAATCCTTCGCAAATGCTATCAAAGCACCACCAATTTTCAAGCCTAAAACCAATCCCAACATCACAAATTCAATTAATAATTCAAAAACATTCGAATACCTTATCAAGGACATACCGCAAGATTTGTGTAATCAACGCACTTTCTTCAGAATTCTTAACTGCATTCCTTTGTTGTATCAAAAGATACACTCACTTAAAGTCTTAAGCCACGGTATAGCCCATCTCAGAACCCTACATTCATTAAACGCCGAAGAAATGCAGTTAAAAATACACAAAGCAACAGGACAGACTCAAATTAAAATCACTTCTAGAAACCACAGCTCCACAAACCAAGCCCCCAAACCTTCTAATTATTTGTTCCTCATAGTGAACGTTTCACACGATTACGACGAGGAAGAAATAAAACAAATTCTAACCGAGCAAGACATTCCTGTCTCCAGATTGTGGAGAGTTAAATCTCTACAAACTGGAAAAGACACTCGTCTAATCAAAGTCCTCACTCCCTCTTCTGACAAATATTCTCACGTGCTCAATTATGGCATACCAATTGATGGACTTATCCATTATACTGAGCTCCCTCACGGAGCAAATCCCGTCATTCCTACCCCGAAATATTGTAGCAAATGCTGCACTAATGGCCATTCCATCTCAGAATGCCGGCATAGAACTTTCGTCTGCCCTAATTGCGGACAAAACCACAAATCTAGCGAATGTCCTTCACAAACCAACCCTAAATGTCCTAACTGCGGCGGCGAACACCCCGCATATTCCAACAAATGCCCGAAAAGGCAGGAAAAACCATCAGACTCCCGTCAAACCCAACCTCTGACGATCGAAAGATCAACTCCACCTTTTGACCTAACCACAGATTTAAAAAATACCATTAAACTCAGCACCCTTGTCCTTCTCAATATCCTTCCCGAAAGGAGAGATCTCATTACTTCAATCACAAGCTCTGTGATTGAAAAGATATTCGGCCACACAATCGTATTGTCTGGCCACAATAACAACGTAGATATCTCTTTCCATCCTAACTTCTAAATCCGCTGTTAATGGATTTCACAATCGGTGCAGTAAATTGCCAAGGGATCTCTAAAAAGAGACCCCTAATCAAACATATCCTGCAAAATCACAACATCCAAATCCTCGCCCTAACTGACACACTTTGTCAAAACACTCCGACTTTTGCAGGATATACTACAATCTATCGAAGCCGCTGTCAGGTTTCCCGTGGGAATGGTATCCTTATCAAACACGGACTACCACACTCCCCCCACGTATTTCCACAAAACGTCCCTCCACCCAACGTGGACTTCCTGGCAATCGATCTGCATCTCCCTAACAACCAAACCCTTACGATAATCTCTTACTACAGACATCCAGCAAACCCGCTTTCTTTAGAACTTTTAGAGTATTTCTCTACTCTAAATAAAGCAATTCTCATGGGCGACCTGAACTGTAGACACACTCAATTCGGTGATCACTCTACAAATCCGGAAGGCATCAGACTAACTGATATACTTCTAGACCTTCCAATCATAAGAATCACAAACACAAACTACACGTTTTTGAACGCAAATGGGGCATCTATAGTGGACCACATCATTGTTACAGGTAGCGTGATGCATAGGTTCGACGATAGATGTCACATAGGCGATACAATAACGTCCGACCATCTCCCGATATTAGTTAATTCTGATATCATGTCTCCTCAAATCCCACCTCCTCCCAGACAAATAAGAGATTATCGTCACGCAAACTGGCCACGATTCCAAAACTTCATAAATAACAACATTCCTGAGTTAGGCGAATTAAATTCAACCGAAATTATCGATCAGAGTGTTATCCAAATTGAAAACCTCATAACCGAGGCAATCAATCACTCAATTCCAATGAAAACTATTCTACCATTCTCACCGGCACTTCCACAATACATCATTGCCAAAATACATCAAAAAAGACGGCTTTTACGTCAATACAAAATCAACAGAGACCCCCTCGTCAAAACAGAATATAATCGCATCTCTGCTCGAATTAAGAGAGAAATATCTATCCTACAGGCTCGCCAGTGGGAAGATGCTACCTCGAAATTGGATTACAGAGATGGGAGTAAATTCTGGAACAAATTCAAAGTCCTAACAAAACAAAAATTATCACAACCATCTCATCTGTTGATTAACAACCAAATTATTAGTTCTCCCGAACTAAAAGCTGAGGCATTCAAAAACTCACTCAACGAAAATTTTCGCACCCCAGACAAACCAAACTTTGATCGCTTGTTTAAACTTGAAACTGAATTCGCAGTAAGAAATACTCTCTTGCATCAAACTCCAAACCACGTCCCAATTATGGACCCTATTACTGACAGAGAAACGGAGAGTTATTGCCAAATAGGCAAAAATAACTCTCCCGGACCTGACAATATCAGTAGAAGGTGTCTAAAGCAACTTCCAGAGAGTATAATCCCACTTCTCACAAAAATCATTAATGCATGTCTCAAATACTACTATTTTCCTACTCCTTGGAAAATAGCAGACACAATCATGTTAGCTAAAAAAGGTAAACCCCTTACTAACGTGGAATCATATCGACCTATCTCCTTAATAAATTCATTAGGGAAAGTTCTTGAGCTAATCCTAAAAGAGAGGCTCAGCGACTTTCTCGACAGTCACAATATCATTCCAAAATTTCAATACGGATTCCAACCTAATAGATCCACAAAAAATGCATTAATAGACTTCACCTCTAAAGTCACTCAAACATTAAACAGTAACGGTATCGCCATAGCCACTTTTCTTGATGTACAGAAAGCCTTCGATCAAGTCTGGCACGACGGACTGATTCGGAGGCTTATGGACATCGGGCTACCCCTACAATTCACTAAAATCATAGACTCTTACTTATCGAATAGAACAGTGAGAGTAAGAATAAGCGACAAAGTTTCCACCCCATTCACTCCCCTAGCGGGAGTACCTCAAGGCTCAGTACTCGCACCCCTGTTGTACATCACATACAACAGTTCTATCCCTATCCCAAACCTACCGCACACGCAAATGTACCTCTATGCAGACGATACAGCCCTCCTTACAACAGCGAGCAGATTTGCCCCTGAGACAACTTTTAGAAGAGCACAAACTCTTTTAAACGGTGTCGAGGAATGGTGTAATAAGTGGAGAGTCACACTAAACGCCGCGAAAACACAAACTATCGTGTTTCGCTGCCCATATTCATCATCTGGTATTATGCGCAATCGAGCCGACCAAACGCCCCTGTTTTTGATGGGAGAAAGACTCGTTTTCAGCCCGACAGCTACCTATTTGGGTGTTTTATTTACTAAAACACTCAACTGGGAACCTGATCTAAAGGCAACTTTAGATAGGGTCAGAAACCGAGCCCGTCTCCTAGTTCCATTATCAGCGACGTTTGGCAAAACCAACAATAAAACTCTCACACACACTTATAAAACATTCATTCGACCCGTTATTGAGTATAAGTCTAGCTTATATTGCCTTCTTAAGGGTTATCAAAGGAACAGACTGTCTGCTGCGGAGCGTAGAATCTTGCGTAGAACGTGCAGAAAACGTTGGCACTTCCCCTCCCGTGAAATCCACCGCACAGCAAATACCACTCCCGTTATCGAGAGAATAAAATCTCTCAACAGGAACTTCACCCTCAAAACAATCAACGGCCCCCTTTCTATCACACAAAATACCCTAAAAAGTTCCTGTTCCTTCCTAGGTCACATATCCACCCGAATACCTAAAATCAAATATCCTCACCTACCATCAATTCTATTGCAGTCATGCATAGACGACGAACTTCCTGACGAATATGTTGACATCCTCGAGGCCACTCCACTAGCCTACAGAACCTCATAAATATCACATCCTATTCCCTACCCCGGACAGGGGGAGATTGGTTTTTTGCGGTTTCCCAATCTCACTACTCAATGATACCTGTCCGTTCCTGAGAAAATAGCCGCAACTATTTTCTCAACTGAATCGACAATTGCTGGAACCGTCTATCGAACTCCGACGAGGCCTGGCCGTTAGCGTAAGCGACCGATAACAGAATTTTAGTGCAATACACTAGTTCTGAAGTCGGTTGCAAACGCATAAACGGCTGCAGGAACAATGGTCACTAGAGAACACGGTTTTAGTTTCTGTCGATTCAGACTCGCACACATACATACTAAATCACATTCACACACACACACATACACACAAATCAAACAGTGAAAGGGGCACTCTTTCTGCTACCGAAATATCCTCATCACCGGGACCCCCGGTCGTCTGCAGCCTCCGTTACTTTATACGGAGTCTGTGGGCGGCCGGAGAAAATCTAAGTGATTCGACGGAATCTGTAACATCGAAATGGCAGCGGCCGTCACTGTTTGATTTACACACACATTCACACTGAGCGAAATGCGACAAGTCAACTCTCGAAAGCCGAGGCGCCTCCACTCACGAGCACACTCGTCCACAAAATTTCAGTGCAATACACTGGTTTTGGGGCCGAGTTAAGCTCGAGACTGCACAGGACCAATGGTCACTAGAGACAGGGCTTGTCGTATCTAGCTCAAAAACCAACACATTCACTGGAAAGAACATCGATTCCAGTCAAACCCTCTCGCCCCTGGCTCGCTGGCTGCCTGAAAAGTGACGAAGAAAGAAGAACGAAAATATCGCCGGTGATTTTTCGGGTTGTTTTAGCTGTGTGTACGCCATTATAACCAACAACATTTAAACTCAAGCCTGAAGAGGGTCAACCGACCCTAAACGGGCACTTCGAACATTCTCTCCCTCATGAATAAAGAATCCTTACCCTATCCTCCTGAGAATGAACATTGTATGATGATGAGGTCAGCCAAGTCAGTCCCCCACGGGCTCTCCTAGAGCTTAGTGCTCTCGGGGCTCTGCTTCCTGCATTTATTTTCCATACTCTGTGGCTGAGAATTGTTTCAACTTAATTTGGTGTTTTATTTCGACGAAGAAATTGTCATGTAAGAAATATCTTGCCTTTTTCAAGGCAAGACACCGAAGATAAATATTTTCAAATTTCCATAACCCGAAAATGGACTTAAGTAGAGGAGTTCTCGACAGTATATTCGAAGCCCTCTACAGAGCACCCGGAGACAACAGAAGGTGGTTAGCCTTATTTGTTCCCCCGAGGTGACACTGGAAGGTCAGATAATAGAACAAGTGATGGAGTTTAAATATCTAGGCATCACATTATCTAGCTACGGAAAGAATAGAGCAAACAGAGCCGCAGGCTGCCTAAAGGAAACAATATGGAGAAATAAAAATATCGGAAAAGAAACGAAAGGTAGAATTTACAAAACAGTCATCAGACCAATAATGACATAGGCTGCAGAAACAAGACCTGACACAGAAAGGACAAAAAGGATGTTAGAAATATCAGAAATGAAAACAGTTAGAAAAATTGATGGTAAGACACTATGGGACAGAGCTAGAAGTACAGATATACGACGTAGATGCAAGGTGGAGAACATCATGAACTGGGTAAGAAATAGAAGAGTAGAATGGAACGATCATATAAGCCGAATGACAACAAATAGAGTAGTAAAGACGGTTCTCCAGTAGGAAGACCACGAAAACGATGGAACGACAACTGGAGGAAAATTGAAAAACAGACAGAGTCATGTCTATATAACAAGAAGAAGAAAAAGAAAAGTTATTGCAGATTATACGCTAAACACGGGAGGCGTTGATCACTTTGACCACGTTAGGGCATCATATCCCATAAGTAGGAAGTCTAGAAAATCGTGGATGAGATTGTTCTTCTTTCTTTTGGATGCAAGTATGTTTAATGCATGTATTATGTACACAAGAATTCATGATCAAAAAAATACTTCCCACAAGGATTTTAGGTTTCGCCTTGGAAGAGCTCTCATAGGTGACTTTAGAGTAAAGGCATCTCGACTTGTGATATTTAGAAATAAAAAAACGGGAAACTTTGGTGTTCCAGACGAAATTCGGCTAAGAAGTGTAGGACCACATTAACCAGATGTTTAAAAAAAATATATAAGATGCAGATTTTTCTCAAAAAAAAAGAAGAAAAATGAACTAACATTATAAGTAGTTATTGTCAAGTAGCTTTATGGCCAAAAAAACTGCTGTAGTTGAGACCTAAATTAGTTTTGTAACCCATATATGCATTTTTGTATTTTTTTATTAAATAAATTGTTTCACAAACTGTACAAGGGCAATTAATTTCCCACCTACAAACATTTTTTAAGGAACAACGCGAATGTAGTCCCGTCACTTTTTTTATTACTTTCTCAAATTATTTTTTATTTCAACAAAAATATGTTTTATTTACCTCCTTTCGATACTAAAATTATACAAACAAACAAATAAATTCTCCTTATGTTCCATCTCTTATTAAGAGTTAATACGAAAAAGAAACCAATAAATATTACAATTAAGAAATATTTTTGTTTTCGTTGTTATTTTTTGCAAATATAAAAACACCATAGCGTATGTCCAATTTGACTAAAATACTTGCTTCAATTATTTTTATTAGCTTTTCTAATTACAAAATACATAAAAATTACATTAATTAAGTGTATGACTCACACAAACTTAGTCATTATGGTAATATACTAAAATACTCAGTTGTTAAAATTTAAAAGACACTACCATTGAAACCAATTATTTATTTATATTTTTTACTACTTTACTCAATTTCTAATAATAAAATTACGCCAGATTTCTAAAACCACAATAATAAAATGACCAAATAAATTTTAGTCTGATTTAGCATTTACAATTTAATAATCATCAATCTGTCAAATAACTGTCAAAGTTAAACTTGATAATTAAAAGTTCTCCTATTAATTTTTAATAATTGTGTGTAAATTAAACAGTATTTAATAGTTATATTACAATTAATTAGTATTTAAGATTCCCATTGATGTAGCCAACGAGTAAACATTACCTTGTGAAAAATGAACTCAAATCAAAACCTCACAACTCCACAAGTTCTCCCCACAAAATCATATGTCGCTGCTACTTTATCCAAACCTCCACCTCCTACTTTCCCACGTAAGGAGCAAGCCATTTTAATGCACGCTATTTCAAATACTGTTTTATTTGACTATGTTAAAGCTATAGGGGACATTGTTATCCCAAAAAACATTACCTTTGCATCACGTATTCCAAATAACCGCATCTGTATTTATCTTTCCTCGCCTACAGTTGTCGATAACCTTCTAAAAACACATCAAAATATCTCTATCAACTCTACAGTAGTTCCCATCAGAAGACTTATCACCCCAGCTAAACGCCTTCTTATATCTAACGTATCTCCTTCAATTCCACATTCCATAATTGAGAAAGCCCTTAAAGATATTGGATTACAGCTGGTCTCTCCTGTGTCATTTGTGAAATGTGGTGCACTCGGAGAAGGTTATGCACACATAATGAGCTTCCGAAGAGTAACGTATATTATCCCCGATAAAGAGAACTTTTCAATAGATAGAAACTTCGTTATTACATACGAAAACACACCTTATAGAATATTTATTTCTACGGATAAATTGCATTGTTTTGTATGTAAAGAGGTCGGCCATACCGCTGACTCATGTACCAATAATCCAACTACTTTTTCTCAAACTGAACTACCCCATCTAGAGCCCTCTACATCTGAAATTACTGATATAATTTCTGACGTAAACACTCCTGTTCAATCAGACCTAACTACTTTAAATTGCACAGAAACCCACACTGAAATAGATACTGAAACTATACACCCATCAATTCCACCCACACAAGGACAAAAAAGAGCTATATCAACAGACAGCAATTCTGATATTCCTTCTCTATTATCTTCAGCAAGTACACCCGAACCAGCGTCTAACCAAATGCTTCCTCCGTTATCCACAAAAACAAACACTATCTCCAAACCTCACAAGAAAAAAGCAAAAACTACTAAATCAGAGGAACATAATCTAACAGCTAGTTCACTACAATCCGTAGCGGCCATTTATAAAAATAATCCATCTGGTCTAACTTTGACCGAGACTCAGTTTATTGCTTTCCTAGAAAATACACATGGTAATCCTAGTCCACTTAATGAAGCTTTTGTTTTTACGTCAAATATTGAAGGACTATTACAAGACATAACAGTTCTCCATTCAGAAACTAAGGAAAGATCCCTTAAAAATCGACTTACGAGACTTCAAAAGAAAATCAAAAGACAGCTAAACCCAGATGACTCTGATAATATCAGCGTCTCATCTGAACTCCTAACCGATGATGAAACCAAAACCCTTATCTCCCAACAGCCAGAACAACCATCTCAGTTGCCCCTTACCCCTTCAACTCAAGATTCACCTTCAATTTAATCCAATGGAACTGCGATGGGTTCTTTCCCCGTATTGAAAGAATCCAACAACTAGTGACAGAAAAACAACCCGATATCATATGTCTACAAGAAACGAACTCAAAAATATCTAAGCTTCCCACACTAAAAAAGTTCGAAGGATATCATTATATCAGAACTAATTGTGACAGAGCCAGTGGTGGGACATCTATTTTTATTTCAAGTGAAATATATTCATCCCATCTTCTCATCACCACCGAACTCGAGGCTATCGCCGTAACTACTTGGTGTCCTAATAAACTTACGATATGCAGTGTTTACATTCCTCCTAACTACCCCCTTAAAGAAATTGAAATTCTAAATCTTATATATCAGCTCCCCGTTCCGTATATTCTAGTAGGTGACTTCAATGCTCATAACTTTATGTGGGGGTCAAACCATACTAATGGCAAAGGTAAAACTATAGAAAACGTTATCAATTGCACAGGCTCCTGTCTACTAAATACAGGCTCTAATACGCATCTGAACTTTTCCTCTGGCACATTTTCGGCGATAGATCTTAGTTTTAGCGACCCAAAAACATATACTTCACTAACTTGGAAAACTTCCGATGATCTATATGACAGCAACCACTTTCCAATATTTGTATCATCTGATATCTCCAACCATGAACAAACTATAACCAGAAACTTCTGGCGGCTAAAAAATGCCGACTGGATAGACTATACTTCACAAACAGATAACACCTTACTTTCTCTATCCCTATCCGACAATATTAACAATAATCTATTATTAATCACAGATTCTATACTTAAAGCTGCAAATTTGCACATAGGCAAAAATAGTATTTCCCATAAAAGAAAGGCAGTACCTTGGTGGAATACATCTTGCCAAACTGCAACAGAACAACAAAAATTAGCTCTTAAAAATTACCGTAAAAACAAAAATCTGGAGAATCTTATTGAACTAAAGAAAACCAGAGCCAAAGCCCGATTTATTATAAAACAAAGTAAAAAATCATCTTGGAGAGAATATGTATCCTCTATTAATTCAAGCACCAATCCGCCGGACCTCTGGAAAAAGATTAGGCAAATCCAAGGAAACAACACCAACCTCAAAATCTCTAGTATAGCTGTAAATAACACTACAATCACTGACAATCAAGAAATCGGTGAAACCCTAGCAACGCACTTCGACACTAAATTCAAAAGTAAAATAGATGCCTCCTTACGAAAACCATTACCTAACGCCCCACCCTGTTCTTCACCCGAAACAATAATGGACATCACACATCTTAATTCTCCCTTCATTTTTGAAGAACTAGTATCAGTTATTCAAACTTGTAAAAACAATGCCGCTGGTCCTGACGACATTCCTTACATATTAATCAAAAAGCTCTCAAACTGTAGCCTACTTAAAATACTTGAGATGTATAATTTAATCTGGTCATCTAACCAATTTCCCAATCAATGGCAAACCTCTATCGTAATACCTATTAAAAAGCCTAACCTAGAACGTTCCTTGGCCAACTCTTATAGACCTATATCACTAACTTGTACGATGTGCAAAATATTCGAAAAAATGATTAATAAAAGACTCCTATGGTTCATTGAAAAACATAAGATATTTGCTAGTGAACAGTCAGGATTTCGTCAGAACCGTTCAACCCAAGACAACCTTGTAATCCTCCAAACTCATATATCAGAGGCCTTAAACAAAAGACAAGAAGTCGTAGCTGCCATATTTGATATTGAAGGTGCTTTTGACACTATAAGTAGGCAATGTATATTAAACAAACTTATCCTTCTTAATATTAATGGTAATATATTTAACTTTATACGAAATTTTCTATCTTCTAGATCGTTCAGAGTCTCTGTCAACGGTATTTTATCTTCTACTTATACTCAAACTGATGGCGTACCTCAGGGATCGGTACTAAGTCCTACACTTTTTAATCTAGCAATAAGTGATTTATGCTCTCACCTCATTTCCCCTATTAAACATATCATGTATGCTGATGACCTAGTAATTTACTGTCATGGACAAAACTCTTCTACCACCTCGAAGCTTATTCAAACTGCTGTTGACACACTTTTAAAAAAAACTAGTGACATGGGGTTATCTTTATCCAATGTAAAATCTAAAATTATAAACTTTAGTAGACGTCCCCCTTCTCCATCTCCACTTATTTTGATCAACAATGTCCCTCTTCCTGTTGTTAAACAATGCAAAATTCTCGGATTAACGTTTGACTCACGACTAACTTGGAAGCAACATATATTTGCAATAAAAAGAGAAACGAGCATAAGACTAAACATAATAAAAACTCTATCACATCATTATTGGGGATCTGACGAAAACTCACTTCTTAAAATATACAGATCACTAATACGCTCCAAGCTAGATTATGGTTGTCACATATATATATCCGCCTCCAAAACATATATTAACCTTCTAAACTCAATTCACAACACAGCCCTTCGTCTTTGTATTGGCGCTTTTCGATCTAGTCCTGTAGATAATCTTTATTGCGAAGCTAACGAACCTCCTCTTTGTATAAGACGAAAACAACTGCTACTCTCTTATGCAGCATCGGTATCAGCTAACCCCTCTAATCCAGTGCATCCCTTATTTGTAATGTCCACGTATAATTTACACAATACCAATTTCTTTCCACCAATAAAACCTATTCCACTAATTTTAGCACAGACACTTAATGATATCTCTCTTACACATACCCTTCCTCTTTATCTCCCTCCATCTCCTCCTTGGATCATGTCCACGCCCAAATTTAACACCTCGCTCACCAACTTCGATAAAAATAAACATCCGAAAGAGATCATTACAAATGCATTTAAAGACATTATAGATACAAATAAATACGACCTAATATTATACACGGATGCCTCAAAAAATGACACAGGAGTAGGCTGCTCTGTTACAACCTCTCATTCACTAATTAAGTCATCACTTATACCAGCCATCAGCAGCGTTCATACTGGTGAATTATTTAGTATATTGCAAGCTTTTAACCATATATCTTCACCTAATAAGCAGGTTGCCATATGCACAGACTCTTTAGCATCAATCTATTCTATCAAAAATATATTTACTGATCATCCAATCGTCCAAAAGATCCTAGACTCTTACCAAATTATCTTGTCCCAAAACATAACAGTTACCATAATCTGGCTGCCATCTCATATTGGTATAGAAGGCAATGAAACTGCAGATCACTATGCTAAACTTGTTACAGCATCACCTGAAATCACCGATAAAATTCAAATTTGTAAGGACCTAAAATCATATATTAAAAGAAGAACCAGACTCCTTTGGCAGCAGCATTGGAACTCTTACCGTTCGATCTTACACGAAATACAACCGTCAATAACCAGTCAGCCTACATTTGACTATTCAGCCCTCTCAAGACGAGATCTCATTGTGATAAGACGACTTCGGATAGGACATTCAAAACTCACACACAGCTACCTAATGTCCTCTAGCATCCGTCCCTCCTGTCAAATCTGCCAATCATATTTGACAATCAAACATATTCTCACTGAATGCCATCAACATTTGGCCAGAAGATTACAATACAAACTCAAAAGTGAAGTACGAGATATCCTAAACAACCCTGACCAAATAAAAGCTGTGCTACAATTCCTTAGAGATGAACACTTATATCAAAAAATATAATTAGATTTTAATTTAGACATTGTGTAACATATTATTATCATTCCGTATTATTGTAACATATTCTTAATGTAACACTTAATGTTTGTGTAATGAAAATTCATGTTATAGTACCTGTGTAAGTGGCCATAGTAGCCGAGCACGTTAAAGTTGAAATAAAAAAAAAAAAAAAATTTAATAATCTTTATATGATTAATTATTATTATCTTTACTGAGAAAAATCGAACTGGTGATGTAAAAACATTAGGTTTTATTATATGTTTGTACGCTCGGCTCTTAAATATATTAAATAGAGATATTAAATAAAGATATTAAATATTTAAAACAACAAAAAAAAAATCAAAAATTATGTGAAGATCCAACGGTGGATTTTAAATATAAAGAGGAAGGTGTATTCACGGCAAAAATTGAAGAGAAAATGATTTGGAACGGGAAAATAAATCCAAATAAATTTAAAAAAATATGGCTAGTAGTATTAGAGAAATTAAGATATAAACATAAACGGAGAAAAGCTTAGCCATCTGAGGTTTGCAGATGATATTGTGCTTATAGGTGATATGATGGATGAGGCCAAAGATCTTAGCCAAAGATTTTAAATCAGCTCTACCTTTCTTCGCTAAAAGGGGGATTGAAACTAAATATACTTATCTAAAACTCAGACGATGACAAATATTGGAGTCAGCGAAGATATATACGTAAGATAAAGATCTATAGACTTGGTAATGGCCTATAAATACATAGGTCACGAGATTCGCATAGGAAAAGATAACCAAACCGTTGAGATTCTCCGTCGTATTAGACTGACTAGAACAGTCTTCGGCAAGTTGAACCACATTTTTAAATTGTCCGACATACCTACATGTCTTAAAAGAAAAATCATTTATTCAGTGTGTGTTGCCAGTGTTGACTTATGGAGCGGAAACGTTGACCATGACAAGAAGAACAGTGCAAAAATCCGTTTGGTTCAATTGGCGATGGAGCGTGCTATGTTAGGCGTTTCACTGCGAGACAAGATACCAAACCACCAGCAACAACAAAGATCACGAATGGCTAATGTTACAGAGATAATAACAACACTGAAGTGGAACTGGGAATGTCACGTGGCTCGAATGACAGATAACAGATTAAAAAAGCGAATACCGGAATGGATACCAAGAGGTAATACCTACCGAAGCAGAGGTCGTCCACCAATACGTTGGACTAACGATCTTAAACTGGATGCAAGAGGCACAAGATAAAAACACATGGAGGATGATGATGACTAGAGATATTGCCATTAAAAAAAAAAACTGAAAAAAGAAATTTGAGAATACCGAGACTTGTTGTTGATCAAATGAGACACCAGAAAAGTAAAACAACAGAAAAAGTTATATAATGCTGTCAAAAGAACATAACTTTTAGGTTTAAAATAACAAAACAGAATATTTAGAATAATATTTTGAAGATGTTGTTACTACTTATGATAAGATCGTAACTTGAAGTGGTATAATGATTGTAAAAAGTAATAATTTTGAGCGATTTACATCAGTAATAATAATACACAACAGTTTTGAAATAGATTGAAATGTAAAATCCAAATACCAGTAGTTATAGCTTACACGACTGATTGTTAAGCAGTTAAACAAGTTGACTGTAAAATTAACAAGTTTATTAAAAAAAAACATAATGGGAAACAGTGGCGTAGCTAGCACAGGTAACACTTATGGCGGTAGTCAATGGTGTCACCCCAAATCCTAAAAATAAAGATTGTTAAAATCAACGAAAATCCGATAAACGTATGTTAAAAAAATTAAGAATTACAATTAATGAAATTGAAGTAAATAGTGTATAACACTTTAATTATTTTTTGTTTTACATTATGTAAATAAATTAAAATATTTTTGTTCTAGCTTTAATAGCAGCAAACTCTGAAATCACATCTTCAATATATATGTTTTGTGTTGCTTCATGATCGATAGTTAATAGACCGAGGTTATTTAGCCTTGTTTGCTTTATTGTGGCTCGGAAGTAATTTTTGATTAATTTTAGCTTATTAAAACTTCTCGCATATGAAACAACTGATACACAAATGGTTATAAACAATTTTAATGCCGCCATTCAGTTTGGGAGGGATTTTATGAAATCCCATTCCACAATGAATTTTAAAAAGTCTACAGCTAACCATTTAGAGGTTGTAATATTAGCCGCTTGAAAATGTCTTCTGAGCCTTGGTATTTCTAGCAGGAATTCTGCTTCTGATACCTCTTCATGGTTAAAGTCACAAAATGTTAAAACAGCTAATTTCAACTGTTCGCGGAAAGCAAAGTGTGTGTCTACACAAGCTCGAACAATGAAGCCACATCATGAATGGACTTTGATCTGGTTTCGAGGTTAACATTGAATCGGACAAAACATTCCAACATACCCTTTTGAAGTTCGGCTCGAAATGTGAGTCCTGTATCGGTAGCTACCTCACTACCCATTTGTTTTTGACGTCGAATTCATCTTTCGGTGGGAATGTCGTCGTCCTCATATTTTTGGTGGTCAAATCTATGGCTTTATCTATAATATGACCATGGTTCTCTTTAATGTAAAGATAAAGTGCACAGAAGAACTTCCAAGCACCTCTCTACACTGCTAATCAACAGAGTAACAATAAAAATACAATAAATGCCAAGTTTTCCGCTGAACACTATCAAAACAACAAAGGAAAAAATCAGAACGATAATACGACGCGACGTTTAGAATCAAGAAAACCCAAATCAACATCTTCTTCTTCAGCCTTAAGTAATCCAACTGTAGATATAGGCCTCCCCTAAATCAATCCAGTGTTTTCTATTTTGCTCCACTTGCTTCCAGTTGTGTCATCCAATCTTCTTAAAATGATCAGCCCATCTCATTTGTGGTCTTTCTCTGCTTCTCTTTCCTAACCGTAGTCTCCATTGTTGTATTTCGTGGTTCCATCTTTTATCTTTAGTAGGGCATTGTGTTCTGCAGAATCTTCTCCTGCGTCTTTTACTTCGGTTTTGATTCTAATCCATTTGTTTGTTTATTTGTCTATAAGTCTCACCCCGAGCATTGATCTTTCCATCGCTCTTTGTGCTTTTACTATTTTATCCATATTAGACTTGGTGTGTGTTCACTTCTGTAAACCATACGTGAGTATAGGGAGGATACACTGATCGTAAATTCTGGTTTTCAAATATTGTTCTATTTTAGTGCTTTTCAAGATCCAACTCATTTTTCCAAATCCTGCCTATGCTAATCTTATTCTTCTGGTAATTTCGGCAGTTTGATTTTCTTTGTTAACTTTCATTATCTGTCTCAGGTATTCACTTACTGTTTCTAAATTTATGTCGCTCAACGTTATTTCTCTAATGTTTGCTGTATTTGTCATTATTTTTGTTTTTTCCAAGTTCATCTAAAGAACTACTTTTCCGAAGCTTGAAGAAGTCTGTAGTTCTTCGAAACTTGTAGCGAATATTACAATGTCATCAGCGTATCTCAAATGACTCATTTTGCGTCCATTAACATTTATTCCTTTATCTACCCAGTTAATGTCTTTGAACATCTTGCAGTCCAAGTGTGAATAGTTTTGGTGAGATAATATCTCCCTGGCGAACTCCTTTGTTGACTGGTATAGCTTTGGTTTTCGCATTTATTTGTATTTTCATTGTAGCTTTCTTGGAAATATTATGTATGAGCATTCTGTATCGGGAGTCTATCCTGCAGTTGTTCATAGTTCTCCATATTGCCCAAAGTTCTATGGAGTCGAATGCCTTTTCATAATCAACGAAGCCAATATATAAGTTCAAGTGATATTCATTAGCTTTCTTTCAAAAAGCCAAAGTCAAAAAAATCAACATACAACTGCACAAATACGATCATAATATATCTTGGATCTTGATGTCTTGATCATATCGCTAATCGGTAGATATCGTGTTGAATCTTGCAAGAGATAGAACATGCAACGTCGCGTGGCAAAGACGGTAAGGAAGCAAACGGCACTGATTCTCGAGTATTTTCCAATTTAAGTGAGTTGATGTCGCCCGTGGATTCGAAAATCCAATCCAATTTTTGTCCACACCTGGATAGTGATTTTTCCGACAAAAAACTCGGTTTCTCTCGGGTCTCTGGATGACACCCGGGGAGGATCGCACCTCCGCCCCACGCTAGCTCTGCCACTGATGGGAACTTTACTAGATCTTTACACTATTTATAAAAAATGTATAAAAATATAAATAAAAATGAGAGCTTAGGTTAAGATGTTTAAGGTAAGTTCAACGCCGAAAATTAAATCACTCAATATGAGAACTCGTTGGGTGTGAAGTTTCTGGAAGAAATCAAAGAAAAATAAACAAATCTGATAGTTACAAAAGAGTTAAGTTTTGCCAGTTAAGTTTTGAGGTTTTCAATTTTTGCCTTGAATACACCTTCTTCTTTATCCTTACAACCCACCTTTGGACCTTCACATTAATTTTTGATTTTGTTTGTTTTTAATATTTAATGCCGATATATTTAAGAACGTACGAAAATATATCAAAAACTAACTTTTTACATCACCAGTTCTATTTTTCTCAGTAAAGTTAATAATTAATTATATAAAGATTATAAATGATTAATCACACTAAAATTGATTTTTTCATTTTATTATTGTGATTTTAGGAATCTGGTGTAATTTTATTATTAAAAATTGGTCAGGGCAGTAAAAACATAAATGATAATGGTTTCAACGATAAATGGTAATTAATGTTCTTTAAATTTTAACAACTAAGTATTTTACTTTATTACCATAATGACAAAGTTTGTGTGTGACTCATACATTAAATAAATTTAATTTCTATGTATTTTGTAATTGAAAAAGTTAATAATCATAATGGAAGCAAGTGGCATTTTGAAACTTGCTGAGTGACACCTGGGCAGGTACCAGGTGAGAAAGGTAACTAAAAATAAGAGTTAACTTAAATTTACATAACTGATTTTTATACATATTTTGTAGAATATTATTTTGAAAATACTGTAATAAGTGTCAGACACTTCTCATGTACCAGAACTTTTGTCAGACGCTTTAAAGCTCCACTAAAATTAAATGAACTTTACTTACTTTTACATGTCTAATTTTTAAATATGTTATTAATGGAATGATAATAAAGTTATATTGAAACAGTCAGATAAATTAAAATGACCAAACATCCCTCAAACACAAAAATTGGTTAACCAGAATTATGAGCGCGAGAGTGCTGTGCGCATGAGCCTCAGAGTAAAAAATTCAAATACATTAAGAATACTTACTGTTTTCGATCCGATTAAATATGTTTGCATCTCTATTTAAAAATCAGACATGTAAAAGTAAGTAAAGTTCATTTAATTTTAGTGGAGCTTTAAAGCGTCTGACAAAAGTTCTGGTCCATGACAAGTGTCTGACACTTATTACAGTATTTTCAAAATAATATTCTACAAAATATGTATAAAAATCAGTTATGTAAATTTAAGTTAAATAGCTCTTATTTTAAGTTAACTTTCTCACCTGGTACCTGCCCAGGTGTCACTCAGCAAGTTTCATAAATACGCAGGTATTCAAAGCACACGAGACGCTACTCAGACTCTAAGGTTTCATCTGTGTGAAAATAAGTTATGTCTGATCGCTCTGGGATCTTACTTTATAACAGTAAAAACAAAATATTTTATAATGGTAATATTTATTGGTTTCTTTTTCTACTTAAAGTTCCTTCTCCTATCGAAATTTAGCATACGGTGCTTTTAAAAACTTAACTGATTAATCTGAAGCGGAAAGTCTTCGATCAGTGTGTTCTAATAACCTACGGTACGAAACAGTGTCCATAACGAAAAAAAAAAAATGCTTTAAAACTAAGAATAGTGCAAAGAATAAAGCGTTCAATGATATGAGTAATAATAAAAGACAAGATCACAAATAAAGACCTACGAAATATAACCAGAGTTACAGATATTGTGGAGAGAGCTTGCAGATTGAAATGGAAATGGGCTGACCACGTGCCAATAATGAACGATGGAAGGTAAACACGCAAGTTAACCGAATAGAGACCAAGAACAGATAAACGAAACAAAATAAGATCACCTACACGATGGCAATTTGATCTGCGAAATATGATGAAAAATTGGTACATACTGCACAAGACCGTCTTATGTCTCGATGCAAAAAGGGAAGGCCTATCTCCTACAGTGTACTTAATTAGGGTTGGTGATGATATGTATATCTGTCTTTCTGAGCTGTACGAAATATGTAAAAGATTTACAAATTTCAGCAAAAGCTTTGCTATGGCTTTGATGAATTGAAATGTTGAATATATAAAAATAAACGGCGAAAGGAACACAATTCGTCAAACTTTCCGTGTATGAATTGGTAATAATAGACTGT
Organism: Diabrotica undecimpunctata; assembly: GCF_040954645.1. Lineage (NCBI taxonomy): Eukaryota > Metazoa > Arthropoda > Insecta > Coleoptera > Chrysomelidae > Diabrotica > Diabrotica undecimpunctata. Next base: position 36,272,333 of record NC_092808.1, on the reverse strand, counting down.
TATAACGTTATTTCTGTATGCCCTACGTGTTCAGATAGTCGGGAAGATACAAACTCAAACACGGAAATCCAGCGAAAGTGTTTCACTATTCTAGTGTAATGCTGCAAAATGCGCCACCTACTTTTTTACCCTTAAACGAAAACGACTATCGTTTTCTGCCGTTTTGAGCTGTACAAAATGTGTAAAAGATTTACAAATATCAGCAAGAGCTTTGCTATGGCTATATATATTTGTAAACAAGTAGAGAAGAAAACAAAGAATTGTGCTACTTCATCCTTTAATGCAAACGTTTCGTATATAAATCCATACATCATCATTTCAATTCTAAAAGTACACCAATAACCTTTTATAAATAGAGAAAATATCAAATAAAAAACGAACAAGAATATATAGCTGTCAGTTGATGTAAGTATAGTTTAAAAACCCTAACGTGGAACCATAGACTTGTAAATATAAAAAGTTCAATGTTTTTCAATAGAACAAACAGAACTATGTTAGTTTTATACAGTATAAAAAACAGAAGTACGTAAAAAATTAAAGTACAGGTAAACTTTAATACATAAAAAACAAACTGAATTATCATCACTGATGTGGGGGCTTAGCACCATTAATAGATTACTTATATTTAATTTTTAGTAACATATAACCATGTCCTTTAAAAAATAATTAAATAAACAGTTTAAAAGATAGGCACAGAACAGGAATCAAAAAGTCAAGTCAGTTTATTTTGTGGCTTAAAAACTTTCCCACTCTCTCAAAATCAACATGTTTTAAAATCCACTACATACCTGGGTGATACTACCAGTAATGTTAAATGATAATGTGATCTATAAAATGGCTCAATACACTCAATATAAGGGATATGTAACGCCGATATAAATTAAATTAAATATTAACATGTCTAGACGATTAATATTCAGTTTAAATAATAAAATTAACAATAAATTAGGCTAATTTTTAAAATTTTTTATTTATTTTGTGATTTGCTTTAATTTGAGATTCATTTCTTCTTATTGCGCCATCTCCTTTTGAAGAGTGGCGATCCAAATGGCAATTGTAGCTTTGGAAACTGCTACACGAAAGATTTCAATGGATGAGCGGTCAAACCATTTCCTCAAGTCTTTCAGCCTCGACTTCTGGCGTCTTCCAACTGATCTTTTTCTCTCTTTGATTATGCTGAGTAATCCTTTTTGTTTACTAATGCGCCGAAATACCTCACCGTTGGTAACTTTTTGTACCCATGGAATTCTCAGCATGCATCTCTATATATACATTTCAAAGGCATCTATTATTTTTTCTGTTTCAGAGTCCATTGTCCAACTTTCACAGCCATACAGCAAAAAAGGAAAATATAACATCTGATCATTGGAATTCTGACCTCTAGACTAGGGTCTGATCTTGTAAAAAGGTTTTCATGTTCATGAGTGTTTTCCTAGATTGTTCGATTCTTGATAGGCTTCTTTTTTGGAGTACACTGGCTGTTGATATTTGCTCCCAAATATTTTATGGAAGTTCGATAACATTCGATACCATAAGCCATCAGAAAATGTTAAAAGCATTGACAGAATGCCGAATAGACCATCGCTACACTAACATAATAAAATACATCTACCAAAATGCCACAGCTAGCGTAAGACTATCTGAACAAAAAACAAATAAATTATGTATACAGCAAGGAGTACGGCAAGGAGATACCGTGTCTACAAAGCTGTTCACGATGCTCTTAGAGCAGCCATACTCAAACTGTGGTACGCGTACCACTGGTGGTATGCAAAGCACTTAAAAGTGGTACTCTATAAACTAGATGAACCAAAGAATTTTAATAAAATTTAATAACAAATGTTATCTTTTACGTTGTGCATGGCAAAGCTGTGAGTTTGAAACCACAAGCGCGTAATGTCTTATTCATTGTTGGCAACACTGGAATCACGGCAAATTGTCACCGCCCTTGATTCTCGTCCATTCACGTCATCAGTTTTCTCGTGGCCGTCAGTCGTTGTGGTTGGTTTTGTCGAAACGAGTAATTTGATGTTACTGATTTGTGCTTATTTTTGCATATAAAAAATAGATGTGGCTTAAAAGAGACAACAGAACATCTGAAAATCCCGGTCCATCGAGCTCCACTTCATAGTCGGAGCCTATACAGGGAGATGATATAAAGAGTTCTTTTAAAAAACTAAAAGTGGCGGTTAGGAAATATGACTCTGAATACATTAGTATGGGATTTACATTCACGAATATAATCTGTTCGGAAATTCTTTCTAACCAGTTTATGAAACCTTCGCTATTAAAACGCCACTTCAATACAAAACATTCAGTGCTGGAAAATAAACCTAAGGATGATTACTTCGTTCGGAAGTTAACGGAGATGAGAGGCACAAAAAAGTTATTGTCGAATTTCACGGGCAGCATCCAAAAAACAGTAGAGGCATCCTTCCTCATGAGTTTAAGAATTGCGAAGTGTGGAAAAGCACATACCATCGGTGAAGAACTAGTTCTGCCTGCCGCACATGATATGGTAACTTGTATTTTTGGGGATAATTCAGGTAAACAGCTTAGTATTATACCATTATCCAATGATACCGTACGTCGTAGGATTGAAATAATGGCATTAAATGTTAAAGAAAAATTGGTAAACCGGATAAAATATAGTATTTTTTTTGCAATACAACTTGATGAGAACACAGATGTAACAAACTACGCTCAGCTTATGGTTTATGTGCGATATATATTTCAAACCAAAATCGAAGAAGAATACTTATTTTGTGAGGTGTTAACGGAACGAACTACTGCCGATGAAATATTCAAGAAAATCAATGATTTTTTTGTGGAAAATGGACTAGACTGGAAACAATGTGTTGGTTTCTCTTCGGATGGTGCCCTAGCCATGACAAAAAAATACGGAGGTGCAACTGCCAAAGTAAAACTGGTTGCAGAAAATTGTACTTTTACCCATTGGGGATCCACAGAGAAGCTTTGGTAGCAAAGCGAATGCCAGATGAATTTAAACATGTTCTCCATGAAGCCGTTCAGATAGTCAATTTCATAAAATCTCGAGCCTTAAACATTTATTTTCAAAACTATGCTCTGAAATGGGAAGTGATCATATTCAGTTATTGCTACACACAAAGGTAAGGGGGTTATTAAAAGGAAAAATGTTGAACAGGTTATTCGAGATGCGTTCTGAAGAACATGTGTTTTTAATGGAAACCAATTTTGAACTGCGTGATCGGTTACTAGATGAATTGTGGCTCACAACACTACCTTACCTAGCAAACATATTTAATCGATTAAATGACCTAAACTTAAGCTTACAAGGTAAATCACATAATGGATTTTCGGTAAACGACAAAATAAATGCTTTTATCAAGAAATGTTATATGATGAAAAATAGTGTTTCAAACAAAGACTTGCAGTCATTTACCAATTTAGAAAATTTTGTGGTTGAGCATGAAATAAAGATTAAAGATGATCTTATGTTTAACATAAAACAGCATTGTCAAATGCTAATTGATGGTTTTAAAGAATATTTTGACGAAGACTATGCTCAGTTTCTTTGGATACGACAACCATTCATTTTGGATAGCATTCCTGAAACATTAAAACAGTCTTTAATAGAACTATCTTGTGATGGGAGTTTGAAAATGGAGTTTTCAAAATTAGAATTCTGGCTAAATATTAAAAATGGATATCCAGCCTTATCAAAAAAAAGCATTGTTATTTTTACTTCCTTTTACTGCCACCTACCTGTGTGAAACTGAATTTACTGCTATGCTGCAAGTGAAAAATAAATTTCGCAGTAGGCTTCATATTGACCCAAATTTACGAATGAAACTAAGCACAATTGATCCTGATATCGATTCACTTGTTATGGCTATGCAGAACCATCCTTCTCACTGAATTTTTCGACTGGGTTAGACTGTAACTTCTATTTTTTGCATTTTCTACATTTTTGCCAAAATTAGTAAATTTTATTATCTACTTTTTTAATATGTGGTACGCGATTGAAGCAGAATTTATATAAGTGGTACGTGTAAAAAAAAGTTTAAGAATCGCTGTCTTAGAGTATACTTGTAAAAAGGCACATCTAGACGAGCATGGTATTCTGCAAATTCGGTTGGAATTCGGTTTCACATAGAACTATGTATTTAAATCGGATCTACCCATATGTCTCAAAAGGAAAATATTTGACCAATGTGTATTACCAGTGCTCACTTATGGAGCGGAAACATTCACAAAAAATGTAGTGAATAATATTCGCGTGACTCAGAGGGCTATGGAACGCCAATGTTAGCCATAACTGGATGCAAGCCACACAAGACAAAGACAAACGGAAAGAGCTAAGGAAGACATATGTCCAGCAGTGGACGCATACTGATTGATAATGATGACGAGAAAATAGAGTCTGACGTCATAACATCTTTACATAAACTCTTCCTACCTGTAAATTACCGAATATTTTAAAATAATTTTATTAAATTGTTAATTAAAATTTTAAATTGAAGCAATTGTACATAATAATTATAATCGAGTACTTTATGCTCCTTAATTAATTTTTAATTCCGAATAATCTTATATAACGTATGCGCTTTTATGAAAAGTATCGAGACATATTCGTACATTTAAAAATTCGTAAATTCATATAAAACTTATTAATATTTTAGGAACTATACATGAAATTTTTTACATTTTATATTTGAATATGTTATTATCTTCATTACGTTTCACATAATTAAAAATTTAGTTCCTAAAAACAAAACTAAAAAAACCCGCTGTAAAAACAATTCTTGCTAAAAGGATGACGTTAGTAGGTAAGCGACAATAAAACAAAACTAGTATAAAGAAATCCTGAATTATAATAAGGCTGACATTAAACTGATTACATAAGTAATTAAAGAAGACAGATACGGTGACCATGTACAATTTAAATATTGTTACAAGACCGTCTCCATAAACTGGTTTTGTTGCGAATGATGTATACTTTCTTGGTATGGTATTAATTATATTTTACAGCAAATACAAAATATGTATATAAGGTGCTTTAAATAAGAGATTAGAGATAAAGAAATAATGTAAGCTATTTTGAACAAAACATTTGGTTGCTAATGAATGATATTATTCTAGGACGAACTGGCAAATATAATTAAAACTAATCGATCTGTAGCCAATATTGAGAGCACATATTCTATGAAGACAAATATAATTTTCATTTATCTTGAATTAACACAAAGGAGATTCATTTTTAAAATTTTAATTTTCAATTCAACTTTATTCTGACGCAAAGAGAGATACCAATCCACATTTACAACCAATCGTGCCGGTAACAACACAAAATGGATAACCTATAAAAATGAATGAGAAGCCCAGAAGAAAGTGCGAAAGTCCAACTACAAAACAAAATAAATGATTACTGGTTATCCAGCACAAACAAAAGTAACAACATATATGGTAACCTAGAAAATATAAATGATAACGAAGACTTATTTGATAAACAAAGAAAAGAAAAATACAAACCAAAACCGTCTCCATTTTTTATTGCTAGCGTACACAATATAGACCCGCTAATTAAGCTATTAAACAATACCTCTATCAAATCAAAGCGACAGGCAAAGATCAAGTGAAAGTACAGTCTAAATCGGGAGAAGCTTATACTATAATCATTAAAGCATTTATCGAAAAAAAAAATAATAAACAGAATTCCATACCTACCAGCTAAAGCAAGATAAACATTTCCGAGTTGTTTTAAAGAATATTTATTACCTAACAACTATAATATACATTAAAGAAAACATTAATCAACTGGGCGATAAAGTAGTAAATGTTTGGAACATTAGTCAAAACAAAACAAACAAACCACTACTCCCTCTATTTTTTGTAGACTTGAAACAGAAGGGGAACAACTAACAAAGATATCTACAAAATAATGACAATGATGAACAACATTGTCCAGGGGAACAATATTTAATAGATCAGTCCAAATTCTAGCATATGCAGACGACGTGGACATTATAACAAGAACTAGGGCGGGAACTGCGGAAATCCTAACCGAGCTAGTAGCAGCAGCAGAACGAATGGGGTTACAGATAAATCAAAATAAAACCAAATTCATGGCGACTAACACAAACACAAGAACTGGAAATGTTGACACAAATTTAATCATCAATAACCAAAACTTCGAAGCAGTCAAAGAGTTCATATATCTAGGGACATCGGTTAACCCCAATAATAACACATCTGAGGAAATAAAAAGGCGAATAATAATTGCAAACAGGTGTTATCATGGTCTATCAAAGTACTTACGTACTTAACAAACGTCTGTCTAAAAAAACTCGTATAAGGCTGTATAGAACACTGATAGTCCCCGTTCTCACATATGGATCAGAGGCATGGACGCTAACGAAAACAGATGAATCCGCTCTATCCATTTTTGAAAGAAAGGTGCTACGCAAGATATTCGGAGCGGTCTGTGAGAACGGAATATGGAGGCGTAGATATAACTTTGAACTGCAGAATATCTACAAGCATACGTTTGGTGGTAAAGATATTACCACTATAATTAAGCGAAACCGCCTGCAGTGGGCAGGACATGTAGCCCGGGCCCCTGAGTCAAACATGATAAAAAAGATTCTAACAGCGCAACCCGTGGGAATGAGAAGACGGGGTAGACCAAAGCTGAGGTGGATGGACGGGTTAACACAAGATGCCGAGAAGATCGGAGTCGGCAACTGGAAAATGCAAGCGAGGGCCAGAATAGAATGGCGTAGAAAGCTTGAGAAGGTCGAGGCCCTCTAAGGGCTGTAGCACCAAGATGATGATGATGATGAACAACATTGTCCATATTTTTGAAGCCCCACATACAAGACGCAGTATATCATAGTACACAAGATGCCAGAGGTATTGGCATACAAATAATTTTTGTCAGATGATCCTAAGGTGTGCAAAATACGATAAATCTAATCATACCGCAAATTGCAACAGAAAAGTGAAAGAAAACAATGTAAAGTGTGTAAAATGTGAAGAAAATCACTTGGCAAATTATCGGGGTTGTGTATTACACAAACAACGGCATTAATTATATTTAAAAGTTCAGCGATAAATCCAGGCAAACATTAAGTAACACTCTAAAAAACGTCAAATTGCACAAGTTCAACAACAACCTGTAGGCACGAATAACCCACCAACCAAACCTGACATACCAAATAAAATCACCGTGCTCAAAATTATGATGCAAGACCTCATAATACAGATGGGTGCAATAATGAATCAATAACAACACTCGTCATAAAGGTGACCTAATGGAACAAGTCCTAAAAATAGCCACCTGAAATGCCAAAGACCTGCCCTGAGCCCTAATTTACAATACTTCATTATTAACAATAGTATTGATATTATGCTATAGTTGGAGATACACTTCTTGAAGAAAAACTATTTTAAATTAACTAAGTTTAGCAGCTACTTTACTAACCATCCTGATGGAAATGCTCGTGGTGAAACTGCTGTCATAGAGAAAAACGGTTTGAAGTATTATGTACTCAAAGGATTACATATAGGACATAAGTACCGCAGTAGAAAATAAAACAGGAACAATGAACTTATCAACAGTTTACTACCCACGAACAAGAAGAAACAATATGAACCTTTTCTCCAAACACTTTGGAGTTTACAATCGGGAGTTACTAATAGCGATCACAGGAAACAATCTGAAGTTTACATCTTCCGGATAAATTAGATATTGGCTGAGGGACCATAATAAAATAACAAACCTTCTAGACTTCTACATATGAAAAGGTATTAACACTAAGCTTTTCAAAGTTGAATTGAACCTAGACATGACATCTGATCATAGTTCAGTTATCTTAACTATTTATACGAACCTACAACAAAGCTTATGCCCCCAAGACTGTGCAACCATAACATGGTTGATGATCAAAACAGGTATAATGATCAAAAATACCAACTGAGGTGGAGAATGCTTTAAGTGAGTGCACAAAGAATGTACAAAAACGACATAGTAGTCTAACAAAGTAGTGTATCAACTCACAAAGAATATTGCCCGGTAATAGTAAAACAAAAAATCACAGAAAAAGAAAACTTGGAAAAATATGGAAACAAAATAGAACCCAGAGTAATAGGAACAAACTCAATAAAGCTGCTTCAAATTAAAAAAAAAAAATAATGATACAAACGGTTACAAAGCAAAAAATACAAAAACGCCTCGAATAATTGTCTTCATTGATTAGCAATGAATACTCACTCTGGAAAGACACAAGATACCTAAAGAATCCTATATGTCAATACCACCAATCAGAAACATGGCTGTATAATGGGTATTCGTCGAAAATTTAGTAAAAGTATTCCAACGACATAATCTTGTATCAAGCCCTACAAAAACTCAAGATATAGGGAGGGTCTTAGACGAGCCGATTCAAATGCAGTTGACTATAGAGCTACGACTTAATAACGGGAAAGTCTTACAAAAGCTATCTAGTAAGGGTACGAGTGGTATTCTACATGAGCGTCTTATGTTAAGCATTTGTATATATCGCCTTCCCTGTGTCTCTTTATTTTGAATATTCTCTTCTGTGTTTCCCTCTTATGAGATTATGGTTCCTAAGTATTTGTATCGATGACATCCTTTTTCTGTTTCTTTACTTCTTTAGTACATCTTCTATATTCTTTATTATCCTCATTATCATTAACCAAAGCTCATAAGTTCTTTTTTTCTCTATAATTCTACCTTTGAAATTCTCATTCCACCATTCTACATCTTTTCTATTGTATTTTGTCTGTATCCCAGAGCTTTTATATTAGTTTGGTAAATAGTTCTTAAAGTGTTGGTTAAGTTTCTCTGTACTCATTTCTTCTTTGTTGGTTTGTTGCAATTTTTGTACTAATCTAATTTTATATAAAAACTGCACTGATTCCTAACTGTCATTTCTAATTTTTTACACCTGTTGGTCTGTTAGTTTTAATGTTTGTAATTGATTATTACCTTAGCTACTAGTAAATGGTGGTCTGATCCATATTCCGGCCGTCTGTATACTTTCAGGTCATTAGTTTTAGATTTAGATTTGATTTTTGTTTTAGTATAAAATAATCAATAATTGTCCGAATATTTCTTGGATTGGACATACGTATACGTATGTACATCTATATGAGAGAAGAATCCGTTCATAATTTTGAACGTTCGGGCCTTTTTTTTAAATTAGGAACATTAAAATATAAAGAAATCGACCAAACTTGATTTCCTCTTATTAATATTTAGTGAGTCAGAATATTAGGTTTCTGATATTAAATTAATAATATCAGAAAAATCGTAAATCTGGCACTATTACAAACATCAAATTTCAAATTTTCATATTGCAAAATAGGTGTATCCCTGTTTTTGTATATTTCGGACCATTCATTTAAGGGATAATTAGGCGTTTCCAGACTTTTGGTCCACTCTGTATATTACAGGAATACCAGATAGTGGAAAGTTTTTTCTATTTCAAGTCTAATATAACTAACGATGGTAACTGTGAAGCAGAATTTCGGAGACGTATTGGTATGGCAAAAAATGCGATGAGTCGCCTAACTAAAGTTTGGAAAGACAGTTCTTTGTCTCAAAATATCAAGATGAGACTGGTAAATACATTGAAACAGAAAAACATGGAATGGAATGGAAACAAACGTTTCCATTCTAAACCAACGTATGCTGCAATTTTTCGCTCACATGGTTAGCAGAAGTGACGATAGTTTGAAGACAATAATTGTGTCTGGAAACGTTCCGGGGAGAAGATCAAGAGGACGATCACCAACTAGATGGTCCGACCAAATTAAGAATTCAGCTGGAAACTCATTCTGCGAAGCTCTCAGAGCAGCTAAAGGTAGAGACCAATGGAGAAAATTGTTAGGAATATTGGAAGAAATCACGATCCTCAGTAATAAGGATACGACAAAAGGGAGAAATATTACATATAGTGTGGAATAGATAAATAGAATAAAGTTATTACTTTAATAAACTAATAAAGTCAACCAAATTGTTTTTGGTAGTGGTGAGAAAATAAACAAAAATAATATCAGTGTTTTATTTGTAAGATAACAGAGAAAGATAGCAGCATCAGGGATAAGTCTAAATCCATAAGTGAAAAAATAAAGGTAGACGAAGAGAGATATCCTGATCTAGGAACCCTTACTAAGAAGACGATATGGCTTTACCAAGAGAGAAGAGAATAGAGAAACATCACATTATGTAAACGATGTCGGGCTGTACCTCGACCGAATATTTCCAAATTTCCAATTTCCAAATTGGTAGATAGGAAGGCTAGAAGCGATAAAATAGCCAGCACGATCACCTAAGCTTACGCTGTTGGTAACGGTACTTCGAACCAAAGATCTTGTCGTATTTAAGCTTTTTAGGTATATTTACAAAGTACAACAAATGTTTGGTAATATAATAAGATTCAAATCACTGTAAAATTAAAGATGCACGTCCCTAAAAAGGAAACAATGGCCTTTGATCTTCAGGCGACTATGCCATTATAAATTATTCTTTGATTGCCCTAAAATTCAATACGATTTTTATCTTGATCGACTTATAAGTGAAATCGCCTTGTTACAGAAGCTTTAAAATTATATTATTGTTATGTGACATGTCTTAATTGCGAACCTGAACTTTATCGCAGCCGAGAATACTCTTTTCATCCGAATGTTCCACGCACCGTTTCTATCGATGTTCTAGTCGCGGTAAATTTCTAGAATTTCGTGTCATCGTACGAAATTAGGCCTCCGTCCCTTCGCTGGTTATTTCTAGAACATATGATCTGTTTATATAAGCCCGCCGAGAAGGCACTAATAGGTTAGTAGTTTTAGCGAAGAGTTTTTATAAGCAATATACTTGTAAATTGTAGGAGATAATTTTTAATGTAAATAAAATTTATGATATTTGTAATTTAGTGAGTTTTGGAGTGACTATTTCACTAGACTAATTTTAACTGATAAAACGTCATAGCCTTCCTTCCCGTGATTTCTCAGCGACAAAATTATGACAGATCCGTCACGAAGGTGTCTGGTAATTCTATTGTTGTCAGTTTGACAAACGTCATTGAGGCGTAATCAATTTCGGACAGATATAATGAATCCAGACGAAAAATTAAGATTTGGATACACCCAATTTTTGGAGTTCCTACGGGTGAGAAATTTTACGTTTCAAAGATATACTACCATAACGGAACTATTAAAAATTCTCCAGGATTATATCTTTAATATGAAGAAAGGCAATGGAGAAGACCATAGAGAGTCGTCTGTAAAGTCAATGTGGAATACTACAGCAAAAATGGTACAAGAAAAATATTTTACGGAGTACGGCATAAAAATCGATCCTTTCACAGATATATCTTTCAAATGTGAAAGATTGGCCAGAGATACCAAGCAGAGGCAGCTTCAAAGTATTCAAGAAAAGAGAAAACCCAGTTCAAAAGCATTATCCACCGAAGAACTATCAAAAATCATCCAAAGCTACGACGAGTAAACCCCCGATGGAGCACAAAAAGTTTTTTCACCTTTGCTCATTTGAACTTGGTTGGATAGGCAATGAGGCCGTTAACTTCAAGATTCACTTTTTCCAGAAGAAATTTGATGTTATGGATTTAAAGACCGAATTGAATACGACAGCATTTTTTCCAAAACAAATCAAGGCGGTTCGAAAAGTGGCAAGCAGCAAATGGCTGGTAAGAAATTCATCAAACGAAAATGTATGCCCAGTTAGATTATTTTTAAAATTAATGGAAAAAAGTGGACCAAAGATTTTATCAGACAGACTCTTTCTTACCGTTTATCCCAACTTAAAGGATGGATCTTGGTTCAAAAACTGTCCACTTGGAATCAACACCGTATCAAGTGGACAAAAATGTCAGCTAAAAAAATAGGAATAGACACAAAAAAACATAAAATAACAAACCGTTCTCATCGATCTTCAGCTGAGTCAGCCTTGTTTAAGTAAGGTGTTTCTGAACAAGAGTTAATTAAATTAACGGGTCACTCAAATGCAAGCCCTCTAAAACCATATCCAAAAATAGCTTATTATTATTATTGATTTCTAAATAAAAACATAAAATTAACATCAGAAAGAGTTTAACTGATTTAACTGTCAAAATTTAATTCGCGAAAATTGCCAGACAACAAACTGACATACCAGTCGAAAATATTGCCGGCAAAATTTTCTCTCTTATGATATTATATACGAAAATAAAGCGAGCTAAACCATGTTTGCTTTATGTAATGCCTAAATTCACAGAAAGACGTAACACTGTTATTTGTCACAATCTACATATACTTGCAAATTTCTATGTTATTGAGTGCCACCACAAAATCTCTCGAAGTTCTGGATCATATGTTTTTTATATTACATTGAAGTAACCTATCATATTTAGAACTTATGATAGGTACTACCGAGCTGGTCCGGTACCAAACACAAACTCTGCTCCCCAATCCCGAGGTGTAATAGCACCATACCCAGAAGAAGAACTACACAGGAGAAAGGTGTTTCCTGCGTGATATTTCAGCGAGCTGGTGCATTCCGGGAGATTATAGCACGGTATGGTCGTGATGCAGTGTCTGCCCAAATCGTTAAAATAAAATATACATGAGACAAAAAGAGTAAGCTTTGAAGATGACTCAGAAATGGGTGACTATTGTGAATCTACAGATAGAAAAGTAGAGCAGATGAGCGACCTCGTTAGCGGTCTTGGTCTCTATCGCAAAATAGGTGTCATTGAAACCAATCAGGTTCTCTTAGCCTAGCAAGGCAGCTTCCGCTGAACTTAATGTAGCTCTGAAAGTGTTCGATGTCACCTTGATACAAGATAACTTGCTATACACCTGACCAAATAAAAGATCTGTCGAGTGTTTGATCTATTCATAGTAGATATGCCGAAGTTTTTAAGACTTTTTTAACAGTTAATTTAAGATCCAGTAAGCCAATTGTGTGCAGTACGAATGGCTTAGAAGAGAAAAAAAATAATGATAAGTACTCTATCTATCATATTTAGAACTACAAGTAGATAGTGAAAGATTGTAATCAAAGTAAGACAGGTATTTAACCCCTTAACTGGCGTTTTGGGGTCAGGCGGACCCGCAGTACTTTTTCAATCCATGTAAAACTTGCAAATTTAGCATTTATGCCTGGCTGCGCTATCTACCGTTAAGTTGGTGCACTCGTAAGCCACTCCGATACGCACGTCAACTGTGATTCAGTATTGCTCTGAATAGCCAGCGGTAAAGTTCATTTGGGGTCTTTATGGTACCACGACGCTAATGTGTTTTATTTCTGGAAAAGCAGGTTCTTCCAAAAGAGTATATTTCGGAGAGCCTAATTTTGATGAAAGTCTAAGGCGGTGGTACGATGAATTAGTAAGCTTGTTTAGTGATTATGAGGACTACAACGATTAAGATTTTTTTCTTTTCAAAAAGAGAGGCAACAAACAACAAATGGAAAGTTTTATTTTAGTAAAAATCGATTTAAGTGGTGTGCTGTTCTAGCCAATCCAGATTTGAATATTAGAACAAAAAACACAATCTGGTAAAAGTTCTTCCGGGGTTGAAAGGACCTACAAAAGGCTGGAGCCTTCTTTTCACAGAGGATATGAAAAACGAAAACGAATTTCTCGCTATCTTGTATTACTCTGCAATTTTCAAGTCAAATGATGAAGACTTGCAAGAAATATTTGCAACAGATGGAACGGAACAAGACATATTCAGATCTGTTGTGTCTTTGAAAAGAGTATGTGTGTTGCTCGCATGTCTAAGGTTTATTGACTGAATGGTTAGTGTTAATATTTTATTGGTTTTGTTTTAGGTTTGATAATGCATATGATCGAGAAGAACGTAAAACTAATGATCGTGATAAAGACTGTTATTCTATGCCAGAATTGTGTTGTATTGACAAAATGCTGATAGGATTTCGTGGTAGATGTAGGTTTCGCATGTACATACCTAATAAACCTCGGAAATATGGACTGAAAATTATGGCCCTAACAGACGCAAGTACCCAATATTTCTATAATGGCTATATTTACTGTGGTAAGGGTAATGATGGTTTTTCTCTTACAAATGAGGAGAGATGTTTAATGAAACCAACACAAGCGGTGTTGAGACTGTGTCATCCAATTGCTAATTCACACCAAAATGTCACAGCAGACAATTGGTTTTCATCCATAAAAGTCATAGATGCATTAAAAAACGAGGACTGACCTATGTTGGGACGCTCAAGCAAAACAAAAAGGAAATACCTATGCAGTTCCTTCCAAGTCGGAGTATAGCTAAAGGATTTTCCATTTATGGTTTTACAAATGACTACACTATAATTTTCTACGTTCAAAAAAAGGGAAGGCAGTTGTGTTAATATCATCAATGCACCACACTGAATGTGAGAACATAGAATCTGGTAAACCCGAAATCATTTACTTATATAATCAAACAAAAGGTGATGTGGATGCACTAGATTAAAATTGTACCACATATTCTATTAACCGGCGAACTAGGCGATGGCCAATGACTATTTTTTTACAATATTGAATATTGCAGGTGTCAGAGAGAAAAGCCTTTTACAAAATTCTCGCAAGAATGCAACTTGCACAACCATGTCTCAATATAAGACTGTACAATTTTCGATTATAGTCGGTACGCTATATTTACGCGGGTTTCGGATTAAAAATTTTATTGTAAGTACCCAGTTTTAATTACCTGCTCTTTGGGGAAATATCAACTGGTCAAATGAAATGAAAAATAATCCATAACTTTTTTTAATTAAATAATAATGGAAAATCTTTTATATAATTGACAGTACAATAAGGAGAATTACTTCATTATTGGAGTCTAATGTGGCTAATATAAACCTAATAATAATTTTATATTACACTTCACACAGAAAATATGGTCTATATATATTTGTTCCATGGAGAGAATTTCTAATGAAAAATAAACAAATTTAACTTACCAACAAAAATGAAAATCAGTCATTATCATCAAAAATATCATAATCGTTATCATCATCACTGTCATCACCATTAATTGTTATTATGATTGGACTTATTTCGTTTATTTTATTTTCACGAGTCCAATCTTTTATTAGTTTCTCGCACTTGAATATACAGTTGCACCACACTTCTGGAGTTACAATTGAAAGTGCCTTTCGCCAAGTTTCCCGAACTGCGTCGTCGCTATAACCGTTAGGCCCAATATGGTTGTCATAATATTGTTTTGCTATTCCCCATATATATTCGATGGGATTAAACTGGCAATGATACGGTGGCAGACGTAACACTTGATGACCGTAACTTTCAATAATCTGATTCACAACAAAGGTTTTTGGTTTTGCGTGGATATTTGCCAAGCGTAATAATTCTGATTTTAAAATATGTTGTGTAAATGGTATATGTTCCTTTGTCAACCATTCTTTAATTTTATTAACAGTCCAAGAATTCGTTGGACTTTTGTTTAATACTTCAGAATGGTAAGGTGCATTGTCTAAAATAATTACGCTGGGCTCACTTAAACCTGGGAGAAGTTTTTCATGTAACCATTTTACAAACATTTCTGTGTTCATATTATCGTGATAGTCACTTGATTTTGATTTAGATGAAAATATTAAATCAGCACCTTCTATAAAACCCGATTTCCCTCCTGCATGTAAAATTATGTGTCGCTTCCCTTCTCCATCAGTATGTTTGATAGACTTTACGTTATCATCTTGCCATATTCTCTTGGTTGCACCCCTAGAAAATATCCATGTTTCGTCTAAATATATAAAATTTGCCCTTTCTTCTTTTAATTTAGAATATTTTCTTAGAAAGTTAATTCTTTTATGCACAACAGAACTTCTTTCACAAAGGGCTTTTCTGTTATCCTCCTTTTGAAATTTGAAACCCAAATTATGTATCACTTGCCATAGACTTGTTCTGCCAATTTCGTCAAATTTTCTATCTTTTAATTCCGAGAGAATTGTATTTAAGGTCACATGTTCCTTGTTGGCTCGCATTCGATAAATGGTATCACGAATTTCAAATTTTTTTCCATCTGGAATATCTTTCGTTTTCAATGATAGGCGAGTTTTTCGGTGATCTTCTTTCGGCCGTTCATTATTGCGATTTTGTAATACTCCTCTTAGTTTGGTTTCACTAATTCCTAGAGCATCACATACGCGTTGTTGAACAGACATTACCGATTTTAAAGGACCGCCATTTTCTTTTTCATCCGTAAAATACTTATGTACACTACAAATTAGACTATCTACATCTAACACACGTCTGGGCATTTTTAAATATTTCCACCAAACATACAATGTCAACACTGGCAAAGAATCAATTCAACTGCAATATTGTAACAAATTTATACCTACGCTAATGTTATTTTAATGTATTTTAAAATATGACCATTAATGCAGTTTTTACCTAATCTTCTGGGAAGTCGTTTACTGCAACTGGTTATCAATGAGTCATTAGCATAATTTTGTTAATCCGAAACCCGCGTAAATATAGCGAACCGACTATACCTAGGGAGCTTCGCATGGGTATCAATAGAATTCTAAAGACAGCTTTAACTGAAGCAGAGAGGGGAGAATTAAATAATCAGAACCAGAAACGAAATCTGTGATCGAAAGAATGACAAAAAAATAAAAATGTGCAGCAAATGTTCCCGACCCACGTGCGGAGACTGCAGGGCATATGTTTGCAAGAATTGCATTTAGAAAAATGTTACTTGTAAATAGTTCGCAGTTTTGTTGATAATAATATATTTTAATTGGATTGTTTGTATATTTTAATTCCTTGTTCTTTATATAAAACTAAAAAATCAAGAAATAAATAGTGATTTTATTTTTTATACTTCTTTTGTACTAAATTATGTTCTGCTGTCAGAAAACCTTGAAAAATAAGTTAGGTTACATTTTTTTTACATTTGTCATTATTAATGAAAAATAAATGGAAAATGGGCTTACATAGTTTTATTTCAGCTTAAATGATTTTAAATTGTAACGAAACAATGAATTATGTCCTTATTATTTTCACAAAAAACTAAAAAAAAAAATGGGGTTTGGTACACCCCAGGACGCAGTTAATGGCAGAATAAACCACGACCCCAGTTGAGGGTTAAAGAAAAATAAAAAATCATTCAAATGTTCTTAAAGTACTAAAAGAAGTAGAAGAAGAAGGTTAGAATTTAACAAGCAAAATATTTTTTATTTGAAATGCTGATCAGTCAAACGTGTAAATTAAAAATACGCAGAGTTTCTTAAAATAAGAAGCCGATAGAAACTAATTAGCATTAATTTAATTATAAAACAAAAAAATTAATGGTAATATTGTATGTGTATAAGTATCTATAAACAAAAGTTTATTGTGCGTTGCATATATATTAGGTCAATTTATGATTTTTATGAAATAATTGCTCAAGTTGAAAGCTCATTGTCTTGTTTTTTAAGTTTTGTAAATTA